>NC_142592.1:41422156-41731822 GCF_965207765.1 Zootoca vivipara | reverse complement strand
CCTAAGTGTAGCCACATGATCTGAGTTTGGGGTAGAAAAGCCTTTGATTACTTTAGTCAATATTACAAATTTATAATGAATATATTTGTTTTGAAGTATAAAAATTGACATCACTTTTTCAAAAGCTTCCCAATCCTCTTTGTAAACATTTAACTGCGCTTTGTACAACTTAGATGTATAGGAATCTTAGTTGCTCTGAATTCTTTTAGTAGTGGAATGTAAGAAAAGAGAAGCTATATAATGCATAACTAAAATCAATGTAGACCATATAGGGAGTAGTGGTTTGCATTTGGGCATAGTACACTAGACTGTTGCTGAGAAAAGATACATGTACAGCAGATCAACAGGTTTGAAAAAGTACAGTTCTGAATATTTTGTACTTGGGCTACATAATCTTCAGTTCCAACACATTTTTTTCTAAATCAGTTATCTTCAACAACTTCCTATGTTGCTTATACTTTGATTCTCTCTTCCAGGTTTGTTGAATGTATAGAATGTGGAAGAAAAATGCATCAGATTTGTGTGCTTCACAATGAGATAATCTGGCCATCTGGGTGGGTTGCTTTCTGATTTTTTCTTTCCTTTTTTCTTACAAAGATGGTAATTTGTTGATGATGTGCTGCTTGTGTACAATTAAAAAAATGACTACAGTTCTATCTGGGAAGAGTGCTGGTGGTCTAATTTAAAACAGCAACCATGCTAGTTTAAATTTGTTTTTCTAAAATGCTTGCCATCAAGTTACTGTTTTCAAGTCAGTTGATAAACTTGCCCTCTTAATAGACACTTGTTAACATACTCCTGCGTAATATCAGTGCTGCCTAGAGGGACTTTCTACAACTCAGATCCCAGGAAGCTTGATTTTCTAGTTCCAATAACCTTACTACTACTGCCACAGATCTCAGAATGCACAGGGAGCATCATTTATATGGCCCATGATGCAGTATTTCAGAAGGCAGGCCAACATTCTGCACAGCACCTTCCATTCTGTCCATCCCGTATGTTGTCCTAGTTGGGATTTATGCTCTCCTTTGAAGAAAGTGCTGTAGGGAAATGGCTGAAGTGATAGTATAGTGTACATTAATCACTGGATCAGCTTAAAATTAGTGCTCATCTTAAACTGGAAAAGGGAAGTTAATTGATAAAACATATTTTGGGCAATAAGACCTTTCAGTGATTTCCTAATTTATTGTTGATACATACTAAAACATTGATCAAATCCAATATGTTATCCTTTTTTAAAAAAAGAAATAATGGTTGAAATAAATACTGGGTATCAGGATGTTAGAAAATATCAAAGGAATATTTTTGTGGAGATTATTCAGCTTTCTATTAAGAATATATTTTGATTTTTTTTCCAATTCTATTTCAGCTTTGTTTGTGATGGTTGCCTAAAGAAAACTGGCCGAACCAGGAGAGAAAATAAATTTTGTGCTCGAAGTAAGTGAAGATATTCCTTGTCTTCCTCAACACTTGATTGTTTTATTTAAAGCATTTTAATCCTGCCTTTCCTTCAAGATGACTAACAGCAACATTAAAAATCAATACACTAGAGAATTTCAAGTACAACAAAAATAAAATAGCAAGTTAAAATAACAGTCCCAATTGCCCACTTACAACTTTTTAGGAAAATTAAAACTCTAAAGTCCAAGAGCCTTCATAAAAAGAAGAGTTTCCCTTGGCAGGGAGTTCCAGAGGCTGGACACAGAACCTGAGAAGGTCTCATGGACTCAACTAGATGCATTTCAGGGGTCAGAGCATCCACTTGATGCAAGTCCTTGCCTATAGGTGGCTTGGTAACTTGCACTAACAAGGTGCAATTAGGAGGCCCAGATCTCTGCACATCCTTGAAATATGGAAGACATTAACTTGCAGCAAAACACTTGGAGTTTTCCCCATGATCCTAAAATGGAAACCAAGCCACTATATGAGCCTGATACTTTAAGTCTCAACATCTGTTTGCTTCCCCCCCCCCTAATGAAAGCTTCCTGGATTTATTGGGATCATTGCTTGAGAACTGGGGTGGGGGTGGGGATGTTGTATTGTGCATGCTATTTGATTTCCAATCCCTTTCCTAATCATTCCCAATACTGTTTGCCTTTTTTCTCTGCTGCTGCATGCCGTGTTTTTAGTGAGCTATACACAGATAACTTTTTCCTAAGTAGTCCGTTCAGGAACAATCTTGCTAGTATGGTGGATAGTTTTAGATGCTGGAGATAGATCTTTAAATAACTCTAGTGCCCTGCTGGGGAGATCCTGACAAGCATATGGCCAAAAAGTACTGGAATCATGTTTCTAGATGAATTCCATTTTCTTCATTTAGGCGATATATATACCTGATGCTACCCTCTTTTCTTGGGGAGAACATTATGTAGATATTAATTACTAGCTTTATTGAAAACTGTTAGTTAGCAGGTTAGTTGATCGGTGTCCAGGCAGGTCTACATCATTCAATTGGTAGATTAATAGGCAGAAGTTTTAGATTAACATCAAGGGCAAAAGCATGCAAATTTTAATCAGTGGGCCTCAAGGTAAAACTATACCTATTTCTATTACGCAATTTTGGTGTTGATGTTTTACTGTGAAAGTATGCTGAGAGTTCTTTGTTGTATACAGGGTTACCGTCCACAAGACTTGGTACATTCTTAGAGAACAGAGTGAATGAGTTCTTGAGACGACAGAATCACCCTGAGTCAGGCGAAGTCATAGTTAGGGTGGTTCATACTTCAGAGAAAACTGTAGAGGTAAAGCCAGGGATGAAAGCAAGGTACGTTTTTCCTCAAGTCTTTTGAGTTATGTTTTCTTATGAATCCTCTCATTGCACAGTTACTATGTGTGTTAAAGCATTCCCATTATAACAGTTTTTTTTAAGTAAGGTGAATTAATTCAAAAATGTTGATCGTAGGGATTAAATAGAGCATTGGCTTTTGTTATTTTATAGCTAATAATAATATTTAAGGAGGAAAACATAATATTTCAGTAGGCTATAAATATCCTGAACTGCTAAGTTTTCATTTGCAGACTTAAGGTGGTCAGATCTCTTCTAATGTTAAGATATTTCCTTGCTTCACACACTCACCATGGAATGTCATAATGTGAAGTGTTTTAATGCTGCTATTATAGTATGAATGATTATATCAATTAGGACATTCACTGTTGGTTGCATATCTTGTTACTTAGATTCCATACAATGCAGTGTAAGGGTGAGGAGAAAAGGTATGCGGGGAGATGTTGAGAAAGACTAGGAAATGAAGGGTAGTAAATTAATCACATTAAGGAGACTGAACAGGCATCTCTTATTGTTAAATTCTTATCGAAGATGCCTCTAATTCTCTCCATAGTTACTGGTGTGCTCATTTAGATTTTGTGTAGTTTATTAATTGGACAAGCGGTTATGCTATCAAGACATTTAAAGCTGTTTTCATCATTAAGGTTAAACTACAACAGAACAAGGCAGTTAAAACAAATCCATTATAAAATAAATAGCAGTGGTTACTAATTTTTACTTTGGGTACCATATCTGCATTTTTGAAACTGTACCACATGACTAGAATTTCTGTTACCTTCATTCTGTCGTGCTTGTCTTCAAAGAATGCCTTTAAATTATGCCTTTACATTTTGCAGGTTTGTAGATAGTGGAGAGATGGCAGAACAGTTCCCTTATCGAACAAAAGCCCTCTTTGCTTTTGAGGAGATTGATGGTGTAGATTTGTGCTTTTTTGGTATGCATGTTCAGGAGTATGGATCAGATTGCCCTCAACCCAATCAGAGGTAAAGAACTATACTGATTAAGTGTTATTATTTTGATGGTAGTTATATTTGGATTGTTGCTAGATATGCCATTTTGAAGGTTTAAGAGAGGTTGAATTATTTGCCCAAAAGCAAACTGCAAGATTCGTTGTAAATGTCTACAGTTACCCTCTACTCCTGCTCCATCTCTGACTTTCCTTTCTGGTGGTTGATTTCCCCCCATGCAGGCACAACCATGTTTACTTCATACCGGTAGAAGCAGCTGGAGTGTTTTTATCTTCACGGTTTTACTTTTTTTGGCTAGCTTTGCTAGCTAAGCCAAAAATGTGGTTGCCAGGTTCGCTCTTCCCACCCTGTCCCATCCCCCCATGTCTTGATGGAGGCAATCACCTCCACTCAGCAGCAATAGAAGTCCTGTGGGAAAGGCAGGCCAGGAGCATTTTGGCTTTACCAGTGCTTAGCAAAGTAATGGCCAAATACTGCCCCCCTTCTATGGGAGAGAGGGAGTGTTGCCATTGAGCAGCCACCAAAGAAACCCTCAAAGCAGATCGGTGTTGGTTTTGAGCCTGTATGTTCAAAGTGTTCTGGGGGCTTTGAGCAATGAAGTTGCTAACCAACCCCTACCTTCTTCCTAACCTTAAAAATGGGGAGAGGGCAGGGATCACCAGAATGCTTCCAGGGGACAATCTCCACCCATCTTTGGAGCATCAGAGTTGGGCAGAAGACTCTCTGGTCATTGGGATCACCAGAGGGCAGTGTTACACTCCCCATGGCAAGCATAATTGTTGAAGCTTGTTTATCTTTTATATGTAATAATAACAAGGTCTTTCTCTTAAATTCAGTATTTTCTACAGAATTAAATGAATAAGCTCATCAGCTCATACTGGTCTTCCACTTGGGGATGGATTGTTAAACTATTGCAATAATTGTTGGGAGATGTATCCTGAGACCATTGTGCTAGCCACATAATGTGCCCATATCTCTTGAACGGGGGAAAGTAGCCTATGATTGACCTATTTATAGAGGTCAAGTAATGCCTAAAGTTTTAATGCAAGCTAAGTACTCGGTATTTGAGAGATGTTAGTACTTCTTAGAAGTGGCACCGTGTAAACCAGTACCACATTTTTTTCTCCTGACATTATTACTATTTATTATGCTGCATTGTTAATGAGACTATAAATGTTTGTTACTGTAATAGCTTTACAAAACACTTGCCTTACAAAACACTTGAGAACAACCAACATCTGAGGCTTGCATGCCAGAGAGAGATCTAGCCCAACAAGTGTGCAGGACTGGTTTAAATATCAACTGTGACTTGATACTATAAGTACAAAACTTCAAGGAGCTTTTGACTTGCATGTGCACTTTTTGCCCTCCATTACACAGGACAGTTCCCTTTCTGGTCTGAGGCAAGCCAGAGTTAGTCATTTTGTCTGCACTGTCAGACTATGGTTAGTACTTCACCTGCAGGCCAGTATTGGAAACAAAAGTTTGATCCTATTTTCTGGCCAAAGACAAATCCTAGTTTTCCAGTTCACATAAAATCACAGCATGCAAGCCTAAAGCTTCTTGAAGGTTCATTCTAGTAGCACCAAACCAAGGTTTGACATTGTGACTGAACCTTTCTGACATTAATTTCTTCCAGAGATGAGTGCTGTAAAATAAAATATAAATCAAGGGCCCCCAACTTTTGGAGTTTTAAGGCCACCTTTGGAGATCTAAAACTGTCATGGGCACCCCAAGATAACAGTTTCAGAGAAGAAGAAAATAGTGATGCTCAGAATACCCCCCCCCAACAGACAAAACACCTATACTTCTCTCATAACAAATATCAGATTGAAAAAGCAGTTAACATACCCTCAAAAATAGGCAACCTTCCCCAGAACAAATACAAGACAAGCAAGCCCCCCAAAAGCTCATCTAAAGAAACATTAGAACGGAAGGGCACGGGGTATTGGTGGCCACTAAGGGGGTGTCCTCAAACACCATGGTGCCCACAGGTGCCATGTTGGTGACCCAAAGTATAAAATATTACATGGCAAATAGAGAAAGAGTTTGGGCAGGGAAATGGCAATGTAATTGTAAACAATGTAATGTAAACAAAACAAAAAATGTGAAGGAAGACGAATTACTCAAGTGTTGAAAGTACCTTAATTCAAACACCAACAGACATTTTTCCTTGGTAATGGGGGAAAAATGGAATGGTGAGGTATTTGAGTAATATTTCTGGTTATGGCCTGAATTTATGAATGTTCTCTGTTCTTTATCTAGGAGAGTATACATATCTTACCTTGACAGTGTTCACTTCTTCCGCCCCAAATGCCTGAGGACTGCTGTATATCATGAAATCCTAATAGGATACCTAGAATACGTTAAAAAGTTGGGGTAAGCTTTCTGTTCTTCTGCAATAAACTCCATACTATCCCAAATGATTGAAAATGATAGATCTTCAGAAGTAAATTGTGGGTATAGATATGCCCACAATTAGTAATTAACCTTAATGAGCAAGAATATACAGTTAGGTTGCTTGTGGCAACCATACAGTACATTTTGAGTCCCTTCAATGTATGGGCAGAAATCAGTATATAGAGAAGTTCCAGCTTGTCAAGTCTGATATGAGTGTTTGTAAAGGAGAACAATTCCTGCAATACTGACTTATAAAAAATATATAGTCTTAAGTGTTGTCTTCTTTTATTGTATTGATCAGTAATGTGACAGTCTCTTGTAATTGCTGTCAAATAAAATTCTTTTCCGTCTCTAGCTTTTCCCTGAATTATTTTCTTTAATGTCTCTTTTTTAAAGTATGTATATCTGAGGGTAGAGCTTTTGTCTCATTTTATGTAGTGATAGTCACCAGCACTGAGTAGAAGTTTTGATGCATGAGGTGCTTCAGGAGATAATTTGTCTGGAGAGGGAGGGAAAGAAAATAAACCAGGGTGGATTGATTGAAAATAAATAAAGCCAGCATGATGTGAGAGGTCTCATTTAACTAGATTAACCTGAATTAATTTAACCAAATTGTAGACAAAACTAAATAAATAACAAAGTGAAATAAGCCACAGGAAGTGGGGTGGATTTGAAGAAAATGTAGAATAATTAGTGATATGCTTATAAAAAGAGGTCCCACAAATATCTCTGTTGTTGTGAAAAGGGTGTCTGATTATACAAATTTTGAAATATAAGCAAAAGGGACAGTTTAAGCTCTGTATCAATGGGGTTTTGTTGTTGGAAGGGACAAAGAACTACCCAGCATCTTGTTGGGGAGGATATATAGGGCAAAATGGTTTAGAAAGAATGGTGAGTATTCTAAACTGACCTATTTTTCCATCCCCAAAGAAAAGGAGCCTAAAATTCAATAAGACAATATTAATAAACCCATTAAAAACTGAAATTTCTCCCAGTTTTGCAAGTATTATTGAGCATAGCCTATAACTGTTTTCAAACAGAGGTTGGGTGGGTAGAGTTGGACAATAAGCTCTTTCCATTGGCTACTGCATCAGGCTTCTCAATCCCTTAGAATAGTTTAAAGATATATGAATCAGTTCTGTCTCTGAAGCTAAGCAGTTTTGGGTCTGACCAGTTAACCTGGATGGGGAGGTCATCTGCATCATTTATACATTGCTCCTCAGATGCAATATTTCTAGGCTGACCTTGGTTCTGCTTGGATGTTGTAAAAGAAACTCTAGCTCCTGAAAAGATGGATAAATGAAGTGGGCAACACAGTGAAACACTACAATGGATAACAGAACTAATGGCATTGGCTTTTTCCTTTAATTCCTATTAGGTATACAACGGGACATATATGGGCCTGCCCACCTAGTGAAGGTGATGATTATATTTTCCATTGCCATCCTCCTGACCAAAAGATACCCAAACCCAAACGACTGCAAGAGTGGTACAAAAAGATGCTGGATAAATCTGTGTCAGAGCGCATAGTGCATGATTACAAGGTTAGTTGTGAATTAGTTTAAATATCACCTTTAGTTCTTGCACCTTACATATACTGGAACAGGAATTTATTTTGAGAAAAATGTCGAAATATTTTTGAGAATATTGCTTAGCCAACAGTACTTAAAAGGTAATGTCTGAGAAGCATTTGGATCTTATGAAGCATTTCAAAATTGGTGGGTAGAAAAAAACTTGCACCGTAAACACCAGCACTATTTTTTAAAAGAAGCCTAGAAGAAAAACAACTTTGAAGAATTAAAGTGTCCCAGAGTGGCTGGGGCAACCCAGTCAGATGGGCAGGGTACAAATATTATTATTATTATTATTATTATTATTATTATTATTAAAGAGAGACTAGGAGGCCTTCTGCATGAGTATTTCTGCTTTTGCTGCTGTCATCAATGTGATGTGTACTGAGAAACATTTTGTGTTGCAGGATATTTTTAAGCAGGCAACAGAAGACCGTCTGACAAGTGCAAAAGAGCTGCCTTACTTTGAAGGAGACTTCTGGCCTAACGTTTTAGAAGAGAGCATTAAGGAGCTAGAGCAAGAGGAAGAGGAGCGAAAGAGAGAAGAGAACACTAGCAATGAGAGCACTGATGTAAGGAAGTAATGTTTTCCCAACAAATGTCATTCATCACTTTCTTTCCTAAAATCTATAACAGGCAGATTAAACTGGACACAGAATATTCTAGCTGTCATAGTTTTTCCCTCTTGTGTGGATAAGATCAAGACATGAATATGTGCCTTACCTGGCTTAAGTTGCCACCTTTGCTTTTGGGACTGATGGATAATTGATGTGTTGTAATGAATTCTTGGTGGTTGCTTGTTTACTCCTGGGAACCAAATGTGCCTTGCCATTTTCAAATTAGACTCAATTCTCCATTCACATTGCAGGTCAGCAAAGGAGATAGCAAAAACGCCAAAAAGAAAAATAATAAGAAGACCAGTAAAAATAAGAGCAGCTTGAGTCGTGGCAATAAAAAGAAACCTGGAATGCCTAATGTCTCCAATGACCTTTCCCAGAAGCTGTATGCCACTATGGAAAAGCATAAGGAGGTAAGAACAACATTTAAAGTATCTGAATGGCTGCAGCATCTAAGTGCAAGTGAAATATATCATGGGACTGTAAAAGTAGGGGGTTTATTACTTCCATGTTGACTGAGGGAACTTCATGACCAAATAATAATCTTCTTGGCATTTGCCACACAAGTTAGACCCATGGTTAATTTAATCCAGTGGTCTGAGGCTTTTGAGGGAATGTACTGAAATGAGTGGCAGACTCCACACATACATGCTTTGTGGAACATTGTGGAAAATAGTTGTGTACATGTTTCTGTTGGTGTTAAAAGGTTTTTTAAAAAATCTTAGTTCTCCTGGGTATTTAGATAAGATACAAAAACAGAAGCTTTTCCTAATAAAACTATATAGCTATTTTAAGGGCTGTATTGTAAATTGGAAAGTTGAGCATTTTTGCCAAATTCTAAGGCACAATGAAGCATAAGGCATGCTGTAAACCTATGAACATGTTATCAAACACATGTGAGAATAAGGAAAAACTCCGAAAGAAAGAAAGTGCTTTTTTCCTTAGAAAAATAGGTACTTACCATGAAGTTGTTACAGTAAGTGTCACACTTTTTAACAACAACAAAAGAGGTGCTGGTACTGCATACCCTTGAAGACCCCCTGGGGGGGAAAACCACTGAAGAAAATGCTCAATTGTGATGACATTGGGGCATGCAATCAGGCTGAGGTTGTTGAGACACCATTGTGGCAAAGTGATTTGGGGTTGGCTTTGTTGTGGTAAATGAAGTTAAACATACAAATTGGAGCATTATAAACCAAATAATCTGAATTTGCTTTGTCCAACACTAAGTATTATAACTAGGTGTTTTACTATTTCAGGTATCTTTTAGTGCAGGGGTGGGAAACTTTCTAGCCCAGAGAGCCAAATTGAGAGCCAAATTGTTATCTCTCCAACCCCTTGTAGGCCAGGTTTGACGGCTTCCCTTCATAGTGCTGACTTGCCCTCCACTTTGGCAGTGGCTGCCTGCAAAGCCCCTGATCTGTGGTGCCTCCAAACAAACTACAGCTACCCGTGCAGTAAACTTGACAAAATATAGAGCAGTTGTGGCTTGTTCCTGATGTTTGGAGCATGTTGACTACTTCATTCTCCACAATGAGACTGAAAGACAGCGAACAAAAAGCATTGTATAGTTAAGGGTGATGAATCAAACCTCTTGGGATGAAGCCTAAAATCCACTACTTTCTTTTTCAGGTATTCTTTGTGATCCGTCTCATTGCTGGTCCTCAAGCCAATTCCCTGCCTCCCATCATTGAACCTGACCCACTCATTCCGTGCGACTTAATGGATGGGCGTGATGCCTTCCTCACCCTTGCTAGAGACAAACACCTTGAGTTTTCCTCACTACGAAGGGCAATGTGGTCAACCATGTGCATGCTGGTAGAGCTGCATACTCAGAGCCAGGATCGTTTTGTTTATACCTGCAATGAGTGCAAACACCACGTGGAAACAAGGTGGCACTGCACAGTCTGTGAGGTATGTCTCGCCACTGGTGAAATAGTTATACAAATATTCAGAGGTTTATATCATTAAGAGGTTTTTGGAACTGAAGCGGAGGGTTTCATTAGTCTTGTCTACTGTAATATTAGAGGGACGCAGGTGGCGCTGTGGTCTAAATCACTGAGCCTAGGGCTTGCCGATCAGAAGGTCGGCAGTTCAAATCCCTGCGACGGGGTGAGCTCCCGTTGTTCAGTCACAGCTCCTGCCCACCTAGCAGTTTGAAAGCACGGCGTTTCCGTGCGCTGCTCTGGTTCGCCAGAAGCGGCTTAGTCATGCTGGCCGCATGACCCGGAAGCTGTCTGCGGACAAACGCCGGCTCCCTCAGCCTATAGAGCGAGATGAGCGCCACAACCCCAGAGTCGTCCGTGACTGGACCTAATGGTCAGGGGGTACCTTTACTGTAATATTAGGTTTTATCTTAGGACATTTTAAAAGTAAATATTCCTTGCTATCCTACTCCAATGTCTTGATATTTATGTTATGACTACTGAAATACTGTATAGCTTGCGCTTCCATTTTAACATGGCTCTGCTTCAGAGTAAAGAGCTTTCTTAGGATATTACAGGGGGAAAAAACATTTCTAATTTTGAGAGTGTTGTGGGTACCAGTGACAAAATGGCGGCCATGGGGGCATGTCATAACACAAGATTAGAGAAAGTACAGTAATTGTGAAGTTGTATTTCCTGATGAAATTCTGCGTACCATAAAGCTATTAAAGGCACAACAGTGCTCCCTTCCCCCATTTTTCAATCCTAGACCAAAGCCTAGGCTGCCATCCTATACCAATTTACCTGGGAGTAAAGCCCATTAAATACAAAGGGACTCAAATTTCTGACTCTACCATTCTTAGTAGGTGCTTGTTCTTTAGCTCCTGCAAAGCAGAAGACATGCTTAAGCCACTTTGCAAAGATTTCAGATTTTCCTTTTGGAGACAGGGGGATTCTTCAAGATCCACCCACATTCGTTGTGTAGTTGTATTTGAGAAAATAACTTCTAGGGATTACCTGATCTCAGATGAATTCACCATAGGAAAAATGCATTATGGTTGCTAGGGAAAAAGAAATGGCAAATTACAGAGATTCCAAGGACTACTAGAAAATAAGGATGAAAAGTAGTCTGAGGGAGAGGGGAAACAACAGCTCTTCAGAACCCAAGTAATTCTTGTTACCTAACTTACTAATCACAGCCCTGGCTTCACTTATTGGCTAAAAACTAAAAACATTGACAGGTGGCAGAAGTCAGGCTGACTCTATTCACAGAAATTGCTTAGCAACATATCTGCATTTTCCCTCGTTAACTTTCTAGGCTGCCTAGAGATTTTATATATATATATATATATATATATATATATATATATATATATATATATATATATATGAATGAGAGGGTTGGTGACTCCTGGCCTGTTTCAAGTCTGCATCTGTCTGAGATGGGAGCAACCTTTCACTTTTGTTGCTCACCATAGCAGTCTTGCTGTTCTTCCCCTAAGAACTGACACTTGTCCCACTTTGGCTAATAGTCATTGCATAATTTTCAGTGAATGCTTGTTTATGCCTTTCCAAGTTTCATGATGTTTTTTTTTCTTGGACAGGTCATAATTAGCATTTTGAGATTGCATTGTTAATTAAGACTTATCTTTTATCAGCTATTTAATTTTTTAGAGATGGTATAGTTGTGTGCCTCTGTCAGAGAATAAGGCCAGTTTTCTGACTGATCATTTCTGTTTTTAGGATTATGACCTATGTATCACCTGCTATAACTCTAAAAACCATGAGCACAAGATGGAGAAACTGGGCCTTGGTATTGATGATGAAAGCAACAACCAACAGACAGCCACTACTCAGAGTCCTGGTGATTCACGTCGCCTGAGCATCCAGCGCTGCATCCAGTCTTTGGTCCATGCCTGCCAGTGCCGCAATGCCAACTGCTCATTGCCATCTTGTCAGAAGATGAAGAGGGTCGTCCAGCACACCAAAGGTTGCAAGCGCAAAACCAATGGAGGGTGCCCAATTTGCAAGCAGCTCATTGCTCTTTGCTGCTACCATGCTAAGCACTGCCAGGAGAACAAGTGTCCAGTGCCCTTTTGCCTCAACATCAAACACAAGCTTCGTCAGCAGCAGCTTCAGCACCGCCTGCAGCAGGCTCAGATGCTCCGGAGGAGGGTGGCAAGCATGCAGAGGACCGGCATAGTAGGCCAGCAGCAAGGGTTGCCCTCGCCAACACCAGCCACACCAACAACTCCAACAGGCCAGCAGCCACCAACTCCTCAGACCCCACAGCCGCAGCCTCCACCCCAACATGCCTCGCAGCCACAACCCGTACCTCCCAATAACATGCCTCCTTATAGCATGTCAAGAACTCAGCCTCCTGGTGCTGTCTCCCAAGGCAAGGCAGGTGGCCAGGTAACTCCTCCAACAACTCCTCAGGCTACTCAGCCACCTATGCCGGGGCCCCCTGCAGCTGCCGTGGAAATAGCCATGCAGATCCAGCGAGTAGCTGACCACCAGCGGCAGATGGCTCATCCAATTTTCCAGAGGCCAATTCAACACCAGATGCCCCAGATGAATCAAATACAGCCTATGAGTGTAACACCACCTCAGATGGCCAGAGGTCCTGGGGGCCATATGGATCAAGGGATGGGACCAACAGGAATTCAGCAGCAGCCCGCATGGGCCCAGGGAGGCATGCCTCAACCTCAGCAGCTGCAATCAGGAATGCAGAGACCATCAATGATGTCAATGGCCCAGGCTGGGCAGCAGATGAGTATGTCACCGCAGCAGCCAGGAATGGGTCAGGTACCTGGCGCTGCTCCGTCAAAGCAAAGCTCTGTGCCCCAGGCAGCCTTACAAAACCTGCTGCGGACTCTCAGGTCCCCCAGCTCTCCCATGCAGCAGCAGCAGGTGCTTAACATCCTGCACTCCAACCCTCAGCTATTAGCTGCTTTCATCAAGCAGAGGGCTGCCAAGTATGTTGGGAACCAGAATCCACAGGGCATGCCGGTACAGCCTGGAATGCCTCAGGGGCAACCAGGGATGCAGCAGCAGGCCATGCCAGGACAGCAAGGTGTGCATCCCAATCCAGGCATGCAAAATATGAATCCAATGCAAGCAGGTGTCCAGAGGCCCAGCATGCCCCAGCAGTCGCCACCCCAGCAGCCACCACCTCAGCAGGCCATGGGCGGGATGAATCCTCAGGCACAGCAAATGAATATGAACCCTGCAACCATGTCTCCCCAGTTTCGGGAAATCCTAATGAGACGGCAGCTGATGGAACAGCAGCGTCAAGGAGCAGGACCAGGGCTGGGGCCTGGCATGGCCAACCATAATCAGTTCCAACAGCCCCAGGGAGTTGGGTACCCTCAGCAGCAGCAGCAGCAGCAGCAGCAACAGCGGATGCAGCATCACATGCAGCAAATGCAACAAGGGAATATGGGACAAATGAGCCAGCTTCCACAAGCGATGAGTGCAGAGCAGGGATCCAGTTTGCAGCAAGTTTTCCAGCAGAGGCTACTTCAGCAGCAGATGGGATCACCAGCTCAGCCCAATCCTATGAGTCCCCAACAGCACATGCTCCCTAGCCAGGCCCAGTCCCCACACTTACAAGGCCAGCAGATTCCGTCATCGCTCACCAATCAAGTGCGTTCTCCACAGCCTGTCCCTTCACCACGTCCCCAGTCCCAGCCACCCCACTCCAGTCCGTCCCCTAGGATGCAGCCACAACCTTCTCCACATCACGTCTCCCCGCAGACCAGCTCCCCTCATCCAGGACTGGTAGCTGCCCAGGCTAACCCCATGGATCAAGGGCACTTTGCCAGCCCGGACCAGAGTGCAATGCTTTCTCAGCTTGCTAGCAATCCAGGCATGGCAGGCCTCCATGGTGCAAGTGCCACAGAACTGGGACTTGGCTCAGATAATTCAGACTTGAATTCAAACCTTTCACAGAGTACACTAGACATACACTAAGACACACTGTAGCATTTTGGGAGCAAAAAAACTTATTTTCTCAAGACTTTTTGTACTGAAGACAATTTTTTTTGAATCTTTCTTAGCAGAACATTTTTCCCTGGAATACATCTGAACTCTGCAGCAGTAGTTTGTGGTTTTAAAAATGGGAAACCAACAAAATGAACCTGAGGGACAATAGAATACAAAGAAAATATATTTTTGTTATGGCTGGGGTCATAACCAGGCCTTTTACTTGTTTTTGTTTTCCCTTCGCGTGCGTTGGGGAGGTGCTTGGGAGGGGATAGTTATTTGGCTGCTGACCAAATGGCTTCCTTCTCTAGCCTCCAATAGGTTTTATTTTTTTTTTTAAATTAATGAAAATATGTAATATTGATAGTTATAATTTACTGAGGCAGATGGTTAACTTTTTTCCCTATTCTGGTTTTTCTCATGCCTACTGCAAAAAAGAAAAAAAAGAAAAACAGAAAAAACAGAACATTTCCTAAAACTGGAGGACAAAAAGGGTGAATGTTGCTTTAAAATACAGTGCATATATATAAATATATAAAAATATATATTAAAGATAAATACCAATTTTTCCTCTTTGGTTGGAAAGATGTCAATTCTTTTAAAAACTGTAAAAATTATTAAGTAACCCAGTCTCCCTCCTGAAGTCTACTTTTGTCCTCCAAGAATTTTCTATACCAGAGTCTGAGCTTAAACTTCAAGTATTAAAATTTGTACATGTAGAGAGAAGACAACTTTTTGCAAATACACGGGGCAGCTGCCAAATGGATGTAGTATATATATTGTGGTTTTGTTTTCTTGAAAGAATTTTTTTCGTTATTTTTACATCTAACAAAGGAAAAAATAAAGAGGGTAAGAAACTATTCCAAGGGTATAATTTTAACCTGAGAGTAAATCCCTGGGGTTTCTTCTTTATGCTTGCTTTCTCTATCCCTCCCTTCCCATTTCCTCCTCTTCCATTTTCTGTAAAACTTGAAAATAGAAAGCAAAAAACCCTCAAATGTTGTAAATCATGCAATTAAAGTTGATTACTTATAAATATGAACTTTCGATCACTGTATAGACTGTTAATTGATTTCTTATTACCTATTGTTAAATAAACTGTGTGAGACAGACTGATTTTTTATGCTTCCCTTCTTTTCCCCTTCAATTGGTGCTTATTTTAAACTGGGGAAAGAAGATGGTATGCTTTTGCAAAACAAAAAACTACGGCGGTCAATTTGATGTATAGTAACATACCATTATGTGTGTTTTTGAAACATGCGTATTTTGGGCTGTAATGAAGATGATCCATGTCCATTTTGCTGTGACACTATATTTGCTTCTACTTGTGCTATGGAAACTTTTCTTCATCTCTAGGTGGGATGCTGTCTGCATATTTGACCTGGACAGCACTTGATCCTCAAAAGAACTGCCAGAGTCCAGAATATTGTCCAGGGTTTGACTATCAGAACAGAAATCTCAAGACACCATTCCACAATTCAGTGGGTTGGCATGCAAGGTGACCTGAAGAATTTGTTGAGATTGCAGGCAAATTATAAGCATGTCAGTCTGCCCTGACACCAGCAGTTCTAATTTAATTAGATGAGCGCTATGAAGACTGAGCCTCCCTCTATAAATGAGTGCCGTCCAGGGGTAGCAATTTGGTAGTCCAATTTTGTTCATGCCCACAAGCTTAGATGGAGAAAGAGTTAGCTACACATACAGTGTTTCATGTAGTTAACATTTAACTACTGTAGACGCATCTTTGTTTCTGCTGAAGTGGATAGTCCTAAGAGTTTAAGGAAGGTTTTGCATTATTAAGTACAGTACTGTACTACAGAATTCCTGTCAATTTGGTGCTTATCTAAGCTACTAAATACAAGGTCATCTAAATGTTTCTCCGCCTGTTGTAGCCCTTTCTGGATTGGCTTAGTTTCAAAGTCAGGCTCTAGCCTTAGCCGTGACAAACTCTGTTTTAGAATAGTAGGTAAACAGGGCAATGCAGGTTGGATGGGAAGTACAGTGAAAGAAGTAAAATAATACATATTATCACAGATGATAAAACTCAGGATAATTTACAATTATTTGTTTTGCAAAAATACAATAAAAGTGGCTCATAGAAAATTGTTGTAGGTAATAACGTTGCCAGAGGCTCTGCATCTACAGTCCTATGAGCATTTAGTGTTCTCTGTTTGGGGGAAGGTGCAAAGTTGCAATGCGCTCAATGTGATAAATTTGAAATTGTAGTTCTTCAGTAGATTTTGCAGATACAAAATTCCATTTTTAAATTGCAATTGTTGATGACACATCACCAACTACAGCTTTTATTTTTATCTTCTATGGATTTTCATCATCACTGTATTTTTATACTGTCACTCTATACATCATTCTTTGTCTCCTTGTTAGGTTGTTTTAAATTTATTAGCTTAAAACCTTTTCCCACAAGCATGCTCACACACAAACATATATCGCACACATACATGTATAAAATGAAATCGTTTACCAGTTCTTGAGCCAAATGCTCATTCAAAACTGATGAACTAACACTTACTTACAGCATTTATAACAGATGCTTGCAAACAAAATATTAAGTATAATGAAATCCAGCCAGGATTTTATAAAAACAGTGAGCAGATTTCAGCATAAGAATTGAAGCGCAGGGTAAAATGACAGAGAAATACAGTGTCCCTAAAGCCATATAGTGGATCCACAATTCAGTGGATTGAAAAAGATCCCTCTTAATTTTAGGATAGAAATTACATCAAGTTTCTATAGACTGACTTGCCTCATCCTTTTTTAAAAAAAGGGTTAGTCAGTACATTCTTCTATAGTGAACTTGCAGTGCCTTGACAGGAAATAAGAGCTTACAGCTCTGCAAATCAGTGGAGGTATACTGCCATATTAAAGAGATACTTTGGGTCTAAATCTTATTAAAACACAAAATTCTCATATCTATTTGGTATGCAGATGGGTCTAGCTTTCACAACATGCAACTTGTCATGTTTTATTTGTAATCCGCAATGATAAACAATATCCCAGAATATTTAAAATGTTGTGTCCTGTAGTTAGGCAGAATGAGGTTACTCTCTCTCAGGCAGAAAAGGGTGAAGAAATAGGAAGGCGATTACTAAATGTGAAGTTCTTTCTTGGGAAGAACCTAAGCAAAGCCAGAAGCCCACTCCCTGTCTCCAGTATGCACATCTGACTGACTTCAGCTCTCTTCTTGCCATGCAGAAATATAAAGTGCATTTTCCTTTTCTTCTGCAGTAATGTCAGGAATACAATGTTTGCAACTCCCCTACCTCAGAAATGCATATGCTTCCACCATAGACATCATCTTGGTCTACAAGCCATTTGGCCATACTGTTCTTTTCTAATTTTATTTACTTCAACTGACTAAACAACCAAACAACAACAACATAATGGGAGGTGTAGTTTAGCAACAGCTGGAGGGCCAGAAGGTCCTTTCACCTAGGCTGCAAGCTTGGAAATCTTGAAATTATTCAGCAACGCCTCAGCTGGGACAGCAGCACTCAGAGAAGGCATCATTATTATTACCAGTATTTTTAAAAGGGCAAACCTACATTGGAGATTGAAGTATAGGTGGTTTCTGTAGCAATAACGTCAAATATTAAAAATATATGAAACAAAGGCATTTCCCTAACCATCCAGCCTGCCTTAATTCTCATGCTTTTGCTAGTTACCTTGAGCAAAATAACCGCAGCTCCTAATCTTGAATTCTCATTGTGTACAAGAATGCAAAATGTACTATCCATAATATAGGATATCATAAATTCTCTTATGTATGAAAGTTATTGTACACCTGGGCTGCAGAGCAGGAGTACCACCTCCACCTGGTGTTCAAGGACTCCTTCAACCTTAACTATACCCACTCATGTGGACCTCGTGGGAATTGGTGTGTTTGGCATGCAGAGCTGCCATTTTTTTACTTGTTGCAGTTTTCTTGTGATTGAGAAAGGGTGTGTGTGTGTACATGTAACAAGAGGCATTCTTTGTATCAGATTCTTAAAAGGTGAATGAGCAAGGGCAGTACAAAGATGGCAACAGTAGACAATCATGGTCATCACTTCAAATGTTACCTCTAATTGTTGGTACAAAAAATGCTGAAAGCACTCATTCCACCTGCTTGACATGCAGGAAATAACACAGGAACCTAGGAAGGTGCCTTAAACAGGGTCAGACCATTGGTCCATCTTGTTCTGTATTGTCGATAGTGAGCATAAGTAGCATGAGTTTCAGGTGGGGTCCTCTCCCAGCCCTATCAGTAGATGTTGGGGGTTGAAACTGCCTGCATACAAAATGAATGCTCCAACTGAGCTCTGATTCTTCCGAAAGAGCACAAGATAGGGCAGGTTTTTTCTTTCCCTGGGTCTGTTGATTATTGTAGGACTACAAACTTATGACTGACCTGCTCAAGCTATGATGCAATTGAGATACTTGGAGAGAAAAGGTAGAGAATTGGATAACAAAAACAAAACAAAAAACCCGCTTACTGGCCCTTAGGGGGGGGAAATACCCTAATTTGGATTTAGGAATAGCAGAGTACAAAACGGTGAAACTCACTTTTTACAAGCTTTGCATTTGAAAGTTAACCCTACTACCGGTAATTGCGTTGGGATCATTAAATAACATAACAGGGTGATTACATGTTACTTTCAATGAGTGTATAATCTGTGTAAATAGCTTGGCGGCATGAATCAACGCAAACACTTGTACATGTGTAGAGAGACAACTTGTACCTGTGTTTAGGGTACTGTGAATAACCTTAATGGGATCAAGTTTCAAAGGCATTCATTTATTGCAAACTTGCATTATAGCCAATGAGACCACTTAGCTGAAGAACCAGCTGTGTTTTGAACATTAATGCTGCTTGGCAGAGCAATACTATGCATGTCTTCTCAGGCATAAACTAAATGGGACTGGCAGGCAAGTATATACTGTATACAATTGTAGTCTTCATGGATTACCTCGGAACTAATGGGGATTAAAACAAGGCAAGTAATGTGTAGCCAGAAATATATCATTTGGTTACAGTAATTTATATCCATGCATTTTGCAGAATTTAAGCTGCAATCCCATACATGTTTATTTACCTGGAAGAAAGTACTGCAGCTGAACTTAGTGAGGCTTCTTGACAAATTTAGGGTTGTACTATTCTCAGTGTCACAGCTAGTGAAGTGGAGGGCCTGTCATTTTTAATTTCATTTTCCCAAATCAGAACTGAAATAGTATTAACAAATGAAAATGTCCCTTTAAACCTGAATGGAGTGCCTTGGCCTCCCTCCTGAGAAAGGAACTGTTCCATACCCCTCATTATGGGGGTGGAAGGGCACAAACAGCTTTCAGACATTCCAGCATCTTTCATTTTAAAATTAATTATGGAATAATTGAATTAATGCACATTTATTGGAACACGCCCATTCAATGCCAAAAATCAAAATCTTACATGTCAGCAAACACACTTCTCAGAAGGATTGCATTCAGCTTGGTTCTATTCAGAGCAGACTCGCTGAAATTGGTTAATATTCCAATGTAGGTGCATTGATTTTGATGTCTTAAGTAGAAGCTGGAAACAACCTCAAGTCCCTTTCCTCTTTTAAAACCCAAAAAGCTAATTATTTTAGCTCTACAGACAAAATATAGAAGTTTAAGAGAAAGCCCACCACATCTTAACAGTGGAACCTATTTTCAACTCAGTGGCTCAACCTCAGATATTTGAAGGAAAAAACCAAAAAGTTAGACCATATGCACCACAAAATAATTACAACCATCCTCCACATATGTAAAATTAGGAATAATGTCTCCCAGATTTTGACACATCAGTCTATGTGACAGGCAAAGCGTTTTGAGACCCCCATGTTACACATTTTAGAAATCCACTGACAAAATGGGCCCTAAAACAGGATCACAGGCATTACTAAGCAAGCTAAAAAGTCTACCTTGCTTGCCACCACTGCAAAAGAGAGTATGTTGAATCACTCCCTACTTGTGTTTCCCAACCAGTGGGTCAGAAAACCTGTGGCACCTAGGCATCAGAGGCAAGTTGTAATAGTCACTCAAAACAACTTGTATGAGCACCTTGTGGTGGACCATCACCGGATCTACCACCAGCGTTAGCTAATAGTTTAGTCAAAGGTGATTTGAGTTTGCTTAGCCAATATTTGTCCACAACTTGTCTGCTGAAGAATCAGAAGTGTGAATGTGTGTGAACACATTTGCAGCTGATATCACAAAGCTGTATTTAGCTGTGTACATACCATACTACTACTACTACTACTACTACTACTAATAATAATAATAATAATAATAATAATAATAATAATAATAATATATTATTTATACCCAGCCACTCTGGGCAGCTTCCAATAGAATATTAAAATACAATAATTTACGTTTAAGACACATTTAAAGCACACACACTACCCCAGAGAATCATAGGAACTGTAGTTTCCCCCTCTCAAAGCTATAATTCCCAGCAACCTTAACAAACTACAGATACCAGGATTCTTTGTGTGAACATGCTTTAAATGTGCTTTAAACTTCTATGGTGTCTGCTGATTCTCTGCAAAAAGGAAAACAACTTATTGAATTGTCATGTGATAGGACACTATTTTTTTTTTTGAACTGAGATTAACTGAATGTTGGCTTCATATAACCAAATTACAAACTTAGTTGGTCTCTAAGGTGCTACTGGAAGGATTGTTTTGTTTGTTTGTTTATCCTGAGCTTGCTAATGAAGCAGTACCTGTGCTGCTGCCATTTGGTAGCCCATACCTTTGCCAGAGGTTTTCAAGCAATGACTGCTATGAAGATGAAATCTCAGGTCCCACATTGAGTACACATTGGCAAAATGCAAGCTTTAGGGATCCCACTGATACTTGCCAAAACAGACTTGACCATGAATATTTTTAATACAGTAGTTTAATCTAACACTGCTTTAGTATTTTCATAGAATTAATTTTTATGATTTATGAAGCAATATTCTGAAGTCATTACTGGTGGTCTTACATTCTCATTAAAAAAACCTGATTGACTTTGTAAGTACTACAAATAGTTCAACAAATTCAGCATTAATAGGGGCATCAAGTACAATTTTGCTTGGATGGTTATAAAGTAGGCAGTTTCACTTAAAATGCATAAAACTGATGGCTGCCAAAGAGCTAAGGTCTAAAGTTCATGTGACAATAAATCACTGGGTCAGTAAATACAACATAAATTTGGACCTGTGGATCATACCAAAAAGGTTGAAAAGCACCTCATGAGGTTTTCTGGAAAACTTAAGGAAGCTGGCAAGATACTGCTGCTTCCCCCTTCTTTCATATTAATTCCATTGCAAGCTGATGCTGTTCCCTCAAGACACAGTTTAAATAATAAACTGTAATTAATTATTTTAAAGGAGCACACATAGGTTAGAAATTTATCTCAGTACTTTTCATCCAAGAAATAGAGTGAGAATTTAGCTGCTCAGACTACAACACAGAGTAGTATCCAAAAAGTACAAAACCCTGTTATGCAGTTCAAACAGGCTGTTGGGATTGAGTGTCTGAATCAGCCAGAAGTTGGGAACTCTTCAGTTGATGCTGGACTCTGGCACCCGTCATCCTTTATCTTTAGCCATGCTGGCTTGGACACATGGAAGTTGGAGTCCTACAACATATGGAGGGCCTCAGGGTCCCCATAATTGAAATAAATCATGTGCTGACCGTGATTATTGGCTGCCTTCTATCTTTCTCCTCACACAGTGAGATCTACTGAGCAAGCATTAGCCTAGGTTTTTTTCTCTCTGTGTTGTGGCAAGAGGAAAGCATTTTGCTTTTTTGCAGGGGGAGGGAGGAGTTAACAGGCAACAAATAGGCAGCTGCAATTCTAGGTGTAAGGCTTTAACTGAGAGAAAACACCCCAATTATTGGGGTGTGTGTGTCTGGCTATATTCCTCAAAATTGGAATATAGGGGGAGATAGAATGCAGCCTAAATCAGCTGCTGAATTTAGTTTAAATTGAGGTGTAGGCTACTACACCAGTGTTTTTTTTATTTTAAAAAATGTTTAGGGGTACTCTCATTTTGACTCAAGAAAACCACCATTTTATAGTTAAAATCATGAAAAACAAATACAGTAACTGGACAAAAGCACAAAGATTCACAAAATGTTTAGGTTATATGCATACCCCCAGAAAAAAAGCACTGGGCTACACTGGAAGGAAAGAATGATTAAGATGGTGTAATTGTCTTTCAGAGTTCCTCACACTAAACATTTTATTCATAGCTGTCAACCCTCCCTTTTTTGCGGGAAACTCCCTTATTCCATTTGTTTAAAAGATAAATAATAAATGAGACCAAAAAAACATACCTTTAAAACACTTTTGATTCTGTAGTGCTCCACCCTTCTGTCAGTGATGGGCTGCCCTAGCCTGCTTTTAGGGTTTTATTTTTCTAAATATTGTTTCTGTTTCTGCAAACCTCCTAGTTTCCTCAGCCCTGAGGTTAGCTCCTTGTGTGAGGACAATGCCATTTTGTCTACATAAGGATTCACACTCAAGAGAATGAGTTCACTGTTAGTAATGTAAGTTAGTAATATACATATGTAATATGTAGATTTATTAGTATAGTAATAGATATTAGTAATGTATGTATATTATATACTCTTAGCATTTTGCTAAAGCTATCAACAAGTGTCCTTTTATACCATTTAGATATTTGTGCAATATCTAATTTGTGCAAACTATTGTGAGAGCTGTCATTTCTGAGCCCACAAGCCCAGGAATTTGTTCTGAGTGTCAGTACAGAATTGAACTCACAGTCCTTGTACACAAAACTCCAGGTTTTCCCCTCACACAGCTTTCTTATTTTAGTAGATACGTATGTACAGTATGTATGTATTTTGGAGAGAGAGAGAGAGAGAGAGAGAAATTTTGTTGCTGCCATTCATTGTTATCAACAAGAAGTCAAAAATCCTTGCGACCGGCTGCTTCAAAGCACCCAGACCCAGAGATCTATCAGCAAAATCCTGGTCCACTTTCTGCCTAGCTCTGTAGTCGAAGGTGGCCGCTTGCTTGCTTGCTTGCTTGCTTGCAGCCGTTAGGGGCATTTTCCAAATATTATTTGGCAAGCCCCATTGAATTCCCCCGGATAGACTGAGGAGGAGTTGCTGTCTGCTCTAGCAGTGATCAGCACCACATTCAAAGGGCTGTGGGAAGCAATATAGAGGGAGACCCGGGCCCTGTTCGCTCCCTCGCTCGCTACGTGACAGAACGCGAGCGGTCGGGAATGCAAAGTGCAGGCGGCGCTTCGCTTTTCAGGCACACTCCTTATAACGCAGGGAGAGCCCGACTGCAGCCTGGCCTTTGCTAAGGATTGCCTGGCGGGCAGCTGCTGGCACAGGAAAGCGGGTAGCGTCGAGCGCTCCTCTGCCAGATGATGTTAGCGGGTTGGGGGGCTTCCCTCCAGGACGGCTGCTGCCTGCAGGGCCGACAGACAATGGCCTGGGAGGAGGCGGTGCCTTTTTCCCTTCGAGGAACGGACTTGGCACATGGTCTGCCTTCTCTGCAAAGTAAACACCCCACTGAGAACATGAGGAGAGGCGTTCTAAGAGTGTGTTGTTGTTGTTTTTCTCCCCAACGGGTCTACAGCCTGAGTGAAAGTTGCGCCTCCTAAAAACTACAACTCCCAGAACGCTGCGCGCGGTAGAGCGAAGGCTGTCCAGTCCACACGCCAACACCCCGCCCCCTCCAGCTCTTCCGGCGCCGCGTCTTCTCTCTCTCTCTGCCCATTGGGCGGCGGCGGCGGGAGCGCGAACGATTCCATGCGTCTTGGAGGTGCGCGCGGAGGACTCCGAAGGCGACGCGGCTATTGGCGGCTCGTGCGCTCCGTGGGGGGAAGGGAGCGCGCGCCGCCTGGCCGGGCGCGTCTTGTCGCTGGCGGTGCTGCTCGGCGTCTGCATGGCCAAGAGGAGAGCCATGGAACGGGAAGGGGGCCCGGCGGTAAGTCGGTCGTGGTGGTTGCTTTGCTCGGTTAGCGACGAGGCGGCAGTGAGGGAGGGCTCCCAACTTCCTTGCTCTGGTGCCGCAATAACGTCACACCTGCCTGCCTCCTGCTTAGGGCGAGGGGCGGTGAGGGGGTGTTCCATGTCAAAACGGAAAACAGTATATTTCCCTCATAGACGGTGCCCCCTTCCGGCTAAGCATCTCGCCCCGCAACCCGTGTCTCTCTCCCACCGCCCTTCTTGCTGGACCCCTGTGTGCAAGGAAATGCACTTTTCTTTAGCCCTAAATGGTTTCAAATAAGCTTCCTTGAAAGTTAACTCATTTGTCTTTCTCTCTTACTTTCAAAGACAGTTGCTCCTTCCTAGTCTAGCTAGGTAGGTAGATGGATAGATATGGATATTGGAAGCAATTGAATACTTGTTACTTCCTCAATCAAAAGGCGATTTTTGTAATGCTGTGTCTATTTATTTATTTTTACAAATCAGATTATATATAGTGTATTTTATAAGTCCATACACAAGTGTATTTTAGTTTAAAGAGATTCTTCTTTTCTAGGCGTTTTATATATATATTTTATTGGTTATAATTATAAATAATAAAAATCTATAGATTTTCCTTTAGGGAAAATATTTTTTGATGGGAGCCTTAATGTTACTTAAATATACTGTTATTTCTCTTTTTAGAAAACCAACATGTGGGACAAAGCTCACCCCCTCCCCAAAATGCATTTTACTCCTTCTGTGCTCTCCCCAGTATGCCTTGTTTCTAGTATCAATGCTATATTTACTTTGTATTGCGGCCCTTGACAAAAAATAAAAATAGACTGAAAGTGTTGGTCCCCCCCCCCCCATTGAATCCATGTGAGTGATGCTCCCAACTACTGTGTGTTATTATGTGAATGATCCTGCACACATGTAAGTTTCTTTTAAGTATTGAAAGATGTATGTGGGACAGCGCTAGACCTGTTGAAAGCATATTGGCTAATTACCTCCTGGCTTTGCTCTCTGTGAAACTCACTGCTTCTTGCTTATCAAACAGCTTATTAAATTAGTAACTGGCTGCTATTAAAACTAAATGACAGGTTGCATAGTGAACAGTTAAGTAGCAATAGAATCAGAGTAACATCCAGCTACTGGTATTTGTTTGAGCACCATCAGTATAGTTCAGGAGTCGCCAGTTTTGTGCCCATGGCCGGGATAGGTCTTCCTTGGCCCCCACATGGCCCCATCCTTCCACTGAAATTAGACTGTAGTCAGTAGAATTAGTTTTGGTGTATGCTTTGTTACCTGCTGCTCATGACAGTTTCTCCAGATTGGACCCAAAGGTTGGTGAGTTCGCCAGTCTGCAATCCTGTGCAAATGTAAGAGCAAGTTCCCCTGACAACAGTGGGGCAACTTACAGTTTAAATGTATTGTAGGATCTGATCACACAATAGATGGGAATAAGGGTTGGATTTGCTAATGCAACATTGATTGGAAGATGCTAATTGGTTAGGAGTGTAAAACTGGTGATTCTTGGGATTATAGGAATGCTTTGTGGAAGAAGGTGGAGCTCAGACAGGAAATGGAATTTGATATTTATGGTGTGGTGGTTCCAGCTGTAGGGTGCGTTATGGCTGGGTGAGTAGTCGTATTGTAGGCAAAGAACTTCATGAACTCAGTAGTGATTTGGTGGCTTGCTGCGTAAATGGACTTAAATCAGTACAGCATGTTGCTTGATCCCTCACAACAAATATGCAAAAGCAAACATACATGTCCTTCCTGTTGAATAACTACTTAGTCTATAATAGCTATTTGCTGGGGCTTTATATTCATAAGCTGTAGCTTAGATTGTTTTTTTTATTCTCCCATAAACATGCATTGAACATTAGGTGGGAAATGTCCTGATGGTTATACTTGCAAAAAGTGGTTAAGATTTGACTAATCTGCCTGAAGTAATCTTTACTGGATGTGGCCAGATGTTTTTGACCCCAAATTGTAGTGGGCTACTATGGGTATCTGCTGCCTGCTTGACATTGCAGTCTTATTGAATTAGAAAGAAAAACCAAGGTGGTAGGATGTTTGACTGCACTGGCTTCCTCAGTATGTTGCTAAACTCACAAAGGTGCTTAACTTAACATCTCTTTCTGCTTCACTGTTTACCTCATGTCTTTACAGAGCTGGGCTATAGTCATGGCCACTTACCCCCAAAGTCTGCTTAACTCACTTGTTTGCTTCGCTGGGGTTCCCCTCATACATTTCTGCCTACAGCGTCCTAACATTGCTTGAATCCATGTTTCATGTGGTGATTTGGGTCAGGTTGACGGCTAGGCCCAATGGACCAGGGTATCACTTCAAATGGACTTGAGACAAGCTATTGAGAATTCTCCAGAATCCTCTGCAATATGCAGAAATTCCACAGCAGATGCTCAGGAGTTCCCTGGAGGAGGTGCATCAACATAGACAGTGTTCCCTGAAAGGGGGGGGGGGAATTGGAAAATGCTAGCAAAGATTGAAGTTATGAAACATCAAAGAAGACTGAAATGATATACAGTTATATCATTCCCCCCCCCAATTATTCTAGCTTGATTTTGTATACTCCTTAGGATGTGCATCAGTTTTACTTTTTCTTCTTTTTGTGCAATTGCCCACTACTGCCACATCACTGTTTTCTGATTGTGAACTAGTGCCTATTGTAATTCATGTGGTGCTCACTAAAGACCTCAAAAAGTCAACCCTAAAATTTTGAGAGTTATCATGACTTCAGGATTAAAGATTTTAAGGCACATGATAAATGAATAGAGATGCATTTTCATATTGTTAGTCATATATATGCCACGTTCCCTAATAAACTTGGCTGGACTTGACTCTGCCTTTTTAGCACCAGTTGAAAACGCTTCCATTCTCCTGGAATTTTAACGGATATTATTTGTTTGTCCAATTAACTTTCTTTTTGTCTTCCAACACTTCCACTGTTGGAAGTGTAAAGATAAGGTGGGTGACTATTTACATTGTTGGTGGGGATGTGAAAAGATATCTAAATTCTGGGGGGAAGTGTATGAGGAACTGAAAAAGATGTTAAAATTCACGTTTAAGAAAAATCCAGAATATTTTCTATTAAGTTTGATTCCCGAAAACCTTCCGGAAGACAGGGAAAGTATTTTTCTTTATGCATGTGCGGCGGCAAGGCTGCTAATAGGACAAATGTGGAAAAAAGTAGAGGCTCCAGCAATACAAGAATGGCAGGTAAAATTAATAGATTTTATGAGCTTGGATAGAATGACGGCAGCAATTAGGAATAAGTCAAAACAATCAATTAGCAGGAAATGGGAATATGTAGAGGATTATTTTAAGAAAAAGGATATTAGAACGGAGCTAAAGATCTGTTTACTTTGAGGCAGCGCGGGGAATACCCTGTTTCTCATATTTTAAGACATACCCATAAAATAAGCCATAGCAGGATTTTTAAGCATTCAAGGAATATAAGCCATACCCCGAAAATAAGACATAGTGATAGGTGCAGCAGCAATGCCAGCCGCAGCAGGAGGAGGAGGAAAAAAATAAGACATCCCTTGAAAATAAGCCATAGTGTGTTTTTTTGAGGAAAAAATAAATATAAGACATGTCTTATAATATGAGAAACACGGTAATAGAGAAAGGTAATTGGATGGGGGAGAACCGTATGTTAGGGCTGATTTGTATGGATTAACAACGCAAGTAGTAGGAGTAAGTTACAGCTAAGTGGTGTGGGCAAGTTTGGAAGTTAATTTTTTTATGAAATAATAGAGTGGTAAGATTATAAATGTAATTTTGATTCGTGTTGCGTGTGTGTGAAATGTTAAAATTTTGAAATGTGATTTTATGGCAATAGAGGAATGGTTGTTTGTCTTTTGCTGTAATGTTTCTTTTAAATGTTTCAATAAAGTCTTTTTTAACAATAAAAAAAAAACTTTCTTTTTGTTAAGAACCTAAGAAGATCTCTGCTGGATCAGACCAAAGGCCTATCTAGTCCAGCATCTGATAATCTGCTTGCCCTTTTCTGCAGCTCTTCCAGTTTACTCTTCCACTTACTGTCTGAAAAATATTTTCACTTGATATTTGATATGTGTTGGTTTAAATTGTTCTAGTTTTGTTGTTGTTGTTAGCTGCTTGGGCTTAAAGGAAACATCACAGTATTGTAAATAAATATGTAATATTTTAAGGGGAGCATATTGAGGGAGTATGGGACCTCATCATTAGTGGAAGTACCGAACACTTCCTTGGCTAATAGCCTGTTCAAATGATTCCGCCTCTGATATATGTGAACTGAATGCCTCTTTCCCACCATCATGTCTGTGGGTATTTCAAATATACTCCGGTCTGTTTTGCTGCTAGTTGGAGTCTCCGGCCCCTTGCAAGGCCTCATCCTTGGAGCAGAAGAATGAGGAGCAAGAGGATGATGACTTGGATCTCTTTGGGGGTTATGATAGCTGCCGGCGTTACAGCAGCAGTGGAGAGAGTGGCAGTACCTCCTTCCTGGAAGACTCTAGTGAGAATGAAGCAGCAGATCGAGAAGCTGGGGAGCTGCCTACATTGCCTCCACAGGCCAAAATACCTACCAGCCGATTGCCAGATGAAAGTGGGTCTGAGCCAGGTACTGGTGTTTTGTGGCAAAGGAAGGCTGTAAATGATTGAATACAAAGCAGCTTTATTCTTTCTAGAGTGGGGGGTAGAGATAGTTGATGGAATACACTACATTTGGAGGATGAGCCAAAACGAAATATAATACAGTATCAGCTTTTTAATAGGGAGTGTGTGTGTGATATATTATCTCATACAGACATGAGTATTGCATATACGCAGTATGCCTAGCCATATGGTATTGCATGAAAAAACAGTGGTGTGTAAATATGGAATAATTCAAAAATTCACTACCGTATCATGCAGTTCTGCCCACTTTTTAAATCTACAGGGGCCTTGCTCCCAAGAAAACAATTTCAAACAAGCTATTTTTAAAAAGTTTGGTTAAAGATTTTGACATACATTTTCCATGAATTCAGTGCAGTTATGGAAACTTGTATGTAGAAATACTGTACTGTATGTTACAATTTGAACATTAAGTTGTATTTGAACTTTTACACTTGTTTTTAATGGTAGCTTTAAAACAACACAGCCTGAAAATATGTTCTTATTAAAAAACATGAAATTAAACAATTCAATTATTCCATATTGTTTCGCAAGCAAAGCTTCTGCCCAGAAAATTCAAATTTTGTACTCAAAATCCATTTGAGAAATAAACATTTTTTTTAAAAAAAGTACTATCTTGATAATTTTTCCTTATCGTATTCCTGGTGTTAAGCTTCTTTAGTAAGAAGGTTTGTGTTGAGAGGAGACGTTTGCAGGGCCAGACTTGTACATTTGGGGTAGTGTGTCTGAAAATCATGAAACTCCCACAAGGTGGGTTATATGTACCGTACACAGCTGAGTGTACCAGACCATATCCAGCAATTCCTCATGCTACAAACCTTTCTTGAAAATTGTGGAATGGTGATATCGCAATGGAGCTAGATAAGGTTGGGGTTACCAACATGGTGCCCCCTGCTCTCTGGTCCCTTCATCATGAGGTGGCTTAGATGCTTTCTGGTTTCCCCCTTGAAAAGTACCGGTACATAGAAGCAAAGGAGGAAGTTGAACGAATGACAATCTTTTTCACTTTCTCTTTCTACTCTGTGTGCTTTTCAAGGCTCAGATTGACAAATGAGAAGCTGAACAGAAAGTAGAGTGACCAAGTGCGTAGGAAGGATGGGGAGGTGAGCTATGGGACTGTGTGTGTATGAAAACGAAATGGCCAGGAGAGAAAGTGGGGTGCCCCAGGAGAGAGAGAAGATGGTGGCAGAGAGAGAGAGGGAGAGAGAATGTGTGCATATGTATGTATGTGTGCATATACCCAGAGGACCCAAAAAGCTAGCCATCCTTTGTGTCCAAAATGAGAGGGTGGAGTAGAGGCTCTTTCCAATCCATTAGGTCGCAGCTTTTGTGGTGGAATTTAAGTTATCAAATTCTGGCTTCAAGACAAAATTCTGCAATCAGGAGTCTGTCTGCATTGTAACACATTTCCTGTGTTGGAGCACTGCCATACAGAGGTGCTTTTGGGCAGCCTCATAGGGTGTGCTTGTGTGATGTTTGGGTCAACCTATGCAATTGCTATTGGAGGTACAGGTTCCCTCTTGAGCGCCATGCCCCCAACTTATGGAAGTAGTTTATCTCTCTGCTTTATAGTCAATTCTATGCAATGCAGTACTGTCAGCTTTGTGCTTTTTATCCAACTTGGTTGATACTCCTAGTGGCCAGTGCAATAAGTGGCACTCTCTTAACTCCTTCAGGTGTCTCTCTTTGGGATCCTAAAGCACACTATGGGCTCTGCTCTCTCCTTCTGATCCGCTAGTTGAAATGCCAGGACAAGAGCAGTTTGAATCAGTAGCAACAAGTGACCCTTTACTTTCCCCTTTGTTGCTACCTGCCCTTCTTACATGCCGACTAGCTCTAGGATTCCCCCTTGATTCACCCCTTGTTTTGGGGGTGGGTGAGACATAAATAGTTCCTCCTAGCTTTCAGGAGAAGGTGGCTCCCAGTCAACCTAAGTTTAATCATCCCCGTTGGTAGCCTTGGGCTTTTCTGATGGAACTGATTTGCTTCCTGCTGCTGAGGCCTATTGTATTTGTGCCCCCTCAGCTGTCTGTGAGATGTGTGGGATTGTGGGCACAAAAGATGCCTTCTTCTCCAAGACCAAACGTTTCTGCAGCGTCTCCTGCTCCAGAAGCTACTCTTCAAATTCCAAGAAGGCCAGCATCCTGGCAAGGCTGCAGGTGAGCAAGGCCCACTTAACGAGGCTGCTGTTTGCTAAACGAGGCATGAAAATAACAGTAAGCAGTGCTGGATGCCTGCCAGGGATATTCAAAAAGCCATTTTCCCATGAAGCAGGGACTTCAGGTGCTAGGAGGCACCTAGCAGACAGCCGCACTGGATAACTAATTATTTGGAAGCAGCTTTTGGCAGGGGAGAGGAGAGTTGGGGTTGGAAAAGCCATGCTTTCCCCATAGAATTGCACACTCACATGCACCAGCATATTAAAGATCACTTAACACAGAACAGTTGCTCTTTAACTGCTGTTTCATATTTGTAAACAGGTTACTGAAGAGGCCTAAGCAGGTAGATTTTTCTCTACCCTTTCCAATGCATGCTTTTGTGGAGTGTGATTTAAAAAACAAACATTGTCAGTGATTGTAATGAGAAGAACCTCGAAGTGGTGGTTATTTCAGATTGTCTAATCTCTCAAACACACACAATCTTGTATAAGTAAGCCTTATTTGGAATCTAATATTGTATAATTAAGAAATTGTGAATATGACACCGGGGTGGTGGTTTGTTTCAAATTTAGAATAAAAAGAGTGTGATCTTTTGCAAGCATTTCCAGTATGAGAGGAGGCACCAGAAGGGAGAAAAAGGACAGCCCCACTAGTTGACAGGGCACAGCATAGTTCAAAGATAAGAGAGTGAGTTGGAGGAGAAGAGGGTTTCCTCAAAAGAAAATGAAGGAATTGGGTCAGATACATTTGATGAGAGAAACAATAGTCTTTGAAATATCATGCCATACATCTTCAGATACAGATAACAAAGTTACTTCTCATTTAGGAAAGCTACTTATTGTACTCGTTAAAGCTGCCCTTCTGGTTTGATCCATTTAACCTGCAAATCCATCACAGACAGCAAGATTTGCCTGCCCCTTGTGTCACTGGAAGGCTATTGGGAATTAACATCTTCTTATCATTTTGTTTTGTCTTGTCACACTTTAACAGGGCAAACCACCTACGAAAAAAGCCAAAGTCTTGCACAAGGCAGCCTGGTCTGCAAAAATCGGGGCTTTTCTCCATACGCAGGGGACAGGGCAACTGGCAGATGGAACGCCAACTGGCCAGGATGGTAAGTGCTGGCAAGTGGGCAGAGGAAGTAAGAGGCTGTCACTTGCTTCAAACCTCATGGTAAATAGGAAGTTCATCAGAACCTTGCACAAAAGTATTTCTGGTTGAATAGAATATGCCAGCTGAAAGAAAAGAACGAATGTATAACCACTATAGATGTGGATGCAAGGTGAAGGAGTGCCTGCATGGCACAGAGAGAGATACTTGCGTCCCCTTCCTGTTTTTGGCCTTGTAAAGTAGTCTCTGCTTTTGGATAAGTCTAAAAACGTCTGGACTGTTCTGCACTCTCTGTAATAGATCTAGCTATTTTCTCCTTTCTGCTGGATAGAGATGTCTGAGCTCTTCGGAAACTCTCAGTGTCTTACACCAAGAGGATGATGCTCCCAATAGAAGATGTGTCCATACCTGTCCTTATCCTATTGTGGCGAATCTGTTTGCCAACCTTGAACCTTCTGTGTTGAGATGGTCTCTTGTGTTCCCTCCCAGCTCTCATCGTTGGCTTTGACTGGGGAGCGTATCTGCAGGACCATGGATGCAAGGCTGCGCCTGTTGGCAGTTTCAAACATGTGAGCACTCCCTACTTTCCATCAAGCCCATATGTGTTGTGTTGCAACAGAACCTAGGCTCCCGATAAGATAAGAAGGGTCCCCAGGAAAGTGCTCAGAGTAGCTTAATTATTTTTTTAAAACAAGAACATGAAATCAAGATGACTTTGAATACCCATATTGTAAACTGTGTGCTATGATTTCCAAATGATAAAAAGCTTACAGTAATAGTATCCTGCAAATGGATCCCAATTAGATTTGGCAATCAGCTTAAAAATATGTGAACAATTAAATTCAGTGTTGCCAGAAAGGGGAACATTTAAACAAATTGTTAGCTAACATTAAAACTAGTGCAAACTGCTATGGCCATAAAATAAGTATAAGCTGTTCTACAATAATGAGAAACATACACTGTATGATTAACAATGTTCTATTCATGGATGTGAAGGTGAACAGGAGAATGACCAACTTCAGACTCTCCGTCTAGTGTTGGAGGTAATGCCCCCTTTTCTCCCACAATCACATTTTTGCATAGAAAAGTGCTAGAGAAACGGAAGCTAACAGAGTTAAGGGCACAAAGTTCTCTGTTAAAAGCAATTTCCTCACCTGCTCATCACACATGTGTGCAATTTCACATCCATACACACACAAGCAAATGTAAATTATTCTGACAATTTGCTATTCTTTCTATGCCTCCCTGTTTTTCTGCTTCAATCTGTTCTCCACTCCATCATCAGGTGCCTCTTTATGATCAGTGGGAAGATGTGATAAAAGGGATGAAGGTAGAAGTGTTAAACAGTGATGCTGTGCTCCCCAGTCGTGTGTATTGGATTGCCTCTGTTGTTAAGATTGCAGGTGGGTCTCTTGAGGGGGATAACAGAAAAGAGTAATTTACTTTCCTTATTGTTATTTGAATGTACATCTGCTTCCATCTGGAGACTTGAGGCAGGCAACATATTTAAAAGGGAATAAAAGCAACACTATTATAAAACGTTATTTACGGTACTTACTTTTTAACACTGATACACAGCTATTCAAGCAGGTTTCAGATCTATTGCTCAAAATATAATTTAATTTGAAAACTTGCATTAAAAGCATTTTTGATAAAAGCAGCCCTAGAGAAGTAACAGAACAGTGAATTAGCAGCACAGTAATGGAAGGCTCTCTTTTCCTTTTCAGAATGGGATATTTTAGCTTGTCTTTTAAAAGGACAGCAGAGAGGAGGCTGCATGCACCTCTTGTGGGAGGGCATTCCAAAGAATTGGGGCTGCAACAGAGAAGGTCCTGCTTATTGTAGAGAATAAGCTCACCTCCACAGTAGTTGGAATCTGTAACAAGGCCTTATTAGTAGATCTCAATTTGCTAGGGAAGTTCATTTGGTAGTGCAAGTGGGTAGTGCAAGTGCTAGAGCAGTGGTTTCCCAACCTTTTTGGTATGGTGACTCTCAAGCCCAAATTTACCTGGCATGGTAGGTGACCCATTGATTTATTGTCAAATGAATTTTGGACCTCAGATCTTTGGCAGCCACCAGTTTCATGCATTTTAACAGCAAGTTTGCCTATTTTATTACCACTGCTTAGGACATCCCAGTAAAAACAATAAAGCTTGTGACCCACTTGCAGGTCATAACCCACAGTTTGGGAAACATTGTGCTAGAGCACTGGTGGAATAGGCTTCCAGACCTGCCATGCTGTACTGTGTCCCAACCCAGGGTTCCAGATGGGCCTTGAGAGCAGGGCATAACTGTAAAAGATTTGGGGAGCTGAATTAGGACACTAGGCTATCTTTCCAGCTGGCAGAGTTATTCAGGCTGTGGAGCAACTTCCTATAAAACAAGTGGTAGAATCCCTGTGGTTGGAGGCATCTAATGGTCCATACACTGAGAACAGAGTTTGTCTTGAAGGAACTGTTGCTATAGTGATCAGAAAAGGAGGGTGACAGTGTTCAAGATGCAATAAAATGTTCTCTTGTTTTCCTTTTCTGTCTCCAAAAATCAATCCTTGCAGGATACAAGGCACTGTTACGTTATGAAGGCTTTGAGAATGACTCTAGCAGTGACTTTTGGGTCAACTTGGGTACTGTGGACGTTCACCCTATTGGCTGGTGTGCTGTTAACAGCAAAATCCTGGTGCCTCCCCAGTGTAAGTGTCTTTGAGTCTTGCCCAGCTTTGGGGGTTTATTTAACTCACAATTTGCATCATTGCCCTTTCTCAAGTTGGATGATTCCCATTGGATCTAGTGACTATTAATCCTAAATGCTGCACACTGGAATACATTGGGGCATTAGCAAAAAGTTATCAAATTGCATGTATGCTTGTAAATTTGAGAGTTCTTACAATATGACCATTTTTGTTTAGGGGACTGAGAAAGCAAAGATGAAGGAGAAATGTGTGTATTGGTATTGAGGAGGGGGGCTTTCTAGGCCAAATAGTCCAACCCCTTGTTCTAGATGACTGTCCCACTAGGATGTGTCATTTTAGGGGGTAAAACATTTTTTTTTTTGCAAAATTCTTCAGAAAGCAGTGTTAAAAATGTGTTTTTGAGTGTGAGGAATTAAAATCTGCTAATATTTTTGTGATTGGACAACATTTAGCTTAGCAAGTCTACAGTTGATGAAAAAAACGCATAAACTGCTTTTAAGAAAACCAAAGAAATTTAATTTTACTTCTGAAAGTGTCAAGTAATGCCTAATAATAATGTTGATGACAATAAAAATATTAATGTATAATATAACCATAAGTACTTGGCAATCATTTTTAATTATCTCTGTGCAATTTTACACACATTCTATGTACCATGCAAAACTAAATTATATTAATTTAACCAAAATGTCTTTTGAATTCCCAAGTCATGTTACAACTTTTTAGCACCCCTCATTTTCGAAAAGTTGGATGGCCATTTGTCGTGGGTGCTTTTGTTGAAATTCCTGCATTGCAGGGGGTTGGACTAGATGACCATGAGGATCCCTTCCAACTTTACAATTATATGATTCTATGACCTTTAAAGCCCTTTATTGCTCAGGACCACAGTGCCTCAAGCACCACCTCTCCCCATATGAACCAGCCTGGATCCTACAAACTTTTGAGACATTTTACTGTAAAAGCAACTGATAAATGAAATAAATAATAATAAATAGTTATTGCAGGTCGGATAATTTAACTACTTGTAGTGCAGAACTTTCCCTTGTCAATGCACTTCAAGGTGATCTGTAGTCGCCTCTAAAGTTTCCATCAAAAATCTAGAGCCTGTTCAGGGTGGTAGTATGTTGAGACTTAGATGTTGCTTATGCTTTTGTTGAAAGACTACAGTGTTTGAAGGAGCAAAGCAAGTTGCTGCAGGTAATTTTTGGGGTGAGTGTAAACTGAAAGGAGGCTTTAAGTTTAACCAGAGAAGAAGAAAAATGAGGAAATCCCTGTGTTTTATTCTTCTGCAGGAATGAAAGGCGTGCTAAGTTTATTTTTTAATTATATGAAGATCATTATCCCAGCCTTCAACCATATATGTAATACTGAGGGCAATTTATAGCAGTTTTTAAAAAATCACACTTTTATAATAAAACAACAGTACTGTATTGGACACCGAAACAGATACAACTAAGACAGTCATAATGGAGAAAAACTAAATTCTCAGATCAAAACTATTATTTACCTGGGCAATCTTATACCTCTTTGTACAGCCATCCATTCAAAGTACACCGACTGGAAGGGATATCTCATGAAAAAGCTTGTGGGAGCCAGGACTATCCCTGTGGATTTTCATATAAAGGTGAGGGAAAATATCTCCCCCCCCCAATCCCCCTGCACACAGAGGAAAGAATCAAGGCCTTTCTACTTATCCATTCTTCCAGTAGCCCAACCTGGTGCCCTCACCATGTGTAGAAATACACCACCCATCGTCCTTGACCATTGCTCATGCTGGCTGAGGCGAATGTGAATTGTAGTCCAAATGTACATAGAACACAAAGTCGGAGGCTGCAGCAGCCCGTTTAGATTTAATATGGGCTGCAAGCCATGCTGGAGCCTATCTCTGTCCGGAAGGCCTGGTGATACTTGGTGATAAGGGAAAGACACTTCTACAAGTTCCACACCGTACACTTATAGCACTCTTATAGCATTTCAACACTCACGGCTTCCCCCAAAGAATTTTGGGAACTGGGAGGGTGCTGAGAGTTGTTACGATACTGCCCCTCACAAAGCTACAAAACCCAGAACCCTTAACAAACTACAGTTCCCAAGAACCCCTGGGAGAAGTTACTGTTAAAGTGATATGACAGTGCTTTAAATGCATAGTGTGGATGTGAATGCAGTGCATTGGAATACACAATGTGTTTCAGGACTGAGCTTTTCCTGGGATAAGCAGCATAGCATAAAGTTGGTAGAATTTTCTTCAGAGTGTTTGGGTTCTGCCCAGAGCATTGTTTGATAGACATGAACAGAATGTGTTAGCTGTAATCTCCCCCATTCATGACACGATGTCCTTCAGTTTAAAAGACTTTTAAATAAAGAGCAATTAAAGCCCTGCTGTTTGGTCTGTTGCCTTCACTAGCTCACCTAAAAACTCGATTTAGCTATATTTGCTTTTGGGGGGAGGCGCCCCCTGCTGGCACATTTTAGAAAGCATCTTTGGCCTGAAGGGATTTTTCTTCATAATCTGTGCCTCTGAATAGTGAGATGGCGGATTGAGGAAGAGCTCTTGCAATTTTAGCTTCCACATTTAAACAGGCACGAACCAGTGATGCAGAGTTGGAATCACTAAGCAGTCTTGATTAGTCTCTTCAGAATGTACTTTGTGAGAGGGTAATTAGTGTTATACTTCATTATGCCTTCCTCTCCCTCCCCCCTTTTACGAGGCTGCCTTGGCTAGAGATGGTATATTGGGCTGTTAGGGGCAAGGAGACTTTCTCTTGGGGGAGACCCAGTGAGTTACTGCTTCTGGGTCATATCAAGGCTGCAATTCTTTGCACGTGTGCTTCCACTGCAATCTGTTGGATCTGCTTTTAATAAATACGGGTAGGATCAGGCAGAAGGTCATTGATTAATAATAATAATGCTTTGTATATATATATTTTCCCTCCAGAGCTTTTTTAAAGTTCAGAGTGCTTCTCATATATTATCTCAGTAATCCTTACAACAGATAATACCAAATGTTAGCCATGCTCAGAGGAGACCCACTGAAAACAATGGGCTTAGGTCCATTTGTTTCAGTAGGTCCACTCTGGGTATGAGTTAGTTGGGTATCCCCCCAGTCACATTGTATCTTTTATCATTAAATAATTTTATTAATTTTCAAGAAGGCCAGCATCATTGTAAAGTAGGTCAGTTATATCCACATATGGCAGATTTGCGCAGGGGACACGAGAGTCTGGTTTGCAAAGTTCATGCCAGAGTTGCGATTTACACCAGGACTTCCTGGTTCGTAGCTCCACCTCCTGGTTTACAGCACTATGTTGGCTAAATCTGCTTCTGCCAGAGATGTGGGGCATGAGCCCTTAACACAGAATATGAATCCAATGAAGGTTCTGGAATTTTGACTGAGACTCTCCCCCCCCCAGAACAGTCAGTGTGGTATTAGGGTACCTTGGGCAAGTCTCTCTCTCTCAGCCTTGCCTGCCTCACTGGGTTGTTGTGAGGATAAAGGGAGGTAGAACCATGTATGCTGCCCTGAGCTTTTTGAAGAAAGGGCAGGATACAAATTAATAAATCAGGTTAGATTGTGGTTTTATTTATATAAATGCTCTGGGCTACACAAAAGGGGGCAATGGGGACATTCACATTTCATGGTATATAATAGTTAACGGTTTAGCATGAATGCACAGATGGCTCCTGCTTTACTGCTTCTTGAGCAGGGTCAACAAACCCTGGCCCCGGCTTAATACTGCATCTGAACTGGGGATTCAGATCTGGACTCAAATCAAATGAGTCCAGAAGCCAAAATTTATTCAGATGTATCGCTGAGCCAAGGACCATGGTTCATGACTCCCACTCGTGCTAGAAAAGGAGCAAAGTGGGAGCCATGTCTGCATTCATGTTGTTGTTTAGTCGTTTAGTCGTGTCCGACTCTTCGTGACCCCATGGACCATAGCACGCCAGGCACTCCTGTCTTGCACTGCCTCCCGTAGTTTGGTCAAACTCATGTTCGTAGCTTCGAGAACACTGTCCAACCATCTTGTCCTCTGTCGTCCCCTTTCTGTCGTCTGCATTCATGCTAAACCATTAACTATGGGTGTATGACCTGGGCTACTGAAAGTGTTTGGAAAAACCCAATCTGAATGGATGGCCGAATGCTTTTATGTTGACATGGAAGCTTCAGCAATTGGGTGGGTGGGGGTTGGATTCATGCGGCATCCCATGTTTAAGAAGAACTGCAAGGCTGCACTCTAGAGGAGGAAGTGTAAAAGTGCAGAGAGTTGCGCAATCTCTGTGGTGGAGGGCCATGGAAGGCAGCAGATCATCTCTCTCCTTGTTTACTCAGATGACTGAGAACATGAAGTATCCCTTCCGCCAAGGCATGAGACTGGAAGTGGTGGACAAGACCCGTGTTTCTTGGATACGTGTGGCTGTCGTGGACACTGTGATTGGTGGCCGCCTGAGGCTTCTCTATGAAGACGGGGACAGCGTTGATGATTTCTGGTGCCACATGTGGAGCCCCTTAATCCACCCTGTTGGCTGGTCTAGAAGGGTTGGCCATAGTATAAAGAGAACGGGTGAGGATTTACATAGGAGAAAAACTACTCTTCTACTTGAAGTATATATTTTAACCTTTCAGATTGTTGCAGATATAATGTATTCCTTCTTTTTAATGAGATTGGAGCGCATGGTGTGTTATTTTACAGTTTTTAAGACGATGAGAATGGTTGAAATGCATGCTGTGGCAAATAAACTATTTTTAAATGGAAAAAGAAGAAGAAGAATTTTCCTTGCCAAAAGATGACCGCTAGCTAGCAAATCCAAGATTTCTCGTTTCACTATTTCATACTTTCAATATCCTTTTATGTCTTTGCTGGAAGAAAAATCTAATGACATGGCACAACACCCTACCTTCCGGAAGATCTACTGCGATGCTGTTCCATATCTCTTCAAGAAGGTGGGAAAGGTTTACGGTCTCTTTCTTTTCTTTGGTCTCCAAGTGAGATGGGATTTGCACCATTTGTGGGATTGTAGTTTATTGAGCTCTTGAAATCTCTCTCTTGCCCTGCAAGGGACTAGCTGTTGTAGCGCCCAAGGAGCTCAGTGTTGTATGAACCAGTCGGGGGGGGGGCCTTCTCTGTGGTGGCTCTCCATGGAATCACTTTGCCCTAGAACTGAGACAGGCACCAGTACTGTTGGTGCTTCAGCACCTTCTGAAGTGCCTCTTCCCAAACTTTTGCTGATGTTTAGTTCTTTATAGTTTAGTTCTGTGTACCTCCAGGAGCATCTCCACACCCATTGTTCATCCCAGACATTGATGTCCAGCTCTGAGGGCCTTCTGTTGATTCTCTCACTGCGAGAAGTGAAGTTACAGGGAACCAGGCAAAGGGCCTTCTCAGTAGTGGCACCCACCCTGTGGAATGCCCTCCTGTCAGAAGTCAAGGAAATAAACAACTATCTGACTTTTAGAAGATCTCTGAAGGCAGCCCTGCATAGGGAAGTTTTTAATGTTTGGTGTTTTACTGTGGTTTTAAAATTTGTTGGAAGTTGCCCAGAGTGGCTGGGGCAACCCAGTCAGATGGGCAGCAATAGAAATAAATTAGTAGTAGTAGAGGAGGTATTGTTAATTTGCCCTCAATCGCTGCTGCATTTTATTTTTCAAAGATTTAACACTGTTTTACTTTGCTTAATGGATTGCTGTCTCTTTTCTGTTGTGCTTTGGGGTGCTATTTAAAAGACAATACAGTACACGAATAAACAAATTACAGTGTTGAGCTATTAGGGATAGGATACAGGACCTGGGTGAGTTGAAAGCAAAGCAGGGATGGCTTGCAGCAAAAATATGAGGAAGACTTTCTGTGGTTGGAAAGAGTCATTCCCCTATTGAAGGACTAGACCTTGGAGGAAGCTTAAGCAATGGGAGATTTTGTCTTTCCCTTTATCATGTTTATCCTACTTAGCCTTGCAACCGTGCTGTGACGTAGGTCACTGCTGTTCTCGCATATCAGGTAATTAACTGAGAACAAGAGTGCTGCTTCCCCAAGGCCAGCCAGCAAAGCTGGAAAGCAATTTGAACTCCTACGCCCCAGTCACCAGGGTCAGTCTTTCTAGTTACCCACACATGTCCCTGCATGTGTTTTACTTCTTTATCACCAACTTCTTTCTCATCCGTAATCTGTTCCAGGTGCGTGCTGTCTACCCAGAAGGTAGCTGGTTTGAGGAAGGCATGAAACTGGAAGCCATTGACCCTTTGAATATGGGCAACATTTGTGTGGCTACGGTCCGTAAGGTATTCCGGTCTGAAAAGAGGGAGCGGCTGCTTCAGCCAAGCACAGCGCTTTGCACCTTGGGCTTTCAAGGAATTGGGAGTCAGACTTTGAAGGAAGAAAGGAACCACTTTGGGGTTGTTGTTTTTTAACAAAGAAGTAGTGTATAAATTTTTATGAAATAAAAAATTAAGGCTCTGGTTTATATACTTTAGAGCCAACTTTTTTGGGCCAGTGGGCAGATTTCAAATTTTGAGAAAATGTTGGAGGCAACAGTCACAAAATAGCGGCTATGTGCTATGAGTCTGCTTTTTAAAAATCTAATAATGCTTGTACAGTGTTGACGTGATGTTCAAATCACGCACGTGTGAGTGCAGATCTTGGTTTCTGAAAGAAAAGCAAGTTATAAATATTTTTAAAATAAATGAGTGAGAAAAGTAAGAGGAAAGTATGTTATATTTAGGCACTTAAAACCATAGAGTGCTCCAGCTCTCCTCTCTGTTGAGTTTAGAAACTGCTGTTATGAAATACTTTAGAACAACCTTCAGGGTCGCTTTCTCACCCCTGGCCTGTCTTTCAGGTCCTTTTAGATGGGTATCTTATGATTGGCATTGATGGCGCAGCCTCTGAGGATGGTTCTGATTGGTTCTGCTACCATGCTTCCTTGCACTCCATTTTCCCTGTCAATTTCTGTAAGCAGAACAACATTGAACTGACACCTCCGAAAGGTGAGGACCCCAAGCTCTCTTTCTCTTTGCTGGCTTCCGTGGCAGATTAAGCTCCTTCCCTGCAAAATAGAATGCTAAGAAAAACTTGCTTACATTAGACTATTAGTGTGAAACCAACATACTCTGTTCATCCTTTCCTGCCTCTGCACTCCTCTGGAAACAAGAACTACTTGGTTTTCTGAATAGCATTGTGTTCTGTCTGATCTCCACTCTGGAAAGCAAACATTTGCTTTGCCCCACTGTGGCTGGCATTGGCTGCTTCTTGGGCAAATATGTGCAAGGGGACAGACAATAACTTGCATGCTTCTCCTGCTCCTTCTGGTTGTGGTGTTTATGGGGGGGGGGTGTTTCATTCCAGTAACCCCCCCTCAACTTCATACTTCAGGGCATGATGCCAAGACCTTCAATTGGACAAGCTATCTAGAAAAGACCAAGTCAAAGGCTGCACCAGCACATCTGTTCAACCTGGTGAGTACCATGTGGGAGGGCAAGTTCTCAAAGGCCACCAGCATCCCCCCAAACTAGTGGCTCTGTTGTTGAGAAGCAAATGGCCTTATGAGAAATGCTATTAGATACAGTGCAGTGCAGATGCAAGCATACTGATGAAATTTTGTGTAAAGTGTTTCCCTGAAGCTACCGAAAATGGCTATCAGATTTATCAAGGGATGTGAATGGCTTCCCTAAGTGGAAAGGTCCAAGTGTCTGGGATATTTCAGTCTAGATAAGGAAGTAAGATTCATTTTGTACATAGAATTTCAATGATCCAGGCTGGACAGAGCCTCACTCTTGACAGTGTGCTTTGCTGAAAAGAGATCAAGAAGACTGCACTCTGTGGCACAGTCAAATCTCTCATTTATAACATGGGCATTGGTACTGCTAACTTACATGCATAGGGCTCCCCCTCCCCTTCTCCCTGGTCTACATTCATTCCTTATCTCATTACAAATATCATTTCTGGACACCCACACTGTCCCTCAACTTGAACTGCTAAGCTTCCCCAGTAGAATTGGCTATTTATTAATTAAAATATTTATATAATAAAAAATGTTTTACAGCTGTGTGTGTGTGTTTGTGTGTGTGTGTGTGCATACGCTTAAAAATGTAAAATCAGAAAGCATTCTGCAGAATTTGGATTTCTGAAAACAATAACGTTGAGTGCCTTCAAGCAAGCAAGCAAGCAATAAAGCATGCAGCCCTCATGGATGTATATTATTATCTGAGGTTGGGTATATCGTGCTGCTCCTTTTCCCAGGATTGCCCAAACCATGGCTTCAAGATGGGTGCCAAGCTAGAAGCAGTAGACTTGATGGAGCCCAGGCTTATCTGTGTGGCCACAGTGAAGCGAGTGGTACATCGGCTTCTCAGGATACACTTTGATGGTTGGGACAGCGAATATGACCAGTGGGTGGACTGTGAGTCCCCAGATATCTATCCTGTGGGCTGGTGTGAGCTGATAGGCTACCAGCTACAGCCCCCAGTAGCACCAGGTAAGAGAATGTATCTTCTTTTCATCCAGCATCACCAGTTTCATTCAAGGTCTGTTAGTGGCAATCTAACCTATTGCTATTCTTTTTACTTCCCTTATGAGAAAGAGGTACCTTCCATGTGACCCACCCTATGTCTTTATTTCATAGGAAACCTGGACATGTTAAAGGCTGGGAACCAGACTGGGCAGGTTCAGTAGTTGATGAGGAATTGAAGCTGAAATCAAAACAACAGGAGCTCCCTATTTGGGGGGGGGGGTTTAAGCAGAAATGGTCGTTAAACTGATTCTGCTCTCAATACCAGCTCCATATACATGCAGCCCATTAAGTGAGGACTAGAGCAGCCTTTTGGCTTTTCCTCTACCTTTGAATTACCTTACTCGGAGCCGCTAACGTTCTTTAAAAGATGAAATCATTGTGAGGCCCCAGAATAAAATGTACAAATGTAGCAAACTTGTGGGCTTGCGGGGGACTAGACAGAAAATTGTCCTTCTCTGTCTCCTCTACCTTTTTATACAAAGTGTTCCGAGCTTGTTAAACTGGGAACTAATCATGAACCCTCCTGCTTGGAAACCTTATGCAGCTGTGTCTTTATACTTAGCTGCTGCTTAACGTTTCCTGTGTCCTGTGTAGTTTCTGATTGTAGATCTGTTTCCTCGGTGGCAGAGCCTATGTCACCAGTGCCAGCTAAGGAGATGCCGAAGAAGAAACGGAAGCCATATGGAAGGAAAAGTGAGTGGCAATTGAAACAACCTTGTCTCTATGATTCATCTTAATAACAAAGCAAATATTGCAAGGTTTGATCCTAAGGCTTCCTGCAGATAGTATGCTGCCCAGAACTACCAGTGCACATGCAAGGAACATTAAGGTACAGAAGGTGGGGGGTGGAACCTTTGCCTGGACTATCTTCTGTGAGGATGGCATTGCAAAACGGAGTAGCTTGAAATGTGGATGATAAGACTGTCTGACAGGACATGAAATGGACTGCCTCATCATTAGCTTGTGCCTTGTCCCATGCATTCTTGCGAATCACCGTAAGCTGTCACTATTGGAATTGGGATTCTCGATTGGATGGACCACATATATGACTTGGCTCTATGTCAGGAATGAGGAACCTGTGATTCTTCCAAGTTTGTTGCACTACAATTCCCATCATCCCATTGTCCCTCTGTCACCCAACCTGAGCCTTAAAGGAGCATGCCTTTCTTATGCTGCCAGTGAGGATGGCTTGCTGTGAATAGGGCTCTTCTCTGTAATACCCAAGGTCCTTCTACATGGAGGTGCCAGGTGACAGAATCAGGGACCTTGTTTGTACAGAACATGAGCTATGGCTCTTCAAGAATTGTGGCTACAACAATTGTGTTTGAAACCCTGAACATCTCTTACTAAGAGTGTCTCTGTTAACATGGTGGGAAATGAGCTCTGGCTGAATATCAGATGACTTTAGTGGGCTAGGTGAACCATTGGCCTGATGGCGAACGCCTTACGTTTCTATTGAACTGGCCAACTAAATACTGTAGACTAAACATATGAGAGCCAGTGTGGTGTAATGGTTAGAGTGCTGAACTAGGATCTAGGAGACCGGGGTTCAAATCCTCACTCAGCCATAAAGCTCATCTTGTAATTTAAGCTAAACCAAAATGACTATCAGTAGCACTTGTGTCAGTGTTGTAACGGTGTGTTTAGAGAACTGTTTGATTGTTCAGCATCCTGTTAAGTTCAGTGAGTGGCCTAACCTATCTTGCGAGATTCCTATGAGTCTTAATTCTAGCTCTCTTTGAAGTAGTCAGTAGTCTTGAGTAATTTCAGCTGCACTGAGAGCTCACTTGACTGAATGCTGCTGCCATACCAAAAACAAACAAACAAAACAAAACAAAACAAAAACTTAACAAGAAGATGTTAATATAAGAAGCAAAACAGCCACAAAGGTGGGTTTTCTTATAACTGCCTTTCTTCTGTATACAAAGGGAAGAAGATGACTGCTAAAGCCCGTTCCATCAAGAAAGCAGCAAAGAAGACGGCTGCCCCTGAAGTAAAGAAGAAAGCACAGGCTGCCAAGAAAAGGACTGCCCCTAAAGCAAAGGAGGGCACACAAACTGCAAGCAAGACCTCACTGAAACCAGCTTCTGATGAAAGTATGTTAAAAGGGGTGTCACTTGCGCCTGCTTTTTTGCTGCCCCCCCTCCAGTGGGATTGGAGATGGGAAGGTGGTGGTTGTGTAAATTAGCTATTTTCCTGCTCACCATTTCCAGTGCAGAATCTGTTTGCTGTTGTAGGAAACTCCAGTCACAGGTCTCCCAGCCTTGGTATATATAGATGTAATTTACCACAAGCTTTTGCTATTGTTTATTTCTTACTTGTGTATGTGCATGCTCTGAGGATTGTGTCCTGCAATGTGAATGTAGCCCCTCTCTCTGTTTCTTGCAGTTGTTGCTGTGGAGGTGAAAGAAGAAATTCTTGACGATTCAGCAATGGAACTTGAAGCCCCACCGCTACCAGTACCAATCAGCTGTTTAAAGGTTGAAGATATGGACACGGAATCCCCATTGAGTCCTATGCCAGGTGGCTGCTTAAAGGATAAGGATATTGAACCAGGAGCTCCAGCAAGCTCTGTGCTGCTCAGCTGCATAAAGGATGAAGTCATGGAACCAGAAGCTCCAGCAAGCCCAGTATTGATCAGTTGCTTGAAGGATGAAGATGTAGACTAAAGCTTCATGTGACAAAGTGACTTGATGTTCTTTTGCCACAATCCTTGAAGAAATTAGGAAATTGCTGGCCTCATTTGCGGGGCCATGGACCACAGTTTATAAAGCTGTAGTTTTTAAATAGTTGATGGATCACCTCAAAAGAAAAAAGGAAATCTCTCAAAACAAATTTCATTTAATTATGTAAAAAGGCAAGCCCACTATGCCTTTCTGACTGGCATGGCAGGAGCCAAGGATGAACTTCTGCATTTCAGATCTCTTTAGGGAGGTACTTCCAGTCTTTTTAAACTTGCACCAATTGAGCCAGAATCTAGATAAGTGCCAATAAAATACAGAACCACATCCATGGTATTGGGAAGAGGCGAGAAAACTGTGAGTTGCACTTCTGCTCTCCCAAATTATCCCTGTCTTCCTCTGTGCTACATTGTTTCTTCCTGCCATTTTGGCCACAGAGTCTAAGAAGGCACAGGACATATGAAATCCAATTACATGTGAGCCCAATGCACTTTGGATCATCCCAATTTTCCTCTGTGAGGAGTAGGAGTATACACTTGCCCCCTCCCCCTTTGTACTATGAACAGAGTAAATCAATTCTTTGACAATAATGAGAGGAGAAAAATGTATTGCAATCCTTTCTGTAAATAAAACCATGTGTTTATTTTGCCCTTTTGTTGAACAAACTCAAACTGTACTAATGAAATTTGTACGTAAAGCTTAGTCAGAATACCTTGTGTTTGGAGTCTTCTCTGGTCAAGAAAATATGGGTACCAAGGGCATACAGAAGCAACTTGTGCATTGTTTGCTACTTCTAAAGTACATCTGTCTGCAGGGGGGATTGTTTTGCCTTTTGTCTTCTCAGGCAAAATGGTTCCCAGGGTCATAACCATGACACCAAAAGTATAATCCTTTTCACTTTTATAAAACTACTAGCTGTTCCCGGCCACGCGTTGCTGTGGTTCAGAAAGAGAAAGCAATCATTCCCCCCCCCAAAAAAAACACGTTTCTATAGCAGGGTGGGTAGACTTACGACTTGTTGGTTCTGCTGAGCCTTTTTCTTTCTGTTAGCTAGAACTCAAAAGACCTAAGAACCATAGCCAGGTGCAAATGACAGATAGGAAGAATTAAAGAATAAGGTCCCCTTGAGCACATTTTGAGACTAGGAATGTGACCAGAACTGGGCTGAGCTCTTAACAGAAGCTTAATTTAGGTAGAAAAAATCATTTTGTTGTTGCCATTGTTAACAATTGGGAGTCAGAATCCCTTGTCAGTCTTCTGCAAATCAGCCAGAGATCTGTGGATTCTGATCTAACTTCTGCACTGCCCTAATGTAAACCATCTTTATCAAGCATCCTTGTCACTCTTCTGACTCTGGGCATTTTGATGGGCCCCAAAGTCAGCATGTTTCTCCCGCCTTGGCCTGAAATGAAAGAAGGCTGTTGGGTGGGGACTTGAAATGTGGACCATCCCTGTCGGCCTCCTCATTCCCAAGGTTCTGGTGAGGTGACTGTAGTTTTTCATCTCCTTCCTCAACAATAAAGGTGTAGAGTAGACTGTACAGGGAGAGTCCTGATCTAACCGTATATTTTTGTACAGACTCTACCCATCTTCTACCAACTTTCTCCTTGCAGAAAGTAAGTCTGTGCTTTCTAACATCAGGAATGAAAGTAAATCTCATTTTTATAAATTAAAAAAGAATAAAACTAAATCTACACACGCTAGAGCTGTAACTGAAGTGTTTATATTTTAGCTTTATTGATATGATGCTTATATAGCCATATAAAAAGAGCTTGCTTCTATTTATATTTCCCACACACATAATTCTTTGTGCATTTAGTTACATGTAGGAAACAGCCCTGAAGCTGTGGGGGAGTTTTCGTTTTGATTTCAATGTCATTAAGTTGTGGTACCTCCTGTTATTCTTTACTAGAGTGACATTTAAGATCTGTCTCTTACATTGCACTGGCAATGCACTCCCTTCTAAGAATATGAATTCGGAAGATCTGGAATGGGGGAAATTTGACCTTCCTTGTTTTGTTGCTGTAGCTGCCGGCATCCCTTACAGATGACAGCCATAGTCCAGCAATGGTCCCTGGTGTGGTTAAAAGTGGCCTAAGCCTACCGTATGAGAAACTGTTCTGAGAAGCAACAACTACCCGATTTACATTCACAGGAGCACCCACATTGCCACTATGAACCAGTCTTAAAATTCTCACCAGGAGAGCAGATGGGCCATGGTATATCTGGGGTTGCCATTTGAGAAAACATTAATAATGACACTTCTAATTCTTCTGCTAAGCTGATACCTTGTGAAATAATGGTTGGAATAAATACTGGCCATCCCCCTGCAATGGCAGCTTCCTGGCATTTAAATCATGCCCATTACTTAAGTGTGTTTTCCCATCATCCTGGTGTTTTAAAAGCCCCTAGGAGGAAATGTCACTACTTCCCTGGGCAACTTGTTCCATTGTCTGATGCTTCTTAAAGTGAAAAGGTGCTTCCTGATATGCGGCTTTCAGCTGCTAACTATAGCATGGATGCTTAGAAAGAAGTCATTTTGCAAGCAAAGGAACTTGCTTTTGAAAAAAGCATGGTTAGGATAAGGCTGTAAATCTGCTGTGCTACAACTTGCCCCCACTGTTGCTTTTGTTTCCTGCTGTGAAATGCGTGATTTCATTTTTGTTTGGAGACATCTTGGTTCTTTGGAACCATCTTATCCCATGGTTCTTTCAATGCACATTCTTTTGCTATTGCGTCAAATCCCCCATATTTTGTCTCTTGTAAACTCTTTGCAGCCTCCAGAGATAACTCCAGAACACACCAGAGATAAGAGGCAGTTTAACCTTGGGAAGAGCATTGGTTGCTTACAGATGGTGAGCTCCTAGCACTACCCAATTATTGCTCTTCTGTGGTAAGCTATGCTAGATTTCACAACAAATTCCTCAACTCTGAATTGCAAAATTCTGTATATAGTGCGAAAGGCTATTGGCGTAGTAGAGCATCAATGCATAAATTTGGCAAACTGAATACAATGAGTAGCAGAAGACAAAGACTTAGCCAAATTGTAAAGGTAAAGGGACCCCTGACCATTAGGTCCAGTCGTGACCGACTCTGGGGTTGCGCGCTCATCTCGCATTATTGGCCGAGGGAGCCGGCGTATAGCTTCCAGTTCATGTGGCCAGCATGACAAAGCCGCTTCTGGCAAACCAGAGCAGCACATGGAAACGCCGTTTACCTTCCCGCTGTAGCGGTTCCTATTTATCTACTTGCATTTTGACGTGCTTTCGAACTGCTAGGTTGGCAAATTGTAGCTTAGTCCAAATATTCCAATGCTTAGAAAAAGCATCATGAGAGCATTAACTTTAATAACTAATATACTTCACAAAGTCAACTTTCTAACTATCTCCTCTAACAGAAACTGCTGTTTCTACTTCAACAAATGCTGTGGGTTCTTTTACAATTTAGCAAAGATGCAGAAACAGCACACAGTTCAGCTGTGGGCAAAAAATTCAACAACCTTGATAAAGCTTTACATTACGTATGTATAAAAATAAAAAATCCTTCCAGTAGCACCTTAGAGACCAACTAAGTTTAGTATCTGAAGAAGTGTGCATGCACACGAAAGCTCATACCTACCGGTATGACAAACTTAGTTGGTCTCTACGGTGCTACTGGAAGAATTTTTTATTTTTATTTTGACTGCGTCAGACCAACACGGCTACCTACCTGTAACTAGTATTATGTATGTATGTATGTATGTATGTATGGCAAGCTCTTAATATTTTTAAGCCCTTGTTAAATACAGACTGGAAAGTGTGCATGACATGTCTGGCTAAATCATGGTGACAAGAGGAGTACTTGGTACCTTGCACTACTTCCAGACTAGCAGAATAAACTATAGAATATTTAAGTGTGCACATTTGCCTATACAAGTATCTTTGGAGATTTCAATCATGCTTAGTGCATGATTATACAGACAGGTATAGCATAACGTACTGCTCCACTTGCCTGCCTCTTTAACATCTAAGATTGACTCTTGGTATAATGATCAAGTATTCCTTTGAAAATGTACCTTTTGTAGTATGGAGGAATTTACAGGCTATAAAAATGTGCCCCCTCTCAAGCCTTTCTCCCCCTGTTAGTGGAGAAGCGCATTTTCAGCAACTTGCTTTTCCTGCTTCTATTTTTCTTGCTTTTCTTGACTCTTATATTTCCAGCCTGCTGCTGCCTCTTCTTACTGGAACTCCTTCCAGCCTTGGCTTTGGCTTTAGTTGAACTGGTTCGTTTTGTCTTCTTGGTATTCCAGCCTGGGCAGCTTTGGAAGATAGTTACGAGCTTCACCTTCTGGCCACGTACCTCTGCTGGGGAGCCACAGGTGGCTCCTACTCTAAGATTCAGCTTGTCAAGCCACCTGAAAAGGAGGAAGTGAGGCAATATAATCAGCCTAAGTGCTAAGCCTTTGTATCTTCACAGTCACACACTTTCCTACATTTCTGAGAGATTGCTTCTTGATACAAGAGAATCTTCAGTTATTGTGAAACACAGAGGAGAAAGGAAGGTATGGAGACTTGATGATTTCATTAACTTAATGAATTAATTTTAAAATTTTAAAAAATTATAAGTCAACCTAGGCAACTACCTGTATGGAGCTCAGTTGATCAGCTTGATGCATAAATGAATGAATCACCTTTTCAAATTGTGTTGGGTTGCCTATCTCTTACCTAGCTTTAATCTAGATACACTGCGGCATTTGAGTCAGCTTAAAGCATATTGGCTTGAAAGCAGATGCAATAGCATTTGAAGTGAGTTGGTATAATGAAAGAGTTGCTTCGTATTTGCTGCTCTTGGGCCTTCCCCATACCTTATTTGGTTTATTGGCAATAAAGAGGAACATGTTGAATTACTGTACAATTTTGCGACTAGGCAACAGAAACTAGAACAGTGCCCATAATCACTTTGCTGAGATGGCTGGCAAGAGTGCTAGTCTGAGCATGTTAATAGGATGCGTTTGAAGCCCTGCCAAATAAGAAAGAGAGACAAACATTCTACCCACTGCTGTTCTACAAGCCCTTGTGCAGTAGTGGGAACTAGCAGCTCACTTGCGTAGTGGGAGAAGTTGGCAGTCACAAGAGAAAGGAACATCACTCAGACTGATGACCTCCAGAGCTGTAAAGCTGTGTAAGTTCGGCAAACTGCTCACTTTGTTTTTCTCAAGATACAGACTTCTTATCTGTGGGCCCAAGCCAGTGAAGGCACCAGAGGAAATCTGCAAACACAGGAGGAGTTTGGCTGTCAGACGCTTAATGACATCAGTAAATTCTACGTTAGCATCCCGATCTAGGCCAGTTATCTGAAACTTCTGGTGACATTGACCCACTTGGTGTGTCCCACCAGAACCATTTGGAAGGTGCTCTTCTACTTATCCAAGCACTTTAGCTTCTACATCCCACCCCAGACTGATCAAATTATGGTAGTTCCATATTACTTTAAGGGGGGGGGGGGACTTGGATGGGGAAATGGCTCTACCAGATCTGAGCATCTTCAACCTATAGCTTACTAAGGGTGCTGGAATAAAGGAAATAATAGTTCTAGCTTTTAAATTTGCTCATCTACCGTGGTTTCTGCTTTGCACCTTCTCCCAGCCCCTTTCAGTTGATGGCGGCTTTTAATCAAAAGAAAAACAGCAATAACCCCGGGATCATATTTATACATTGTGCAGGTAGTTTGGATGCAAGCTGTTTAGAAAGCTGACATACTGAGTCAGAACCCTGGTTCATTTAGCTGCACTCTGGGTTTTTATTCAGACAGGCATCTTTCTCAGTCGTAGCTGGAGATGTCAAGGAATGAACCTGCAACCTTTTTGCATAAGAAGCCTGTGTCCTGATAACGAGGCAATGGCCATTCCCTCAGCATGCAAGAGCCATGAGATGAAATGGAACAGCTGTGCAGCAGAGAGTTTGAGTAGGGACAGCCTTTCCTGTCGCCACTGCAATGTGTGGAAAAGCCACATCTGCTAGAAAATGCATTTCATATCTCTGTTAAAGGCCTAAGAGCAGATTTTGTGGTCCAGGGGGAAGGTTGTTAGCTCAGAGGCAGGCACCTTCCCTGCATGCAGAAAGTCCTGCACTTAATGCCTGGCATCGCCAAGTGGGGCTGGGGGAAACCCCTGTCTGAAACCCTTGGGAGCTGCTGTCAATTGGTTACTGAGCTAGATGAAGCAATGCAAGTCTGACTTGATTAAGTTTATCCCCTTCAGGTGAAGCTTGTATTTGGGGAAGGTGGCAAGATAGGGCCTACAGGTTGGTTAGGGCCTCCTAACACATGTGTACAATTTCCCAAATCCTTATGACACCTGAGAACTGGTATTTAATAAAATTAAGCAAACAAACATTTGCAAAGGGACGTTCTTAGGAATATGATGGCAAGAGAAGGCAGGTCTTAATTTCCAACCTTCCTACCCCTGCTTACCTGTTCTAGCCCCATATTATCCAAATACAGGTGCTGCAGAGATCTTGCCACTGGCAGGAAGGCACCATCCCCAATGTACTTTATGGGATTCTTGGACAACTTCAGTTCACTAAGGGTGGGCAGCCCTCTTAGAGACTTGGTGGGCACTTCCTGCAAATGATTCTCGTCCAGATGCAGCTTCTCCAGCAGCTTGGCATGTCCCATAGCCTTGGGAGACAAGTGAGTGATGCGGTTCCCTGTTAGGTATAACCAGCGTAGCTTCTCCAGCCCAGCCAGGTCATTATCGGACAGCTGACCGATGGAGTTGTGTTGCAAGTGGAGGGCAAAGAGGTTCGGCAAGAGGGTGAAGGAGCTTTTGGATATTTGGTTGAATCCATTGTGGTCCAGGTACAAATATGCAAGCTGGGCAGGCCCTTTGAAAACATCAGCATCTACAGAATCTATGTTGTTGTTAGACAGGTAAAGGTAGACGAGGTTTTTCAAGTCCTGGAAAGCACCAGCCTGCAGCCTTGCAATCTTGCAGTTCTGCAGATGGAGTGATGTCAGGTTTCTCAAGCCAGGGAAGGAGTCTTGCGGTACTGAGTGGAACTCATTATGGCGCAAGTCCAGAAGTTGGGTGTTGCTTGGAAAGCCTTTGGGAATACTCTGGAGGTTTCTCCTGACACAGTTTGCATGCTGGGAATCTGGTGAACAAGTACATCCTTGTGGGCATCTTACAGCATCCTTCTCTGGCTCCCTGGTGACCGTGGCCAGGCTAGGCAGCAGCTCCTCACCCAAGGCGTGACTTCTGCACTTCATATCTGTTGCCCTCAGGGATTCCAGGTGCTCTCCCCTGACGGCAGCAGGACCAGCACATACTACATCGGCGTGTATTCTTGCTTTCGCAGCCCACTCCTTGAAGGGGCGCATTTCACAAGTGCAAAGGACAGGGTTCCCTGTTAGGTCGATTTTTTTGAGGTGGGCCATCTCCGTCTGTGACTGCAACACGGACAGCTGGTTGTTATGCAGGTCAAGAGTGTGCAGCAGGGGGCTCTTGACAAAAGCTCTGTGTGAGACCTCCTGAAGGGCCATGTTGTCCAAGAAGAGCTGTTTCAGGGATGCCATCTCAATGGCCTCCTCACCAATATAAGTGATTGGATTATGTCCGAGGTCTAGCTGGGCTGTGCCAGACAATCTAGAGAGTGCCTCGTTAGGAAGGAACTGAAGTTCATTGTGATCTAGGCTTAGCCTCCTAAGGGTCGATAATCCACCAAAGGCCTCGTTGGCAAGCACATTGAGTGAGTTATGGGACAAATTAATCCACTTGATCAACTGAAGTCCCTGGAAGACCATGTCTGGTAGGTAAACCAAGGAGTTTCTGGCCAGGTTAAGAAAGGTGAGGAAGCCCAGTTGACTAAAAGCCCCTGGCTTTATTTCCTCAATGCTATTATTTTCTAGGATAAGCTGCCGGAGGGAGGAGAGGCCATCTAGAGACTCTTGATAGATGAATGCTATATTGTTGGAAGCCAAATTGAGGTAGACAAGCCGTCCCAATCCCCTGAAAGCCCCTTCCTCAATGCTTTCCACCTTGCATCTCTGAAGTTTCATGTGGGTGAGGTATGGAATAGGCAAGAAAGTTCCTGCAGGGATGACTTTGATTTCATTACCCCGGAGGTCAAGTCTTTGAGTGACCTGTTGATTATCACAGATAAACGTTAGCTTTATCCTCAACTAATTGTCTTGCTCACGGTCTTTTGGAACAATGTTACCTCTGCATGAAAAGTCAATTCATCACTCCCTGGTGTGTTTGTTATAATAGAGAATTTGCATATTATTAACTATTCCATACTTCCATATTCTTCTCTGAAAAAGTGTGCATGCACACGAAAGCTCATACCAAAATATAAACTTAGTTGGTCTTTAAGGTGCTACTGAAGGAATTTTTATTATTATTATTATTTTGCTTCGACTCAGACCAACACGGCTACCTACCTGTAACTATTCCATACTTGGAATAGATATAGAAAATGACTTTGCCCCATAGGTTGCACCTTTTGAATCCACAACAACAGACTTCAATTTCAATCCCAGAAAAGTTTGAGAGACCTTTTCGGATGGGAAAAGCATAAATGTATAGTTACATGGACCTGATACCAAATGGGAATTTGTCTACTTGAGACCAGAGTTTTGTGGAGTCTCAGGTCTGGGTAGCCACAGGGTATCAGTAGCTTAAATAAAGCAGTTTGTACAAAAAGGAGAGGGTAATATTTTCAGGCTGCATCAAACAACTTATTTGAGAAGGTGGTTATAGAATACACTTTAATAAAGGGGGTACTTTCTCATTTATATAATCTGTGATATGATTTTGAACAGACTTGGGTTATTGGATTTCTGAAAGTGCTTGGTCTGTCATAACAATATGATGACTTCTTTGGCTTGTTATGATAGAAGCATAAGAAGCTGCCTTATGCTGAGTCAGGCCAATGGTTCATCTAGCTCAGTATTGCTTACACTGACTGGCAGATGTTCTCCAGGATTTCAGGCAGGGAGTCTCTGGTTATTGAACCTGGGACTTTTGACATGAAAGGTAGATGCACTGCCACTGAGCTGTGGCCCTTCCACTTTATGGGGAAGTCCAATATAATATTATGTTTAAGTGGCATATTATTCCAGCTAAAATCTCAGTCCAATTGTAGGATGTGTGCAAGGGGGCATGCCTATTTTATCCATTTGTGGTGGAATTGTAATATGGTTCATGGGTGAGGTATGCAGGTTTTGGATGTAAAGGGGCCCCGACCATCAGGTCCAGTCATGTCCGACTCTGGGGTTACGGCGCTCATCTCGCGTTATTGGCCGAGCGTTTGTCCGCAGAGCAGCGCACAGAAACACCGTATACCTTCCCGCCGGAGCGGTCCCTATTTATCTACTTGCACTTTGATGTGCTTTCGAACTGCTAGGTGGGCAGGAGCTGGGACCGAGCAACGGGAGCTCACCCCATTGCAGGGATTTGAACCGCTGACCTTCTAATCAGCAAGCCCTGGACTCTGTGGTTTAACCCACAGCGCCACCTGGGTCCCATATGCAGGTTTACAGGTTTTGGAGGTATGCAGGTTTTGGATGTAGATAGGTCCAATCTTGGGTGCTAATGCTATCGTAATTAATCATCTCACTGTCTTAATAGTGTAGGTAATGGATATCAAATGTATGTGTATTATTTTGACCTGTTTGTAATTGCTGAGATTGTTCTTTCAGGTAGTGCAAGGCTCAAGGCATATGATTAAGGAGTGTCTGATTAAATCCTTAGATAATATGTAAATGGATGAATTGACATGCTATTAATATTAGAAATTGGTTAGAGGCAGCAGCTGTTCTTTTTTTAAAAAAAGTCTCTGGGTCAGAGAGTCCTCAGATCAGGCATCCCCAAACTTCAGCCCTCCAGATGTTTTGGACTCCAATTCCCATCTTCCCCGATCACTGGTCCTGTTAGCTAGGGATCATGGGAGTTGTAGGCCAAAACATCTGGAGGGCCGCAGTTTGGGGATGCCTGCCTTAGATGGCTTCACTAGAACTTTTAAAGAAACTGGAGCTGTTTCATAGACTCATAGAGTTGGAAGGGAATCTCAAGGCTCATCAACTCCAACCCACTGCTAATGCAAGAAACCCATTAAATATCCCTGATAGGTAGCATTCCAGCCTTGGCTGAATAATAAAGGAGCACCCACCACTTTACAAGGCATTTTTTTTCAAAACTCTTTCCAGTTTGAACTTTGCCAGTAGGATGTCAGAGGAAAGGGCCCTATGGATGCTTCATAGAAGTGCACTTGCGCACGCTCGTGTTGCACGTCCCTCGTCGCTTCCCACAAACTGACCTGAGGGATGTTAATGGGCACCTCGGTGAGGTTCTTGTTCAAGCACATGACTTGATGCCTGATGCTGTCGCAGAGGCAGATTTGTGGGCAGCGTTCAGCAACTGTCTTTCCAGTGAGTAGGGTTGACAACAGGAGAAGGCGCACAGAGGTCCACATCTTGGGGAAGCGGCTGAGTAGGGAATATGCAAGAAAGCCAAGTCGTAAGGCAATATTAAACTTTCTGCTGCTGTCATGGACTGGCTGGAGGCAGAGGGGCGGTGGGAGGCTGGATGGGTAAATGGTTTGAATAAGCCAACATCCTAAAATGTGTTAGAAATTAGAAAACATAAGGCAAATCCTCAGCATGTGTTCCCACCATACTTATCTAGTAACAGTTAAACAAATGGACCTGTGCACTGGGTGTGCATGCTGAATGCACAAAACCGCTTATTTTTTTAAAAAATGCCCTACACGGATGACCTTAATATTGTCACTGTGATGTAATAAAAAGGGGTATAAACGGTATAAACTGAGAAAGTGATCTTAAGATACACTGCCTCCCCCCCCCACCCCCAAACTTTAATATATCCAAGACAGGCACTTTTCATGCCAGAAACCTTCATTCTTCTTCATTTGCAATGTTGCTCCTGGACTGGAAGCAAATCACAGTTTTTGCAAATTAAGACCAATTAAAGCAATCTGAGATTGAGAATACAACTTTAATAAATTTAGCTCTTTGATACTGCTGCTTCTTGCTTTCCCCTCGCTGCTCTTCACTTTGTGTATTTTTCAGTGTATTTTTTAAAAAGACAAATGTTAAGGCTCCCGTTGTTAGAAGTGAATCTGACCTACCTTAGGGAGGCCCCTCAGCCAAAGTAAAGAGAACAGCAGGGGCTTTGGAGAGAGACCAAGAGAGAGAAGGAAATGGAGGAGGGGAGTGTGCAATTGGAATCACAAATCAACATAGTTTAGACAAAATTAAAATGGAGGAAGAAATCCCTGAAGATTTAGAAACATACATACGGCAAACGGCACAAAAGCCCAAAGCAAAAATCAGTAATTTTTCATTTACAGGGCAATAAAATTGATTTATGCTGTACATAGCCATCTCTTCTGCCCACCCCATCTCAACTGATGTGCAGGTTATTTTACATAATGCAACAAAATGAAACCATCACTTGTTGCCAAGAGGTTCATTTCTTTGCTTTCCCTTCATTCGCCTTCTTTTTGCACAACCTTCTTTGCGAATTTTCATTTTTCTTTGCCTGTTATCTCAAATCTGCATGTCTTTGTTGTTTTCTGTGCCTGTCAATTTTCCTCTGTCGCCAAGGTTAAGACTTCACTCCTCCCAGAAGACCCCTTTCTATGTAGAATACAAGAATACATACATACACACACACACCACTTCATTCATTTATTCATTCATTCATTCCACACCTCACCCATTACAACTAATAATACAAAAAAGTAGATTTCCTAAGGGATAGTCTTGCTAAGTGGAAATATAAAATATTTCTCCTTACTTCCTCTCACTAAACTGTCAATTACAATACATTCTTCACACGTAAAATAAACAGAATGTTTAATACCAGTGATGAACACAACTGTATCCTGGGTGTGTTGAGAATTGCATATATTTTTTGAGAGAAATAAGCTCTTGTACATTAAGCGACTAATTACAATGAAAGTGGAGTTTACAAAGGTGTATGATACTGTTTTAAGTGTGGCATTTTTTATGGACAATTCAAAAACCTGGCTGATTCCACAGCCATCCCTGTCAGAGGGGCACAGTATGATTCAGATGTCCTTGGTATCTAACTCCCATTATCCCTCACCACTAGCCTTGCTGGCTAGGGCCGATGGCAACTGGAGTCCAGCAACACAGAGAGGGCCATAGATATGCCAAGTCTAAGAAGCCTTGTCTTCTAATCCATCTCTCTCTTTGTTCCTTCTGTGCCTTCAGGCAGCCTGATACAAACCCGGCTGTAATATTTATACCCTTCTTTTACTTCAAAGAGGTCAAAGTAGCTGAGGTCAGGCTAACATCCCCCCCCCCCGATTCTCTGAAATGTGTGCTCAGCTTGAATCTCATGTCCTTGGTGGTATTGGTTCTCAATATCTCCATTTCCTGAGTCACATGTTTACTATGACCTGTTTGTCTGTCTGTCTCTGTCTGCAGTGCAGCTGGCTGGACACAAAGGTACCTCTAAGCACCCCAAATTATTCATCAAATGCTGAAATACTTAAAGACTAAAAATACATCACCCACCCCATTGCACATTGCTGACTTAAAACATCTGCTTCTAAGTTAATAATAATAATAATAATAATAATAATAATAATAATAATAATAAATTTATTATTATTATTAATTTATTATTTATACCCCGCCCATCTGGCCGGGTCTCCCCCCCCCCCGTCATTCTGGGCGGCTTCCAACACACATTAAAATACATTAAATATCACAAATTAAAAACTTCCCTAAACAGGGCTGCCTTTAGGTATTTTCTAAATGATGTCAGGTAGTTGTTTATCTCTCTGACCTCTGATAGGAGGGCTTTCCACAGGGCGGGTGCCACTACCGAGAAGGCCCTCTGCCTGGTTCCCTGTAGCTTTGCATCTCACAGTGAGGGAACCGCCAGAAGGCCCTTGGCGCTGGATCTCAGTGTCCGGGCTGAACGATGGGGGTGGAGACGCTCCTTCAGGTATACAAGACCGAGGCCGTTTAGGGCTTTAAAGGTCAGCACAAACACTTTGCATTGTGCTCGGAAAGTCTAAGTTATTAGACTGAGGAACAGATTTTACAACTTAAACTGTACAACTAATTCGTACAGTCATGTTGTGGAGAAATACCCACTTAGGAATTAATTGTCCCTATTCCTTTAGCCAGAAAGCTTCCTATTATTTGGCAGCAAAAGGGTGTTGTTAAAAAAAACTGCTGTGTTTCCCTTATGGGGTACACAAGAGCCCTTACAGAGTCCTTTGTAGGTTCTCCATCAGTAGGAGAAAATAAGAGAGGCCAACCAGAGAATATTGAGAAGCATAGCAGCTAGTAAGCCTGATCTTTATTAAAGTTGTTGCAACAGGGTACCCCTTCCACAAGAAGAGAGGAGGAAGGTAAACGGCATTTCCGTGTGCTGCTCTGGTTCACCAGAAGCGGCTTAGTCATGCTGGCCACATGACCAGGAAGCTGTATGCCAGCTCCCTCAGCCAGTAAAGTGAGATGAGCGCCGCAACCCCAGAGTTGTCCGCAACTGGACCTAACGGTCAGGGGTCCCTTTACCTTTATAGGTATCCCTCTTGAGCACACTGGGTAAGACCTGTGTGTAAAGTCATCATCCATTGTTGTTGTAATTAATTCACGTCCCACACATGTTGCAGGGCACTTTGTAGTTACAGTAATTATTACATGCAAAAGTATTCCATGTAGGAATTGTGTCATATATGCAATGGCACTCATTTAGGAGAGTGTTTCAGTGCATTTACTCTACATAATCTCAGGGCATACTCTAAATCAGAGATGGCTAACCCTCAGTCTGAGAGCCTGATCTGTCCCTCCTAGCAAATTTTTCTGGACCCCTAAGACCCCATCAAGTTTGGCAACGAAAACAAAACACAAGGTAAACCTCTTGTTGGGTTTAAAACCTCTCTGCTCACCACAGCAGTCTGGTGGGAATGAGAATGGACTTGTCAGCAGATAAGTTATCTGATGAGCAGGAAAGGAGTGAAGTGGCATCTGTTTTTGGGTGGTGCTCACGGAAAAAGCACAATGTAGCTGATAGTGTGGAAAGTGAATTTCCAAAGTACTTGCAGCTTTCAACAGAGTAACAGTAGACCAGAAGTCCACCAGAGATTTATACCCAGATGCCCAGGCAAGAGCAAATTCAGAACTAAAGGTATACATTTTGTTCAGCTCATCTTCCACACAGGCCAGGGAAAACAGTCAGATAGCATTGTGGAAAGCAGTGGGAGGCACAGAGCATAACACAGGCTTGGCCAGTCACATTGCACCCTCTTTTGAGGGGGTTGCACTGGCAATATTTATCTGCCTAATGAAGGCTTTGCTTTACCGCTCATAAGGTACCGTGTTTCCCCCTTTTTAAGGCGTAGTCATAAAATAAGCCATAGCAGCATTTCTAAGCATTTGAGAAATATAAACCGTACCCCGAAAATAAGCCATAGTGATAGGCGCTGTGCGGAAGAGAGCACTGAGCTCCCCGAGTCAGCAGCAGCAACGCCGGCCGCAGCAGTGTTTGCTGAGTCCTTTCTTGCTTTTGGGACTTGGTTACTGTGCTGGCTTGGGATGGTGTGTGTGCAATTGCTGTTGCTGCTTCGTGTTTTTCAGCAGGATTCTCTGGGTGCTAAGCACTTTCCCCCGTTTGTTTGCGAAGCAGCACTCGGCTGCAGCCCCTGCCTCTCCCGGCGGCTGCATGAATGCGAGGCTGGTCGATCCCCAGGAGGCTGTAGTTGATCGCTATCTCCTTTTCCATTTCTTTTGTCTTTGAGCACCCGGCCCCGCCCCCTCTCCCCTTCGTGGAATGAAGAACAGAGTTTTAGCAGCATTTCCTCATTATAAAAAAAAGGTCAGGAACTTTTACTTTAACCTCAAAAATTGGATATTTCCTCTCTCTAAAAACAACTCTGACCTGAACACCAATAAAACGGGGGTAGATCACCTCCAGTTTATAAATCCGCAAGTAGATCGCAGTCTCCTGGAAGTTGGGCTATATACTTTGGCTGATTGCAAGCCTTTGCATCTTTAAAAAACAAAAACCATGCGCTTCTCAGTCTTAATTTTCCTTTAATTCATCCCCCTATACCCTCCTCCAACCATTGCCTCCTTCCATTCCTTACCCCCCTCCCTCTCTCCCCACTTCCCTCACTCCTGTGCGATCTCATTTAGTCATATACTTGCTTTTTCTGTTGTGTTGTCTATTTTATATTAAATATTATTACCCTTTATGATGTTATTTTTCCCCTTGCGATAATTATTTATTTTTTTATCTTTAACTAACTTTCCTTTCCATATTTTTCCATATATAACTCAACACTTTCCCATTCCTTCTTAACTCTTTGGATAGAGTGCCCCCCGCATTATTGTTGTTAATTTTACAATTCCTGGATTTTTTATGGAACCGAACAGCTCGGGTGCTTCAGAATGTGCCTTCTGTTGCTACAGGGCTTCACTATTTGACCCCCCCCCCCAGGTTGGGATTTTTAAAGTAGTTCTGTGGGTCCCAGGGCGCAGAATCACCCCCGATCCTTTCCTTTGTCTAAACAGACCTCTTCCCCCCTGACTTTGGAAGGCTGTGCTTCAAGGGTGATACCAGGGGTTTTTTAAGACCTGCGCATCTTAAGGATTGTTACAGTCCATAACTTCCATTGCTTTCTACAGGGTTGGGGGTTTAAAGCACTGCCACCCCCCACCCCACCCTGCAGGCGCTCGGAACTGGCAGCGCCAACAACGCGTCCAGCAGCGTGCAGAAGAGAGCACTGAGCGTCCTGAGCCAGTGGGTCCCACTTGTACCAGCACTTTTTTTAAAAAAAAAGACACCCCCTGAAAATAAGCCACTGTGTGTTTTTTTGAGGGAAAAAAGTTATAAGACGGTGTCTTAAAAAAGGGGAAACACGGTAGATTTGGATATAACAGTCCCTTCATTTATTTCAAACTATTCAAGTAACTCCGTGTACATGAGGTAATTTGTTTTCTGTGTACAGTATAGGTTACAGGTAGGTAGCCGTGTTGGTCTGGATCGAAGTAAAATAAAAAAATTCCTTCAGTAGCACCTTAAAGACCAACTAAGTTTTTATTTTGGTATGAGCTTTCGTGTGCATGCACACTTCTTCAGATACCAGTATAATTTCCTTCGCTGCTTATGGTGCACTGGAAAGCTATAATTTTCCACAAAGTTTGGGAAACTGTCTTTATGGAGGGTTGCAGGACTGAAGGGAGAATGTTGGTTTATTTGCCATAATAGGGTTGAAATCATCTCTCTCTCTCTCTCTCTCTCTCTCTCTCTCTCTCTCTCTCTCTCTCTCTCTCTCTTTCATCATCATCATCACAAAAGTGACCCAAAGTGACTTACATTAAAGCCAATTAAAATAAGCACAACCAATACAACAACAAAAAAAAACACCTATACAGATAAAAGACAGGTCTTACAGATCCTAACCCTCTAAGAGAGGCTATAAATACCTGAAAGTCCAACATATAATGCACTGCAGTCATCCAGCCTACAGCCCGGTCATAGACAACAGAAGTTAAGACTGTCCTTGTCTAGATATGAGCACAGCTGGGCCACCAGTCAAAGCCAATGGAAGCCAGTCTGCACCATCAAGGCCACTTGAGCCTTAGATGACAGAAACGAATCTGGAATTACCCGTAAGCTACGTACCTTCAGAGGGAGTGAAAACCATCCAGGATTCTCATACAAACTAATCAGTCCTCTTTTTTTCTGCCTGCCATTGCAGTGGCTGGTAATGGAAACACACATCAAGAGCTGTTCATCCTTGCATTAACACTGGACTCTTTGTAATACCTTTAGACTTGGGCAAGCTGCAGCCCTTCCACAGAAGGAAACAAGGAAGCTCATGGAGCAGAGTTGCAGGGTGCCGCTTCCCCCCTTCAAGCTGTCAAATAGGCCAACCTGCATTACAAAACCTCTCATTTATGAAGGCAGAGAAGTCCTTGCTCTGCAAGCAGTTCTCAGTCTGTGCACGCATACACACACACAGAGCAAGTTAAATTTCCAAATACCCTTATTGATTTGAATGATTTACTCCAGTACATTAAATGCAATTTAAAACAAAGGAAAAACCTGTTGGATTCCAGGGTTTATTATAGCCATCTCAAATTTCTATCTGGGACTCACTTCCAACATGTTCCTGGACCACAATGTGTCAAAAACCAAATTTTAGTTGCTCAACTTTTAGGTAACATGATATTATATGTTGTTGTTGTTGTTGTAGTGTTGAAAACTATATAAAATATATTTTTAAAAAAACCAGCCAGATTTTAGTTTATTTGTTTGACCTTAAGAATTTGCCAGTGGACACTCCAGATTTCAAGGGCCCAGTCCAGCAAAAGTTAGTTGCAACTACATTTGACTGACATTTTCTAAACATGATAATTAAAACAGCTTCAAATACTAATTAGTTGAATTGTATACTTATTTCTTTCCATGCAGGGCTAAAAACATGGGCCTGGATCGAATGCATTTATTTTATTAGAGAATTGTTATTTTGTTCTTCAGCCAGAACAGGCTGTCAAGAGAGATGTAGTGTTTATTTAGTTTAGCTCAGTTCGTGACACTTTTCTATTACAGACTTTGTTTGTCAGCTATGTTATAGTAAATATAAAAAATAGGTTTACCAGCATAAGGGTGTTTCATGATTTCTTTAGTGAATCTGCAGGGGCAAATGCCATTGGCACACACTGCCTTCTGGATACTGTTGTCACAATCACAGTGGAAGTTAGAACAAATCTTCCATGGTTTACATAGGATTTAGAGTATTAAAAGCATAGTAAAAGCGTTGTGTTTATGAAACATACATGTTGTTGTTTAGTCGTTTAGTCGTGTCCGACTCTTCGTGACCCCATGGACCATAGCACGCCAGGCACTCCTGTCTTGCACTGCCTCCCGCAGTTTGGTCAAACTCATGTCCGTAGCTTCGAGAACACTGTCCAACCATCTCATCCTCTGTCGTCCCCTTCTCCTTGTGCCCTCAATCTTTCCCAACATCAGGGTCTTTTCCAAGGATTCTTCTCTTCTCATGAGGTGGCCAAAGTATTGGAGCCTCAGCTTCACGATCTGTCCTTCCAGGGAGCACTCAGGGCTGATTTCCTTAAGAATGGATAGGTTTGATCTTGCAGTCCATGGGACTCTCAAGAGTCTCCTCCAGCACCATAATTCAAAAGCATCAATTCTTCGGCGATCAGCCTTCTTTATGGTCCAGCTCTCACTTCCATACATCACTACTGGGAAAACCATAGCTTTAACTATACGGACCTTTGTAGGCAAGGTGATGTCTCTGCTTTTTAAGATGCTGTCTAGGTTTGTCATTGCTTTTCTCCCAAGAAGCAGGCGTCTTTTAATTTCGTGACTGCTGTCACCATCTGCAGTGATCAATGAGCCCAAGAAAGTAAAATCTCTCACTACCTCCATTTCTTCCCCTTCTATTTGCCAGGAGGTGATGGGACCAGTGGCCATGATCTTGGTTTTTTTGATGTTGAGCTTCAGACCATACATGTGTTTTATTTATTTACTCACATTTATATTCCATCTCTTCTCCCACTCAGGGTGCTTCCAAATGAGTGTTTATTGTGAGGTGTTTTTTGTTTTATTTTTTGCAGTGCTCACGTGTCATTGGTAGCCCACATTTCTCACTCTCTGAACCCAGATTTACAATTTGTGGAGGAAACCCAGGAAATTAATAGTTAAATAGAACCATTGTGAATAAACAAATCAGAACTTCCTCATTTATAATGTAATCCTTGGCTGTTCTCCTGTAGTCTTGAGTGTTTGGTTCAGTTTGTGACTCTTTTCTGTTATACAGTCTTTCTCAACTACTTTATAGTAAATATAAAAAATAGAATTTCTTAGCATCAGCGTGCTTCCCGGTAGTCTTGTGTTGTAAATGGGGAGGGGGTCATTTAGGCATTGCAAATGGGTTATTGACAACAGTTTTTCGTTTATCATATTTCCCCAAAAAAGGGTAAATCAAGATTAAGGGCACTTCCAGATTGAATCTCACCCATAAAATTGAGTCAAATAGATACCAGCAAAATTCAGATGGCACAGTTTAAAATGATTTGGCACTCTGCAACAAACCTACTTTTCCCACAAAAATCAGACTTTTGTGGTAAGCAAATGCACTGAAAATGATGAGATAAGCCTGGTTTGATGCAATGTGATATAACTTGCCCCTTTACAAATTAGAATGAACACTCAATACACAACCAAGGTTCCCAGGCTGTGAAAACAAATGAGGCTAAATGCTCAATATGGAAGTACACTAAAAAAAAAAAAACACAGGCTAGCATGCCAACGTTGGGTACGTGTTGCAATAATGTGTATACACTAGGTGCATTCATTCCACAATATACACCTACTTGGAAGCACCCTACCACTCTGGATGATTCCAGACTGCCATTTGTGGGTGGGATTCAGTCTTGTTTTGACGGCAAATTTAAGTTGTGCAAGGAAAGTTGATTCGTCTCCCTTGCCCGATCAGACTTATTGTGATAAGGAAAAACGGGGACAGGGACAATATGCACTGGGGAGTGGGCAATACTGTTTACTTGAGGCAGTGTCCTGTAACAAATCAGGAGGAATGCTCAGTAGAGAGGTCACCTGGAAGCGGTCTCTATGTTCAGGGTAGCAAAAAGAGCTTTTCCACACTAAGCCCCATGCTTAAAAGAAAAGCCAGCAGAGGTGACCGGCACACCCCGACTCTCAGCTTTAAGGTTGTGGCCCTATTATGCGCATTTACCAACACACCTCACTGAACACACTGGATCTTAATTCCGAGTAAAGATGTGCAGGATCGCGCTGCACATCACTTGCTTCTAATAGCATGAGACTTGCAGCGGGTTTGTGCTTAAGCGCCTTCTCTCGCAAATAGTATTTTTTTTCGTGCATCAAATGCATATTTACAGTGAACGGAGCTGATATGAATATATACTGTATAAATCTACTCCTGCACGCACGCACAAATCGGCGTTCAAGCAGAAGCGGAGGAAATTTTTCCTTGAACAAATGACCTCATTTAAGCCCGCCTCCCCGCCCCATTTCTGCAAACTATCACTGGAGGTCTGAGCATGCGCAGTGGTGATCGTTATCCGGCAGGCTTCGCGACAAATGCAGACGTCACGTGAAAGCAGAGCCGGGAGGAGTTGCGATGGATTCGGCTCGGAGGCGAAGGCGGCGTTGCTTAATTTGCATATCCCATCATACATTGCGCGGAAGGCCATAGATGATACATTTAAAATACTTTTATTAATGTTTTAGTTTCGAACCCGATTATGAAACTGGTCTTGTCAACTTGGAAATCTAGTGTTTACTCAAGGGATTGCTTTTGACAGGTCAGTTAGGTATTCGCCATCACCTGCGAGGCTGTTGGCGGGTCCCTGGTAGAGGCGCCCGAAGGGTTTTCAGTATACTCTGGTTTCTCTTCAGATCGTATAAATCTTTCGCCTTTTACTAAAGATTTCCGTGGAGAGGAACATTTATGAGTTTACAACTAATTTTTTGAGGCTCTGTTTCGGCAGAGCTGTCTTATGCGGTTTAAAAAAACAGAATGAGCTTTTTTGTGTGTTGAGTGGTTGATGTTGTCCCTGTAATTTCATGTTAAGTGTTGTTGAGGCTGTAAGACGACTGAGAGATTTGAGGTTTTTCTATTTCATAGGAAAGTGGGGGGTTAGAAGCGAGATGTGTTTCTGTTGGTGTACCACTTGGAGAAGGGCTGTTAGAAGTAGTTTTGGGGTTTCTTTACTGCTTTTTAGATAACTCCTAATATTAAATAGTGGGTAGACAATACAGCAGTTCTTCAAGAAGCTCTTTATTCGGAAGCCAGAACTGAACTGCATTGCTGAGCTGGCCTGCTTTTATAGAGGCTGGCTCAAACAATGTATCAAACATAATTCAAAGTTCCCTCCTAAAGTTCCCTCCTAAAACAACTGTCAGGGGCTGGAGGACCTGAGGGAAAACTATATACCCTAATACATAACACCTAAAACATACAGGTAGGTAGCCGTGTTGGTCTGAGTCGAAGCAAAATAAAAAAATTCCTTCAGTAGCACCTTAAAGACCAACTAAGTTTTTATTTTGGTATGAGCTTTCGTGTGCATGCACACTTCGTCAGATCTGATCAGATCTGATTCATCTGACGTCAGATCTGACGAAGTGTGCATGCACACGAAAGCTCATACCAAAATAAAAACTTAGTTGGTCTTTAAGGTGCTACTGAAGGAATTTTTTTATTTTGCTTCGACTCAGACCAACACGGCTTTGTTGTTGTTGTTTAGTCGTGTCCGACTCTTCGTGACCCCATGGACCAGAGCACGCCAGGCACTCCTGTCTTCCACTGCCTCCCGCAATTTGGTCAAACTCATGTTCGTAGCTTCGAGAACACTGTCCAACCATCTCGTCCTCTGTCGCCCCCTTCTCCTAGTGCCCTCAATCTTTCCCAACATCAGGGTCTTTTCCAGGGAGTCTTCTCTTCTCATGAGGTGGCCAAAGTATTGGAGCCTCAGTTTCACAATCTGTCCTTCCAGGGAGCACTCAGGGCTGATTTCCTTAAGAATGGATAGGTTTGATCTTGCAGTCCATGGGACTCTCAAGAGTCTCCTCCAGCACCATAATTCAAAAGCATCAATTCTTCGGCGATCAGCCTTCTTTATGGTCCAGCTCTCACTTCCATACATCACTACTGGGAAAACCATAGCTTTAACTATACGGACCTTTGTAGGCAAGGTGATGTCTCTGCTTTTTAAGATGCTGTCTAGGTTTGTCATTGCTTTTCTCCCAAGAAGCAGGCGTCTTTTAATTTCGTGACTGCTGTCACCATCTGCAGTGATCAAGGAGCCCAAGAAAGTAAAATCTATCACTGCCTCCATTTCTTCCCCTTCTACTTGCCAGGAGGTGATGGGACCAGTGGCCATGATCTTGGTTTTTTTGATGTTGAGCTTTAGACCATATTTTGTGCTCTCTTTCACCCTCATTAAAAGGTTCTTTAATTCCTCACTTTCTGCCATCAAGGTTGTGTCATCTGCATACCTGAGGTTGTTGATATTTCTTCCGGCAAACTTAATTCCGGCTTGGGATTCATCTAGTCCAGCCTTTCACATGATGAATTCTGCATATAAGTTAAATAAGCAGGGAGACAATATACAACCTTGTCATACTCCTTTCCCAATTTTGAACCAATCAGTTGTTCCATATCCAGTTCTAACTGTAGCTTCTTGTCCCACATAGAGGTTTCTCAGGAGACAGATGAGGTGTTCAGGCACTCCCATTTCTTTAAGAACTTGCCATAGTTTGCTGTGGTCGACACAATCAAAGGCTTTTGCATATGTCACAGTGGCCGGAGCAGGCTACTTCAGAGAAACGACGCTACGCAGCTCTGCATTTTATTACTTTATTGGTGCTGCGTATTTACAGTGCTGAAGTCATTGCTATTTACACGGAACGATGGGGTCATTATGTTGCAGAACCTCCGAATGGCTTTTGGCGCGTCTTTCTCCAACACAAAAGCCTTGGAAGACCCATCCTCTTTCCCCTCCTCTTTCTGCGTAATTCCGGAGTTGGGGGGATGGGTCTCCCCCCCTTATTTGCCCCTTCCTGTCCCACCTGGGACCCTGGCTCCGCTGCCTTGCCTGAGCCTCGGACACGACTTCCTGCTTCCTCACTGGAATCGGAGCTCCCTCTGCTTTCCCCTGTGCTCGGGGATGGGCTTGAACTCAGGAGGGGAGGGACTTCGCGATATCCCCTGTCCCTCACAGCATAGTCAATGAAGCAGAAGTAGACGTTTTTCTGGAACTCTCTAGCTTTCTCCATAATCCAGCGCATGTTTGCTATTTGGTCTCTGGTTCCTCTGCCCCTTCGAAATCCAGCTTGCACCTCTGGGAGTTCTCGGTCCACATACTGCCTAAGCCTGCCTTGTAGAATTTTAAGCATAACCTTGCTAGCGTGTGAAATGAGCTACCTGTAATATGAGTTATGTTACAGTACTTCTCATCTCCAGGTTAACATATCTGACCCTACTCTAAAATCTAAAAATAAATAGTATCTCTCTTAAACAAGAAAGTGGTGGTTGTTGCATGACCAGCTATTTATTAATAAAAATCACCCAGGAACCCTCACATTTATGTTCTTAAATTTCCTGAGCAAGTTAATTATTCTCAGTGTTGTAGCACATTTGTCTTGCTTCTGTTATTATGGATATAGTCCCTGGTCAAGGCGGTTCAAGATATGTGAATCCCAAGATGGCACAATGTACAACACGTCATGGTACTCCAGTGTTTGTTAGAGTTGATGTTTGTTATGGTAATAGTATGTTTGCCTTGCACGTGATCAATAGTGGAAAAAATAATTTAAAAACAAAAGCACAAAGCAAACAGTTAGTAGATTATTCCCAAAATCTGAACATTCATGTTTAATAGCATATACTTAAATAAACATATGACTATAATAACTGGTTGCAGGCATGTATCTGGGTGTATGGTAAGTCTCATGGAACTCAATAGGACTTCCTTCTGAGTAGACTAACATAGAATCGCCCTGTAAAGGTGTTCTTGAATCTTCCTCCCAGTTTTTTGCTTTGCATCTTTCACCACATCTCAATATTGTTTATAATACCCTAATACCCAGTTCTGGTAATAATGTTTGGTACAGGTGTTTATGTAATACTGTACATGAATTTAAATTAATATTGGTGTGGGAAGTGAGTGTAATATTGGCGGTAGAATCAATGATCAATATTAGCTATACTTGTGATGTACATAGTTTGGGTCATGGAATAACATGCAGACATAGCATTTTGTGATGCAAGTAATGCACAGCATTACTAGAACCCCTGTTTCCCCCCTTTTTTTAATTAACAAACAATAAGAAGTATTTCAATTTATTTTTTTCATTCTGATGTAACACATGTAAAATGTTGGAATCCTATTTCATAAACATTTGCCTTTTTCATAAATTGAAATAAAGAAATATTTATTCCAGTCCGCAACTTCCTTTTTACTGCCTTATCTACTGGTGTTTTAAGGCAGTATCTGGTGCACTGGGTCACTTTTTAATAGGGTAGGGGGCTGCAGAACCATTTTCACTAGAAACAATAGAAGGAAAAAACTTGTCCAACCCAGTTTCCTGTATCAGACTTTGTGGTTGAAGGGAAGCGCATGAAAGAGCAGCGAGAGAAGCCAGCTACATGGCTGTACACTCCAAAAGCAGCTCCAAGACAGCGTAACAAGAAGCAACGCAGCAGGTAAGGGAGATTCATGGCTCAAATTGATGAGGATGCAGGAGCCACACAACAGGGAGCAGCACATGAGAATGATAAAAGCCTGAATCAAGTTCGTGCCCCTAAAGAGATATTTGTTTTAGCAAAGGGTTTTTTTTTTTTTTACCATAGAGGTTAAAATGCAAGTGGGTTTTGGGGTGTTTTGCAGGCTAATGGCAGTGAAGATTGATGAAGGCTATGTAGCATAGCAAAGATGGGAAGAAGTATCCAGATTTAATTGTGAAACCAATATGTATGTTCCAAATAGGTACAACCATCCGCTGATGAATGAGAGAGACTGATTGTATGATGAAGTGAATAGAATGTTTTTACTTTGAAGGATCTCCGGTCTTTACATTAGCATACTTGCCTTGCATTTTCCAGCAATTGAGACCACAGTATTAGTGTTGTAACCCGCACTGAAGGGTGGGTAGGAAAGAAATAACAGTAGTGAGTTTTACTCCCAGAAAGTGCATGATGCTGTATTTGAATTATTTTCAGGTTGACATTTGATGATGGTGTGCGCACAAGGACCATCTGTCCAAAGGATATGTGTACTGTTGTGTACTGTGGTTGCGCAAATGTCATTAGCATGTATTGATTAATGTTCATTACATCACTAATGAAAAATGACCCAGCTCTCCATTCATACTGGGCTGTTTTTGTATTTATGTTATTTTTATGTCTTTAATGACAGGACACTCTCATCATATAATTTCTTTTACGGGTTTCTAATCTCACTTAAAATATATTATGAAACATATGAACAATGGAATTACTCTGAAAAACGGTTGCTACCCCCTTCCAATGACTGAATACAAATCTAGAACTATGTAAAAGCATAACCTGCTTATCGCTTTGCTACAATTAATCGAAATTCACCATTTTTGTTAATTCAAATGCTTGCAGGACTGAAAGTCTTCCTAGTATTCCTAATAGTGCTGTCTGTTGCCCATTGGAACTGATAGGGTGGAAGGCATAAAGGTTAACACTTGGTAGAACCAACTAATTCTCATTTTGCCCCCATCCTCCTGCCTGTTGAATTCTGCAAGAGGCCACACTGAGACTGAGGAGGAGGAAGAGGAAACTTCCTCCTTCTGGTCTGGGTGTAAGAAAAAAGGCTGGCAGGCAGGAGCTGGTTGAGGGCGGACTAAGGTTGGTGGGGCACCCATTTGCCACCATAGACCAACCTCCACTGATTCCTAACAGTGCAGCCCTGTGCACAGTAACTTGAAAGCAAGTCAGTGTGAGGTTACTCGCTAGTAAATGCATTGAGGATTTCAAGACCAGAACCACCACTGATGTGAGTTTCATCTGCAGAAATCCCTACCCTGGTTTTGAGAGCTTAACTAGTATGGATGAACATTAATTAAGTGAAAATTAGGTACTGCCTGATGGTTCTTGAACAACGTTAGTGCTAACGTGGTACAGAGAGTTAAAAGCTATTTACTTTTCCATCACTGAAAAGCCCTTTAACCCAATAGGGTGAACCTGTGGCTCTCAACCTGCAGTTGGACTCCAACTAGGTTTGATAGCTCAGCAACCTCACAAGGACACAAGTTCTCTTATAGAAAATGTGCAGATCCATATAAAACCACCTAATGGGCATCACTGCTGTTCTCATTATATAGACAGGGGATATGGCTGTTTAATGTATTGTAGAGTCAGATAGCAAATATAACATGTTAGGACAGGAGAATCCTGGGCAAGTTATACCTCAAAGAGCATGCCTGGGGACTTTCCTGGTTCTTCTCCCTATAGCTTTTCCATGTGTGGATTTATATTTTACTCACATCCATAAAATCACAATTTGCATATGGTTTTATTTGAGTGGAACGGTATGTTTCAGTTGTGTTTTATTTATGCATATTGGCTGCCTTTGGAAGGCTTTGCCCTGAAAGCTAGCATAGACATAGGTATTTTAAAAATGAGTAAGAACCACTTATCTGATGCAGGATGTAACATCCCAAGAATCACCATTTTAATTTATAAGCTAGAGCAAGTTTCTACTCCGCTCTCTCAAATAAATCTATTTTCCAGGGCAAAAAACAAACCCAGTCTCACAACTTCCTGTGTTTCTTGGCCACATGGACTGAAGTCACAGAGCCCATTCATCTCTGAGTTTATGCTCAGATTGTCACAACACTCATCAGAGATAATTTAAAAGCAGACTCTTTTCAAAAACCACCAGAGGGAGGGAAATCAAGGGCAAAGGGGTCTTATGCCAGTGTTTCCTGCTTTCCAGATTGCTGAATCAGTATATTTTTAGCTGTAAATTATACCCCTGGCTGAAACAAAAGGAGGAAGCCCCAACACCCTTACTGTTTGCTTCCAGAGAGGCCAGTTAACTACTTTCTAGAGGGGTAGCTGTGCTACTACCGGTAAGTTGTTTTAAGAACAGTAAGAGTATTTTGCAGCCTTCAAAGACTAATAAATGCATTATGCATTTATTAGTCTTTAAAAGAAGAAGGTTGGAGCCTTCTCCAACCTCGTGCCACAGGTAGATCTAAGGGAGCACGGCTGGTTTGCCTGTACTAGGTTCCCAGCTGAGAGGGTGTCACAATGATGATGTAGAACAGAGGCGGGGAGCTGTGTGGATTTAGGTGTCGCACAGGGCACTGCTGAAATTTGGAAGCCCCAAATCTGCCTCTGCTGCTTGTGCCCTGCATGTGGTTTGGACTATGGACACATCTACTTCCTAGAAGATTCTGTCCTGCACATGCATTGAAGTGTTCTGCAGCACCCACACATCGCATCAAAATAGCAGCCCACACTTCCCCCCTTAATTCAGATGTCCCTGCTGTTGCTGGGTTGTTGTTTTTAACTGACTGGACACTGGACAGAATTAAGCCAAGAAGACCTAGGACTGTGGTAAGAGGGAATTGGAGAGTATGTCAGTTAGTGCTAATGGGGTAGGGGAGGGCCACAGAAGGCCAAGTGACTCTTGCTCTCCCTTGCCTTGAAAAGCTTGCTGGTTCTACAAGGGATTGCCAGCAAAGAGACATGCCCGGCTGCCATGTTCTCTCCCTCATGGTAGATCGTTCAGGAGCTTCACAAGCTTTCTGCAGCCCGAACATCACAGCGAGTGATGCCAACTGACATCAGCACACTTCACGGTTCCGCAGAGGTTTGCGCAGTTGCGTAACAGAACTCAGTAGCACAGCATTTGGCTAATCTACTTTATTTACATATAAACACACTCTGAGCACTGCAACATGGCTCCCTCTCTCTCTCTAGCATCAGACAGCAAAGAGAGAGAACAAAGGATAATAGTCCGTCTTCAGGAACACAGTAAGACAAACATCCTGTCTACCTCACTTCCCATTCCTGTGGAATGTAAACATATACCATAATGTGATAGACAACAAGCCCATGACTGCACATGGGAATGAATCTCCAACACCAGCATGGTCAATGATCAGGGATGATGTGAGCTGTAGTCTGCTCCGCCCCTGCAAAAAATTAAAATAAATAAATCCCCCACACAATTTGGAGAGCACCACATTGACCACCCCTAGTCTAGGGTTCAGACACAGGCCACAAAAGCACCTGGAAGCCTTTTTTAACCTCAGGTATGAAGACTGAACAGCATTAAGGTGACTTCACACATCTTTGCCAAAGTCCCTTAGTGCCCAGCAATGTAAGCTTTTGAGCTGGGGAGATGTGGTGGGATGCATGTATAATTCTGACACATCTTCTTTAGGCAATTGATCAGAAAAGGCTCCGGCTGAGAAGAGAAGAGATGCTTCACAGACTACCTGCAGGTTTCTGAAGTGTATTTAATTATTTCAGTCTGCTTTAAATTATAGCATTATGGCTCAGCATTGGTGTGTGGCCTTTACTCTGTCAGTACTGTGGATCATTGCCAGCCCAGAGGTCCTGGACCGTTCCCAATGCCCCATCGGTTGCAGCTGCTCTTTCACAGACGGGTTTATTCGGTGTTCCAATGCCAGCCTCTCTTCTCTGCCCACTGGCATCCCACAAGCCACAGTGGAGCTTGATCTGCAGTTCAATCAGCTGGACAGCCTGCTGGCAGCCTCTTTCCCATATTTGCCCGAGCTCACCACGCTTTTCCTTGGGAGCAACCAAGTGCGCCGGATTGAAGCGGGAACCTTTCTCGGTGTGAAGAATTTATACCACCTCCACTTGGACAACAATCTCCTCGAAGAGATTCCAGAAGGGGCATTTGAAAACCTGACCAATCTAGTCTTTCTGCACCTGGAGCACAATCGGATTGCTTACCTTTCACCAGGTATTTATAGATGGGTGTTTCCCCCCTCATTGCTAAGGTATAATAGTGATTATCCCTCCCACTTTCATTCCCAACAGTTTTAGGGTATGAACTGTGGGGAAAGGATGCATTTGGGATGAAGTATGGGATGAGTGGGACGTGGGTGGCGCTGTGGGTTAAAGCACAGAGCCCAGGGCTTGCAGACCAGGTCGGCGGTTCAAATCCCCATGACGGGGTGAGCTCCCATTCCTCGGTCCATGCTCCTGCCAACCTAGCAGTTTGAAAGCACGCCAAATGGCAAGTAGATAAATAGGTACCACTCCGGCAGGAAGGTAAACAGCGTTTCCGTGTGCTGCTCTGGTTTGCCAGAAGCGGCTTAGTCATGCTGGCCACATGACCTGGAAGTGTATGCCGGCTCCCTCGGCCAGTAAAGCGAGATGAGCGCCACAACCCCAGAGTCTGTCACGACTAGACCTAATGGTCAGGGGTTCCTTTACCTTTACCTTACAAATGAGTGGGGCAGCTGACCAATTTAGAAGGTGAGCACAAAGCTGATGTGGAGTAACTTAACTGAAATTGGCTAGTTCAAGCCCTCTATGAATTATTTCAGCTTAAGTTCAATATGGATTTATTCAGTTGGGGCGAACACCTCCTTTCAACAGCAATAAAGTAGGCCCATGGTATTACTGCTACGTACTGATAATGAATTGCTCATTTTTTATGTGCAATAGGCCAGATTAGCCTATTCTGGTGCCCTTCCTGTTGCCTTTTGTATTCCTTATGGCAGAAAAGAGTATTGTTTTCCTCTTGGTTTGGAAGAAGGGAGAGAGGTCTTGGCATTCTCTGCAAATTTTATAAAATTAAATTCTAACACAAACAAGGATGTAGTCCTGTAACTTTGAACTCTGTCCTTAATGGTTACCTTCTGTAGTTTGTTCCTTCAAAATGCATTTGGGGCTCTTGCTGCTCATTCTGCTGAGTTGGGCCCTGGATTTTTCCATGAATGTCCTTTCCTGATGACACCACTGAGCACAAGACCACATTCAGTGCCACAGTATTGCAGGAGGGACCAAGAGGTTACACACCCACTAGAGATCACACCCACCCACCCCTCGTAAACCAGAATATTAGCAAACTACTGCAACCTGCTCATGAGGAAAGACACGTTAACCTGGCATTATCCCAAGGTGTCAGGTGGGAGGGGGGAGAGACTTTGGAACAAGCTAGATATCATCAGGCACAAATGTGCACCATGAAAAGCAGAAACTGACCAGCAATATTCATTTTATTAATTAATTAAAATAGTTATACGCAGCCTCGCGTCACAGATCTGCAAGGGACTAAACAGTAGGCTAGTCTTTCTGTTGTGCCAGCACCATGTGATGTCTGGTTCTCAAAAGTTCTGTGAAACACACTGAGCAATGCTCAGGCCTCCCATATAGCAATTAGCTTTATTCATTAATCCGAGCACAAGCAAGTATAAACACACACCCAGAGAAGGAACCCTAGACCAGGCATCCCCAAACTGTGGCCCTCCAGATGTTTTGGCCTACAACTTCCATGATCCCTAGCTAACAGGACCAGTGGTTGGGGAAGATGGGAATTGTAGTCACAAACATCTGGAGGGCTGAAGTTTGGGGATGCCTGTCCTAGACCTAAGCACTTGGATGCTTAAGCAGTTTTCACCTGTGCTGGAAAGCAGATGTGCTCTGCACATCATTACCACCCTGGGGAGGGCAGAAGTGGGATGGAGTTATTAGCTCTCAACTCAAGACAGCTCTTACTTCCACTCCCTCTTTTGCCTAGGTGCATTCTCCTCTTTGAAGCGACTGAGTCTCCTAGACTTGAGTCATAACCTGTTGACTGAACTTTCAGACGAGGCCCTTGGTGGTCTCCAGCAGCTACGCAAACTTCACCTCAGTGCTAACCTTATTGCCAACTTGTCAGCCAGAGCTCTCCCGGGCAACATGCGCATCCTCTACCTCGACTGGAACAGGCTGAAAAGTGTGCCACTTGCCGTCCGCACCTCTGCCACTCTCTCCAGCCTTTATCTTAGTAGCAACCCAATCCAGGAGCTGACATCTCTCTCCTTTGGGAGGAAGCTCGGCTCGCTGAGGCAGCTGTTCTTAGAAAACCTGTGCCTGGAGAACATTACCAGCTCAACGTTCAAACGGCTACGCAGACTCGAGGTCTTGAGCCTCAGGAACAATAGTTTGGAGTCGCTGTCACCTCTGTCGTCGCTGAAGTATCTCTCGACTTTGTATCTGACTGGGAACAAGTGGCGCTGCGACTGCAACTTAATCTGGCTTCGCACCTGGCAGAAGCAAGTCGCAAGAAAAGATCGCAGCCCAGTGGAATGCAGTTCCCCGGAAGCCCTTCAGGGACAACAATTGGGAAATGTAGAGGTAATGAACAATCTGAATCACACTGACAGACCCCAGAAACACCTTGCAAATAGGACTGCCAAAGAAAGAGGGGTGGGAACAGACAACCCTCTCCATCTGCCATCCAGGGTAAAGGTAAAGGTAAACTGTCAGGTATGATAGGAGCTGGAGCTAAGCAAAATCTGAACTGTAACTGTTGTTTAAAGATATGATAATCTTATTAAAGGAAACATAAACGTAAAGGGACCCCTGACCGTTAGGTCCAGTCACGGATGACTCTGGGGTTGTGGCACTCATCTCGCATTATTGGCCGAGGGAGTCGGCGTACAGCTTCCAGGTCATGTGGCCAACATGACAAAGCCACTTCTGGCAAACCAGAGCAGCACATGGAAACGCCGTTTACCTTCCCGCTGGAGCGGTACCTATTTATCTACTTGCACTTTGACGTGCTTTCGATCTGCTAGGTTGGCAGGAGCTGGGAACGAGCAACGGGAGCTCACCCTGTCGCGGGGATACAAACCACTGACCTTCTGATCGGCAAGCCCTAGGCTCTGTGGTTTAACCCACAGTGCCGCCCGCGTCCCTCACCATCCAGGGTAGCAAGCAAGGCACATTATCACAGTTCAAGGACAAAATTTTAGCCACCTGAGGGCACTGATCCTTAATTACAGTACTCTGTATAACAGACAGAAAAGAGCCTAGAGATAGTCTAAAACTGGGGCACAAGACAATTTCCCCAGAGTTGAAGGTGGTATGAAACAGGAACGCCTTTTAGGGGTGTGTCCACTAGTCTCTGGCAAACAGGTTTTGTAGGTTTTTATAATACTTCAAGAATATGCAACGCCTGTTAGCTAGAGGCAGACAACAAGGGGGCAGAATAAATGAGTGTGTACATCACAGGCAATGTTGCCATCCAACCACATTCATTTCTCTGTAAGCATTCTCTGTCTGCAGCCAAATGGGTCACTAAAGGAAGTAGTGGCAATGCTAAATTCAGCTCTGAAGTCATAAGAACTTTCTTAGGAAGCTGTAACATTCTGTACGTTACACTTAGTTGTCATGTAATAAAACGAAGAGCCTTCATTTAGACATTCTAAAGGTGAGAGCAAGTGTGACACGCATAATAGTTAATACTGGAAGATGACTTCTCGCATGTCTTCGTTTCCCCTCCAGTTACAGAAATTGACTTGTCCACCTTTTCAAACCAATTCAGCCACCACCAGCTCCTCTGCAAATGCCATGCCTGTGATATCTACTCTACCCAGTGAACAACTTTTGCCACAAGCTGCTACGACCCTTCCGATCACTGTTTTCACTACTTTTGTTACCAGTAGGATGTTCTCTATCACAGGGACAACTACACAAAATAATCCCACTTCAAGACCAACCTCTGATGAGAACCATTACATACTGGAGAAATATGACCCTTGCCTCTCTGACCATATTAGTAGCATTCACATAAGAACAAAAGACCACACTGCCCTGGTGGTTACTTGGTCTTTCTCTGGAGATCATGACCAGTTTGAACTGCGCTACAAGTCTTCTGTGGATCAGCACATACTGCGAGTGATTGGACGTTTAACTGAGATTGAACTTCACCATCTGCAACCAGGGACCGATTACAGGGTTTGCATTATCCCCCAGAACAAGAACCTCCTGGAGTGTGCGGCCCCTACAGCCCAGCAATGTGCCACAGGGCGCACTGGAGCCCAAGTTCCAGCTCAGCACAACTTAGCCTTGGGAATTGGCGTCAGCATCGCACTTTTAGCACTGGTGGCCCTGGCTCTCTTTGCCTTCTACAAGTGGCAGATCCGACCCTTCCAGTTTCAGCGCTACTATGATGAAGACGGGCTGCCTTCCCGGCGCCAAGGCACTGCCCACTCCAAGCTGACCACAGAGTCAGTCTATGAGAACTTAGAAGAGGACAACCAGCATGTTTATATGACAGCTGCCAGCCAATGGCCTCAAGAGAAGATAGACTGCACTCCTGTTGTCCCATCCAGATTTTCATCCACACCAGCCTATGCAAGCCTCTGATATTTACAGAATATTAGTTATTTGTTAAAATGACCAGCTGTTGTGAATGACATCCAAACCCTTCACAGCTGTGGATGAAAATGTTTCTTACATGACCACAAAGAAATGCTGAATCCGATGGAAGAAATCTTTTCTAACCTGTGTCCTCCTTTGTGAAGATTTTCTCAAAGAAACAAAGTCAGCTGTTACTACCGGTAACTTTTACAACAATACCAGGAAAGAAATATTATTTGGGTATTCATGTTAGCATAAACTAGTGGCTTTGTTGGCTGAACCTGAAAGGGGAGATTCCTATTTTTCTGAAGACCAGAGGGGGAGAAGCACACAATGATGCCATCATAGCTGCTCCCCAACTATCCGGAATATGCTCCACACAACTGCCATCTTTAGAAATTTTTCATATATTTTAATGAAATAGTATTTGTGAAGAAACCCATGCCTATCGTTCACAACACAAATTGCTCTTTTGATAACCGACAGTGTATGGATAGATGTTATTCGCTTTATTTTTTAATGATTCAAGCTTGGCTTCAAGGCAATGTGTTTTAAATAAATAACCTGAAGACAACAAAATTCGAACTAGAAAGTAATTAAAAATGGCGGTATTGTTGAATTATATGAAGGGTTGCTTATTTCCAGTTCTGCACTGTCCAATGAGTCAAATTTCTGCTTCTAACACAATCACTTTCTTTACTCAGGTATAAGAGGAAATATGAACAGAATGATTCCAAGGAGAGTCAATATTGATTTTTCTTATATTGATTTTTCTTATACTGAACCAAACCTATTTCAATTGAGAGCTTTTATGCTTAGAAATATTACTAGCCGTTTTCTTGCAGGCCTCCAGAATCAGTCATTTCAATGAGAAACATCAGTGAATAATGGGGAAGGATCACTCATGATGATCCAACAACCAATGAAATATCCCCAATTAGGAATATATGTCACGGTCCACACAATTATAATAACCTAAATTTCTGAGAAACAGCAAAAATAGTGACATTGCTTTATACCTGGTGCTGTCCTAAAGCTGAAAGAATTGCTCCTCCAAAGCTCATAGGACAGTGCAGTAAAAAGGTTAGCGTCAGGATTTTCTGTTACCCCATGAGAGGTGGTCCTCTGACAAACAGTTCAATTTAAGCCATTTAGTGAGTCCAAAGCCCTGAATTTGGAAACAGAAGTTTCAGCTAAACAAAATGCAGAAAAGCCGAGGGAAGACTAACCTCAGAGAAAGGGGGATGGGGGAAAATGAAGTATTTACACTGGGGAAGGCAGAGTTCACTTTGGAAAAATGAGAGCTTAAAAACACAAAGCCCCCTCAAAAAAACCACGAACACATTTTTTTTAAAAAAAGCACATGGCAGACTTCCTCAAAGCTTTAGGTAGCAGTAGGTAGCCAGACATCCTGGTGTAAAGAGAGGCAGAATGTTTTATCCGTAAGTCCCGTTGTCTTTATCTGCTCTCCATCTCAAACACTCTGATGACAGTCCTATAATGGGAGGGAAACAGCTTCATGTGTATTACAGCTGGTGGAGAGTTTGTAAGAGCAAGTGGCGGGCAAAGGAACAGGAATCCAAAGCATGATTGGGTCTGCAAAGATAAAATGGAAATAGAAGAAGGGATGAATATTAATGAACTTGTACTCAGATCAACAGATATTCTCAAAAGGGACAAAGAGTTCAGTTATGTAGCCCTGGAATCTGCCATAGGCAACTGCAATCGCTAGGTGCTTTAAGAAATACTCAAGATTTTCCACAATGCAACAGTCAGATACACTTGTATGTGTCCCATGGACATGTAGGCCCCATGGTCTAAAACGGGAGGCGGGGGCTAACTGGCTGCCCAGATGTTGTTGGACTCCCAGCATCCTAGCTATGGTCCATGCAGGGAGATGCAGCCCAACAACATCTGGAAGGTCACAGGATAGCCACCCCTGGCCTATCAGGATTATTCTGGTGTAACTATGGAGTATAGAGAAAAGTGTACTACGGGAAAATGGGGTTGTGGGGCAGAAACAGGATTCAATCTGCAACAATCATTAGAACACTTAACATTAAAACGTCAGAACAAGGTTGTACTGTGAATGGCTCTGGAAAAGAGATCTTCTCTCTCAGGTCCCTCAGGCCATTCACAGAGACAACAAATGGAGGGGCATTAATAAATCAACCATAATGAATGATTAACCCCTCTCCAGGTGAGTGTGTGATTCCAAGGCTGGATATTTATCACCCTTAAAAAAAAACCAGCCAACCAACCAAAAAAGGCTTTTCAGCAAAAAAGTAAGCTGTCATTACAGATTATGGCTGACGTTTAAGTCCTTTGCAATAACATCTATTGTGCTGAGAGGTTTCCGCTGGATCCAGCAATATGATGTGTCTCTGTTATCTGGGAGCGGCAGGTGTTGCTATTTTTTCTCATTGAGAAAGGCGCAATACTCACTTTGTAACAAAGGCCAAGAGAACTGGTACAAGAGATTTAGGGAAATAATCCTGCTGGACCATGTGGTTCAGAGTCATCAAAGGGCCGTAAAGGCTTGGTACAGCCTTGATCTTCTCTTCGCTCTGGAAGGGACAAGCAGACATGCATGTGTTGTAAAAATTTTGCAGAGCTACACGGCCCTAGAATTAAGTGGATCCTTGACCCAGGAAGAGTCCAGGTATCCTGGCAAGCAGACAAAGTTTAAGCGTCTCCTGCCCACCAAATAACAGAGACCAAACCAGGACGTGCGAAGCAAGGCACTTTTATTTTTGCTGTTGCAACAGGGTCCTTCCTCTCACACAGGAGAACAAGGAAGGAACCCCAAACAAAGATGTCTTGCCCTTAAAAAGAGATTTGAAATTGGTTTCAGCCCACCCCCCAGAAGCATCATCCATATGTCACAGAAGGGGTGTAGCCCAAGACCCCCCCTCCCTAGATTCATCATAGGTACATCATGAAAGGGGAGGTCTGGTGGCAGTAATCTGAGCACCCTGGACCCTGCCCCCTGCCCCCAGAACCTAATCAACAAAATTGAGAGATATTTACATTTCCCTGTTTCCCAGCCAAGTTAATCACACCCTTTTGTCTGGCAGTCAGGTATCAGGATGCCAGGGATTATCACTTTAATTCCTGAGACAATGAGAAGGTTCCCCCCACCCCCCTTCTTCCTTGCAGAGGAACACCTGGTCAGAGAGAGTCAAAATGGTGTCAGTCAGGCCTGTTTTCCTGTGCTGCTTCAGACATGTTTCTGTACATTCATGTACATGTTTTATGAACAATTATTATATATATATATATGACCTCAAAATTCTTATAACAATATCCCCCATTTGGGGCTATAATTTTTCTTAAAAATTGTTGCCCCACAAAAGAATAACCAGATGTGTTGTTTTAGTACTTTGGGAGAAGCATTTCTCAAAAATGGTCTACGTATTTCATTTAACAGGATGGTCCACCAATATTGACTGGAAAGTGCAGTTTGTTTGTTTACCCTTTTGTGTGTTCTTCAGGTGTCAAAAGCTAGCTCTCCTCTGGTTGCACACCTCCATCGTGGCACAACAGCAACAATCCCTGGTGAATCCCCTTAGGGCTTTCATATTGACCATGTCGCCTGGCACCCCCCATAGCTGCCACAGGTTTGGACATGTCATGAGAGAGATGCCTTTGCCTTGGGCTTCCTATGGGCCTTTATTATAGGCTCTGGCCTTGCACTGTAGGGAGTTGCCCAGTTGCTCTTAAAGGAAGAAAGCTACTTGCACCTTGGATACACTTGCCCAATTAGAACTGACCCAATTAGAATTTATACAGCCCCATAAAACATGTCCAAATTAGTCAAATTTAACTCTAAAAGGGATCATTCCTGTTAAATCAAGACATAAATACCTTCATTTATCTGGTGTTTCATGGATCTTGGGGCTTATTCTTGGTAAAATGATTTAAAACAATCTAAAATTGTGTAAGAAGGCTGGCACACTGCAGAGTGCCAGGTGGGACAAGAAAACGTGGTCATAAGTTGATCTAATCTAAATACTGGACTATGCAATATCCTGATCCTTTAAAAGGCATACAATAATACAAAAAAAATCATTGGGACACTATACATTAAACATAAAAAAACAATTAAACACAAAATTGGTTCACCCCCCCCTCCTTGTGGAAATAACATACTGTCAGACATAGTTCAATGTTTCTGTCGAATATCACACAACATAAAACATAATCATATATCAGTTGTATGTCTTGAGGCCATCATGATCTTGAGACAATTCCGGCTGCTTTTAAATCCTAGGGCACAGAGTCTTGAGGTCAAGGAGAGAGAATGTCCTTGCAATTCACTTTCCCCCTTTGTCCCAAAGTCATTTGACACATTTCAGTGTTCCTATATAACACATAATGCACAAAACCTTCAAATTATTAATTATACGCCACTTGTATATCTTGAGGCAATCAGGTGAACTTGAGATAATTCTTGCTGCTTTTGCATGTATCTCCAACAAGGGGGTTTTCTTGTCTGCCTTCGAGTCACTGGGAGGAAGTTAACAGTACTTCTATGCCAGCACTTCTAAACCTTGCTGAAACGTTATAGCTTTCTAGGTCCTCCTTCTTAGGTTGTGATCAAAGAGATAAAATGTCAATTTGGTTTCCTGTAAAACATCCTTTTGAAAATAGGCCTGCAGGGGGTTGGGGTCTGAAGATATAATTAGTTAAAAAATAATAATAATAAATAGTATAATAATGATAAAGTCAAGAAAGGGGAGAATATTCTAGAAATTTCTTCTTGGGAAGCTGCAAAGAATATAAGATCATAGTTAAGCATTTTATTCATCTAAATATTATTATTATCATTCATATTTAATTACTGCTGTTATTGTCTGCTCAGTCAGTTTAATTTACTTCACCTAGTTTGGCTGTGGAGGAAACAAAGGACAAAAATTTTGTTAATTAGGACACAATCGATAAGTTATTAACATTTTCCTTATGTGGTTCTGAATTCTCTTTGAGGTTCACGTATCTTGTTTGAAAGGGATTAATATTATTATTATTATTATTTACAGGAAAGAATGAGTTAGATGCTACATTTGTATGTACAGAAAGAAAAAGTAGAAATACCAAAAAAAAGATACAAAAATAAAACAATAAAATTTAGATTACCACTCACACAACAATTTTTCAAATGAAATTGGACTTGACACAAAGATATCAGATTTTTTTAAAAAAAGAATTATCATTAAATAATACAAAGACATTATAAATTGGAGAGGAACCTTAAAGATCTGAAGGTGAAATATCCAATTAAGATGGAAAAATGGTAAAATAACGGAAAAAGCTTTGAAATTCATCATAATAAGAAATACTCAGGCAAGACTACCTGACAAAATACAGTCACAAAACAATACCTGGTTATTGTTAGAATAATTTCATAGACATAATGGAAAAACTGATTTAATAAATGGAAGCAGATTATTTATAAGCTAAAGAGAAGCGCCAAAGAGAAATGAAATTACTGTTTGTATCTCCTCACTCCTCACTTTTTCTTTCTTTTTTTTTTGTGCTGTGGAAGAAAAAAATTGGCAAAACACTCAATCATTGCTACATTAGAAAAGGGAGGGTTATATTAACATAGGGTAATGCTTCGGGGTGAAATGCAAATGAGAGATAAGTATCCATCCTGAGTACCTGCTAGGAAAGAAATGGAGCCTTTTGTTTGCATAGTCTGTCAACTGGTAGACAGCAATTTTCTATGAATTTCCAAGTGTGGAGGGGGCTTGTTTAGGTGGCGTCCCCCCCCCCCATTGGGAGATAATTTTGCATTAAGGTTCTGAAAGAATTTCTCTGCACACTGAATCTCAGTATCCTGCTGGAAAGGGAAAATTATTTCATGTGAAAATCAGTCAGGAAATGTTCCTAAAATGTACAGAGTTTTGCATGTTGAACTGGAATTGGCAGCTTCTAAACAGTTGATGGTTCTCAATGGTTCTTTATCTATTTATTTATTTTTACATAAAGAAATTTAAATTTAAGTTTCATGTGCAAAGCATAACCTTGAACCTCTTAATTAATTTATAAACTACTCAAGAGACAGACTTATAGTAGTACTCTGCTATTTATACCTGTGGAAAGAATCTGGCATGTTAAGATTTTGAAACTTGGCAACCATTTAACTTTGATGGACCAGTAACATACATGAGGTTGTTTTCCCTCAGTGGTTCAAAGCTTTACATTAAGAAATTTGAATAATATTTCATGAGCAGATTATAACCTTTTCGCCCCTTAGTTTAAACCTCCTTTTTCTCCTCTATTTTCCTCTTCAAGCTGACATAGCCTCTGTGCATGTACAGAGTTCATGATTCGGCAGTCTATTATACCCTTTTTTTTTTTTTAAAGTGCTGTACCTCTTGACAACATTACCATCTGAATAAAGGAAGGGAAGGGGAAAGAGTAGATTTTAAAGTAGGGTTAGATTTCAAACAAAAGATAGAAACATAGCAGTGTTTTTTTTCCCAGAGCCAGTTTAAATTCTTTTTCCTTGTTTGGAGTCCTAATACAATTTGATACATTGTTTCTTGTTTCTTGCTGCTTAAGAAGCAGGCTTATAAACCTTAAACTAACTTGGAAGCTGCAATAAAAGTTGGGTCAGATTAAAGTCCTAATGAAGTCACCAAATAAACACCTCATACCCCAGGCAAAATAAATCTTGATTTGCCCCCTTTATCTACAGGGTTCGGGGTGAATTCGTAATTGCAAATGTTTTCGTTTGTTTGTTTGTTTTTAATTAATTTATTACAGCCATGGCAGACTAAATTCTCTGCCCCTTTATCTATGGGTAATATGGCCATAGAGCCAGAATTCATAAAATCCTTTGCATTCTCATTGATTTTCAGCCTTACCAATTCCAGACAAAATTTTCTGGCCCTTTATTTACTTGAACTGTTGGCTGGAGTTTTGCAGTTAAAAAAAATAGCTGACAATATGGTGGAAAAAATAACACCAGACATTCATTTTCAATGCATGATATACCATCTCTACCTCTTTCTGAATGGCACCTCAAACTCTTCATGCCAAACTTTAAAAATCTATCTTTCCATCCTTCTCCACCAAAGAGTAATGCTTGACTGAATTCAGGCCATTTCACTATACCACCAGGGTTTAAACTCACTTTTCAGTGCTTACAAACACATTTTCTCTCCCTCCTTTTTCTAAGTTTGGAAAGGGTTGGAAGGGATCTTGAGTAATCTAGTCCCCCCCTTCTGAAATATGGGGATCTCAACACTATCACTGCCCTTAGGATACACATACATTTGAGTACAGACGCCTGACTGGGAAGGAAACACAGGCTATGCCCTATCACGGAAGCACATGTGTGTACTAAGGGAAAAATAAGGAAGGGGAAGATTAAAAGTACCAACGTTATATAGAAGCCTTTAGCAAACCTTAAGATTGGATAAAGATTGGGAAATGTTCAAGACTTTCATATGTGCTTAAACTTTAAACCTTAATAGACAACGTGATAAAAACTTATATAATCACTCCATAAAAAAAACAATTACACTCTTGTTCCAACTCTGAAAACCAATAATCTTTCCTTGCCAGAAAGCAGAGCTGGGCTGAATTTCAACCCATCACCACATCAGACACATTGCCTTTCACATAGCTCTAAAATGGGGGTTAGAAGGGACCCTGAGGTCATTTAGTCTAACCCTCTAAGATACAGGATTCACAAGATTTGAATGAAAATACCAACTTTATACAGAACCCTTGAGCAGATGAGTTGTTTTTTTCTTAAGAGACTGATATTAGGAGCCCAACAATAACCCTTCTGTCCAACACAATTGAAGTTAAAACTAGACTCAGATAGACAATTCCTGGCTATGGAAGCTCTACCTTTGACAAACAAATCACCTTTATTGGAATAGCTGTTCAATTTTCCTTTAGTCAATATTCATCTAGTCACTTGGAGAAAGACTCCCCTTTGGAGCCTCTCTCAATAACAAACATTTGCACACCTCATTCTCATATTTATAATGTTTAAGATTGATCGGTTCAACATTGTTTCTATACTAGAAATTTAAACAAGTTGGCAGTTTTAACTATGCACACTTAAGAAGGCAGTCTATGGATGTTGTAGCCAATTTAAACACACCCCATAACATTCTAAACCTTGAGTACATCTCTTATCCACTTATAGCTGGAGTTTATGAACATTTTCAAGTTTAAAATATTTTCAAAGCATTGAGCAAGCATTTTTAAACTTACAGCTCGTTATTTTCCTTCATCCTGCCCCCTCTTTTTACTTTTGGAGAGGAAACAATGGCCTTCTACAGCCTCTTTAAAACAAACCTTTACACACTACCTCCACTCTTTTAAATATTTGCCATGTTTTTGGGTTGATCAAGCCCTTACATAAGATTATTTAAGCAAGCTTGCCTTAATTTTTATATTATTTTAAACTATGCATGCTTTAAAAAAGGCAGTCTGTGGGTGTCATGGCCAAATTTTAAACACAAACCCCTAATTTCCTAAACCTGGATTATATCTCTCATTTACTTTAAAGGAAACAACTATCTATAGCAGACACAAGGAACAGACGCACATACACGTAACAGACAACACAGACAACATGTAACATGCAAACATATATAATTTTATACCATAACATACTTTGCAGGATTCCTCACAAAACTTTTCCCATTCAGAGTTCACCAGGGTTAATTTTAAAGCGGAGATTCACTGTATGTTAAAGGAACCTCCTGGTAGCCATTTCCCCTCATCTGGGTGGTCCATAGTAAATCGGACCCAATGTTTTTTTCTTACAAAGTTTTTGCAATTGGTTCCCTTCAAGCTTGTCCGCCCCGGGGATTTCATGCCAATTTAAGAGAACGAATTGGAGTGGACTTTCATCCTCAAAGTCCTTACCGGAGCAAAGCCTCAGTTGTGCTTTGCCTCGGTTGGGAGTCTGGGAAAGGAATTCCTTAGAGTGGGTTGCACCCATTTTACTTCTGTCTTTTTATACTGCAGTTCTGGGTCCCCGACCCTGTTCCTGGACACTCTTAACTTCCCGAGTCTATGACTCACCCCCACGTCCTAGTGGTGTTCCTGCCTGCCGTTCGCGTGCACTAACTACTAGGCGGCCTGGTGCAGCTAAAACCCTATTGGAACCCTCCCACTGGTCATCAATTGCCTGAGGGTTCCACAGCAACTTCCCTGCCTCTTACACACTAGACTCAGGTCCTACTGAACGCTTGCCTACGCAATGTCAGGTCGGAACTGAGGAATACAGAGTAGAAAGGAACAGGCGCACTTGCATTCCCTGGTCACGGGTCCTACCCAACAAGGGTCGCCGTGGCAGGGGGGCGTCTTCACCCGAAGATTAAGAGCAGAGGAATAGGAAACAGAGCTGGGATAGCCAGATTCCCAGATTGGTAGAAAAGCGACAGTTTGCTCAGACTTCTGCTCAGTTTGGCAGAAGGGAGCTGGGACAGTCTTTCTAAGCTCTGCGTTTAACGTAAAGACTGTTGCCCGGGACCTCAGTTCTACTCTGTAACTGTGCCTGGCAGCCTTGCTGCAACTAAGGTCCAAAGAGGAGAGTAGAAAAGGATAGTCCAAGTGGAGAAATAGATTTTTAGTTGCTGTGGTTCTTAGCTCACCCAAGGTGTCCCCTTTTAATACTCACGACCGATCCTTTCAGTCGAATCCCGTTGTCTCCAGCTTCCAACTGGTTCCTAAAAAAAAACAGCCTTGTCCCTTTAAACGTTGCTTCGTCCTGGGGGTCCCGCTTGGACTCTCAATTACTACCAAGTGCCTCGGGTCCTGAGGTTGGTTTACCCCCCTGCAAAAGAGGCAAGGGCGCGCTGGGCTCCCCTTCCTCAGTGAACCCGGAGCTCAAGGCAAAACTGGGTCCCCGAAGTGGTCGCCAAACTGTTGTAAAAATTTTGCAGAGCTACACGGCCCTAGAATTAAGTGGATCCTTGACCCAGGAAGAGTCCAGGTATCCTGGCAAGCAGACAAAGTTTAAGCGTCTCCTGCCCACCAAATAACAGAGACCAAACCAGGACGTGCGAAGCAAGGCACTTTTATTTTTGCTGTTGCAACAGGGTCCTTCCTCTCACACAGGAGAACAAGGAAGGAACCCCAAACAAAGATGTCTTGCCCTTAAAAAGAGATTTGAAATTGGTTTCAGCCCACCCCCCAGAAGCATCATCCATATGTCACAGAAGGGGTGTAGCCCAAGACCCCCCCTCCCTAGATTCATCATAGGTACATCATGAAAGGGGAGGTCTGGTGGCAGTAATCTGAGCACCCTGGACCCTGCCCCCTGCCCCCAGAACCTAATCAACAAAATTGAGAGATATTTACATTTCCCTGTTTCCCAGCCAAGTTAATCACACCCTTTTGTCTGGCAGTCAGGTATCAGGATGCCAGGGATTATCACTTTAATTCCTGAGACAATGAGAAGGTTCCCCCCACCCCCCTTCTTCCTTGCAGAGGAACACCTGGTCAGAGAGAGTCAAAATGGTGTCAGTCAGGCCTGTTTTCCTGTGCTGCTTCAGACATGTTTCTGTACATTCATGTACATGTTTTATGAACAATTATTATATATATATATATGACCTCAAAATTCTTATAACACATGAGATACAAATGAGTATCTGGGATCGTTCAGAGACCACTAGGAGGTGGCTGATTTTTACAATCAAGGAGTATATTTAAATTGTATTGGATATATAAATTTGCTGAGATGGTGCAGTTCAGATACCAGTGTCCCGTTTCTCCCCCATCCCTTCGTGGCTGCCTACCCTAGGGCTTTTCAAAGCCCAGACAATTCTTTCTGGCCTGAGAAATGAAAGCACAGAATTATGGCATGTGCCCAGTGTCCCTCCTGGCCTTACAGGACATCCAGCTGCCATATAATTTCTACCCTTTTCAAAGGGCAAGAAAAGCCCTCAAGTGGATGCATTTGGGATAGATGGGTGGCGAGAAGGTAAAATTTCACACTTAGCTGTTGCTTGATCAAGGCCCTGTCTATGCAAGTGTATTATTTGCTTTCCATTCCTACCACATGCCTTCCATTTGCCAAGAGCAGAAATGGCAGAGCACTTCCATTTTAGAATACTGTACCAGGTATCGAGAACAGGTTTCTGTTATCGCTTATCACCAGATATGCACAGAAGCCTTATATAGTCACAGAGAAAGAACATCTTCCACAAGCAGCTATCTTGGCCTTCTAAATCTCTGTGATTTTGGAACAAGGGTGCAGTTTGCTTAAACAGACCACACCTCACAGTTGCCACAAATCATTTGCTTCTCCTCTCACCTTGAGCAAACCCATGTGAATCAGGAGGCTGGTAAGGAAAGCATCAGAATTGAAGGTAGCTGATGAAAAAGCTTCTCTCATCATGGCATCTGAAAAAAGAGAACAGCGGGTTTCAATTTTTCAGGGAAAGAGGCTCTCAAGCTTTACAGTCCTGAAGGCAGCTGGCCAAAAGAAAGACACTAAGAACCTGGTGGGTCACAGGACTTAGCTGGTATCTTCATTTGGTGGCTAAAATGCAGTTGCATATAGCTCTTCCTATAGCATTTTTGTGTCCCCCACAATATCCCTCACCCAAAAAATTGGTTATTAGAAAAAAAATACTTATTTTTTGCTGACTGCTCCCATAGGCTCCCTGCTGTGATACCAAAAAGGGTTTTATGACCACCTCAAGACCCCCTAAAATGTGTCTTTTTTTTTTACCAAAACTAATAATTAAAGATTGTTCATGCCCTCTTGAACCCTGTAGTCAATGCAATTGACCATTGGCCAATGCAGCCCTTCAGCTAAAAAAAGGTTAGCCACCCCGGCCACAGCGACTGAGCCTGATAGCCTGCTCTTTGCCATCATCCTATTGGTCAAAGTTCCCAGCCTCACCTGTTGTTTCATTCACTGCTGATTTTACTGTTGGCTCATCTTTGAACACAGAAGATATCTTCAGAAAAACCGTAACAACTTTCTCTGTGTCAGATGTGTCTGTCTAGAAGAAACGTAATTCCAGAATAAAAAAATGGAGAGTCAATGGCAAGGTATGTTTGCTGCTTGAAAGAACTAATCCATGGCCATTATGTCTAGAATTGCAGCCCATGCATGATACCTAAATCCCCAGCTATTTCAACAAGTAGCAAGCATGGGAAACCCAGCCAGATGGGCGGGGTATAAATATTATTATGATGATTTTCAGCGGGAAGAATACAGATAAGGCTAATTATACTCAAGCATATTTTGTATCCTTCCTGAAGTTAAGTATTTGTACACTGAATCCTCTGAAACACCTAAGGAAGACCAATCTCAAACTGTAGCTTTGCAAAAACAACAACCACCCCCCACGACTCATGAAAAACAGCTGTGACTTACCTGCTGCGCTATTAAGGTGGAGCACTTAGGGCCTAGTCGCAACAGTTTCTCTGGGGATGGAAAAGCAAGAAAAGTGCCAACATCCACAGGAGGGAGAGAAGGAGAAACCACTGGAGTAGAATCCTGGAAGAGACAGCCCTGAAAATTAGTGCGCCCTAGTAATTTCCCAGAAAATTCACAAGCGCTGGAACTCTGGAAAAGGCAGGTCCAAAAAAGGAGTTGCAGCAACAGGGAAGGGCGTCATTAATAAATTAGTGGAGAAGAGCCTAATGCTATATTAAAAAGGTAAAGGTAAAGGGACCCCTGACCATTAGGTCCAGTCGTGACAAACTCTGGGGTTGCGGCGCTCATCTCACGTTATTGGCCGAGGGAGCCGCCGTACAGCTTCCAGGTCACGTGGCCAGCATGACAAAGCCGCTTCTGGCAAACCAGAGCAGCACACGGAAACGCCGTTTACCTTCCCACCTATTTATCTACTTGCACTTTGATTTATCTACTTGCCGTTTACCTTCCCACCTATTTATCTACTTGCACTTTGACGTACTTTCGAACTGCTAGGTTGGCAGGAGCTGGGACCGAGCAACGGGAGCTCACCCCGTTGCAGGGATTCGAACCGCTGACCTTCTGATCGGCAAGCCCTAGGCTCTGTGGTTTAACCCACAGCACCACCCGCTGTATATTACAACACCCTAAATCTGCCCTGCTGAGCCTTTCCATCAAACATACTAAGGCCACAGCAAAAATACCTTCCTATCACTGAATTCTTGCGCCTCAGGAAAAATGAGGGTCAAAGAAATCTTTCTCTGTTACAAGCCACTGCCTCAAGGCAACTAGAATGCCTTGATGCAGCGAAACCTACAAGGGCAGCTCCCTCTTTACCACTGCTCAGTTGTGGGGGAGAATTGTGGGAAAGCAAGGAAAAACTATGGGGTTTCCCCCACAAACCACTCTGTTATTTGGGATGAAGAGGGAGCTGCTTCAGTTGTTCCTGAAGTATCCCTTCCAATGGACTAAAAAGGGATGGTGCACAAGGAAGAAACAAAGTGAGAGAAAAAGAAACCACAATTTAAGACTATACAGTAGTTTAATGTGAACAGGCAGAATACTGATGCATACTGCTCAAATGTCCCTGTGGTGCTCCTCTGCCATGGCTGAAACAAGCCAGAGTCTGGCTTGATTTATGATCTGAACCTGAGCTTCTGATTAGGCTGGAAGACTGTGATACAGCAGCAACTTTAGAGAAGTCCATTTCAGCATGCTACTTGCTCACATTAAAGTTTGTAAAAACAACTGAGAAGGTTTTCCAGTAGCTAAAAATATTTGAATCGAAATACTTGCTTAGCAGCCCAATTTGACTTGTATTCACTCGGTACATTTTAATTAATTTTATGCAACACTGCATTGTTAGAAATGGAAAAACTACAATGAAAAATATGGCAGTAGAAATCTTTACAGAACACTTTCCCACCCCATATCACTTCATGAACAGCTATTTTCCCTCTATGTGAAAGCAACGGGATCTGTTCATACTTACATGTGCCTCCAATATTTTTTTAGGCGTCAGTGATTCTTGCTCTCCCTGGCCTCTCTCCTGCAACTGAGTTGGTTCTTCTTCCTCCTCTTCCTCTTCCTCCTCCTCTTCCTCCTCCTCTTCATCGTCGTCATCTTCATCATCATCATCGTCATCTTCTCCTTCATCATCACTAGGTGGACAAGCGTGAGAGAGAATGTTATGAATATAGCCGTTTCATGCCGTATGCAAGCATTTTATTGCCAGTCAGTTTGTAACAATCAACACTAAATAATCCTAAACGCAAGTAAGAGGAAGATCTAGTGGCAAAGAAGGAAGGAAGCACACTTGTAGGAGTGGCTATTCTCCCTAGTGGTCCGTTCAAGGAGCAGCAGTTGGACCTCAGGAGTGGATCTCATCCATCACTGTATTGTTCTTAATGGTGTTTGATGTTATATTCTATTTTTACACATTTATGTACACCACCTTGATGTGTCATATGAGTGGGTGGTTTATAAATATTTGTATAAATAATAAATTGTTTCCCCCAGAGCCTTCATCAGTGACTGAATTTGATTGTTTTCCAGCTCCTATCCCATCCCCTTTTTCTTTTCTTTTGTGAATGTTACGACTGTTACCTTGTGGATAGAGATGCATTTGGCATTTCATCTTTGTACATCTCCTAGAAAACTGGCGGTATACGACCCAATCATACTCACTGAGTGGACTCACTGAGATGAATGGATTTGAGTTAGTTATGTCAATTGAGTTCATTGGTCTACACTCTGACTTAGCGGAATACAACCTAAACTTATCATCATCATATTTTTCTTGCCTCATTTAGAAAACTGTAGTCACAAAACAAGTTTTGTATCATTACACAAGCAAAAAACCAAGTAAAATGGATTATAAAATCTTTTTCTTAAAGGAGCTCAGAAGGGCAGAGCACAAACCCATAAGCCACCAAAAAGAGCAGCAACAAGTGTTACCCGAAAAATATTTTCACACTCGGGAACAGAAGCTATGCACCCTGGCAATGGTTAACTAGCCAATCATGAATAACCAACATAAGGAATAAGCCATTTCCAAAGAGGGTCAATACAATTTAAGTTTTAAGGAATGAAAAACTCAGGCCAACCGATCAAGAGATGGGCATGTCAAGAGCCCCCCGAGTCAGATTTATCCCACTGTAACACTCCTAGAATGGTTGTTATAAAAACAGCAAAACCAATTAGGAGCTCAAGCTTAACTACTGTTGGAGAAATGGCCATTTCACAAGCAGCACTGCATGCATGCAGATTCACTAGAGAATCAAGGAACTCTAGCAGCAGATTACCGTAGCTTCTTCATATATCTTACCTCAGAGATCCAAGTACTTCTGCCATGTTGAAGCCTTCAAGGATCTCTTGGAGCTGCTCACAGCCCTCCTCTCCAAAACAATTCCCTGTGGCAAGGACAGACATCAGCAAAGACTGTAATTCCCACAATGCACCTGCAGCCATCCTGTGACTCTCTTATATGTGTTACTGGGCAGATTTTTTTTTAAATGATAATTTTTATTAAATTTACAAATAAACAACACCAAACAACAACAAAAACAACAAGCAACCACAACAACAACAAACAACAACCAAAAATTTGCATTTTGAAGGAGCGTCTCCACCTCCATCATTCTGCCCGGACACTGAGGTCCAGCACCGAGGGCCTTATGGCGGTTCCCTCGTTGCGAGATGCCAAGTTGCAGGGAACTAGGCAGAGGGCCTTCTCAGTGGTGGCACCTGCCCTGTGGAACGCCCTCCCAACAGATGTCAAAGAGGAAAACAACTACCAGACTTTTAGAAGACACCTGAAGGCAGCCCTGTTCAGGGAGGCTTTTAATGTTTAATAGATTGTGTTTTATTTTTCTGTTGGAAGCCGCCCAGAGTGGCTGGGGTATAAATAATAAATTAATAATAATAATAATAATAATAATAATAATAATAATAATAATAATAATATATTTTATCTTGTATTCCCCATTTTAGTTCATTTTGCTCTGCCGAGCTTTGACTTCCCTCCCTCCCATCATTCGGTTTTCTTTCCCACTCTTATCTCGCAGTTCCTTAAACTTCTACAGAAGTTCCTTTAAACTTCTACAGTTTTTCTCCATATAGTCCACGAATTTACTCCATTCCTTTTGGAACCTTGTCTCTCCCTGGTTTCGGATCCCGCAGGTCAACTTTGCTAACTCTGCATGGTCAATCATTTTCGTCTGCCACTCCTCAATCGTCAGTAACTCCTGTAATTTCCATTTTGGGGCTAATAAAGTCCTAGCCGCGGTTGTAGCATACATAAGTAATTTTTGATCTCCTTTTGCAATCTCCTCTCCTATTAGTCCCAATAAAAAAGCCTCAGGTTTTTTTGGAAAGCTATAGTTAAAAATCTTTTTCAGTTCATTATATATCATTTCCCAGTGTTACTGGGCAGATTTGGCAAGTAATTTTGCATAGAAAAGGGCAAAACTCTGTGGGTCATGGGGGGAGATTTCAGGAACTGCTGAAGGCTATCTGCTGGAACTACGGATTTAAGGGAAGACTTTGAAGATGTTGAGGAAGAAGTTGGAAAATTGCCAGACTTCAGAACTCGGAGAACCCTATCAGTTGCAGGACTTTGCAGTAACCAAGCTTAGGACTTGGCTGTGGACTTTAACACAGCAATGACTTTGAAACAAAGAACCCTCTCTGGGTTGAGATGGAGAAGGCTACCTGTACCATCTGTGTGTGTATGTAAACGGGTGTATATTGGTGTTGGCCCAGTATTATTATTATTATTATTATTATTATTATTATTATTATTATTATTATTATTTCAACTTTTACACTGCCCTATACCCGGAGGTCTCAGGGCAGTTCACAACAAGACCACAACACATAAAATCAAACCAAAAGCAGTATCCCAATAACCCACCCACCCCAAGCCACATTCTAAAAGGGTCTTGGATAAACCAAAGGCCTGGTTAAAAAGGAATGTTTTTGCCTGGTGCCTAAAGATGTATAATGAAGGTGCCAGGCGAACTTCCCTGGGGAGAGCATTCCATAGATGGGGAGCCACTGCAGAGAAGGCCATAAAGGTGTTTGTCTAGCAATACAAACTGTTGGAATGAAACAGTTATTGCTTCAGTATTATCTTTATATGAACAACTTTAATATTTAAATACCCAATCATGGGACTTGTGCTTTGAAGGAAATGCCACTTCAGTTGGGTTTGCTGGGTCAATGTGGAATAGAGTTTAAAAAGCAACTTTATTGTACTTTGGTAGTGAAGTCTCTTGACACAAAATGGCTAAGTTGCCGTGGTTATATAGAATATTCATGAACGTCATATATGCTCAGGGAACAATATGTAAGAATGTTTCCTATCCATCTTCTGGGAGAGAAAATGGCTTTGGCTAGGACCAAGACCCTGCACAGGCTCTATGAACTACAGTAGCATTGCACGACCAACTGATATGAAATTCAATTAGTTAGGGAAGCTAAAGGACCGGAATCTTAGAGACAGGATTGTAGAAGCAAGTGTGTGGGGTGGGCAATGGACCGAGAACCTATGGGAAGGTTGGGTTAAACAGAAGGTTGGGGAAGAGAGGGAACTGAGGCATATTCACATGCTGACCTGAATGAACCAGGCAATTATCAAGCTACAGATTTCTAGTAAAACATTTTTGACACTGACATCATAAGCCTCATACCATTGAGATCCAGCTTCTGTAGCTCTGACTTGTCCTCAGTAGCCTCAGCAATAATTAGAGCAGCATCTCGCTTGATTTCACAGAAAGACAAGTTGAGTTCCTAAACAGACAGAAGCTATGGTTTTAGAGCAATATTTTAAAAAATTAGAGATATATTTTGCATTTTCAAGCCAGGTACGTCTACAATTCACATTACAAAGTACCAAATCAGGAATCTAAAAAAAGCTTCATTAAAAAGGTAGTGATGGGGTTAGGGGAGAAATGACTAAATTATGAATAACCTTGTTTAAGAGATGGCAAATAGTGCTTGGTTTTCTTTATAAGAACTACAGAAATAAATCCTAGATGAAGGTTTATGTTGACTCTTTGTAGTTTTAGATTCAATACACTACCTCTAAGCCAAATTTCATATTAAATGGATGCAAAACACTTACATTTCACTCAAACAGAATAAATGTCATTCTTCCATCACGCCAAGTGGCTTGGAATATATTCATGCTTAGTGGCTATGTTTTGGCATCAGTTCAGAAGGGTGCCTTAACTTTAAGATGGATCTCAGCCATAAGCACGAAAATGAGTAGTCATGTATTTTGTCAATCCCTATTTCAGGGTTTTTGAATAAAACAGCACATGGGGAGATGGACAGAAAAGAAAAGAAAAAGTATTTCCTATTTGAAATCTCCCTTAATCACTCAGATTTCTCCCAAGCATCTTAACAAAATACAATATTTTGAAAGATTAAGTTGTAGCCAATACCTTTAATTTATGGAGTCCTTCATTAACAGCTTCAGCAATGGCAACAGTACCCTTGGAACGTACTAGGCAGTCACCAAAGTTGATCACTTCCACTTGTCTGAGTTTCTTGAGGGTCTGAATGGAATAGAGAACATTACAGTGGTTAAGAACTTAATTTGTTCTGGAGGTCCATTCTTAACCTGAAACTGTTCTTAACCTGAGACACCACTTTAGCTAATGGGGCCTCCTGCTGCTGCTGCGCCACCGGAGCAAGATTTCTGTTCTCATCCTGAAGCAAAGTTCTTAACCCGAGGTACTATTTCTGGGTTAGCGGAGTCTGTAACCTGAAGCGTTTGTAACCCGAGGTACCACTGTATTCCACTCACTATTCTACTTGACCATGCAAGACCACACAAGACCAACTTAATCCTAAGGAAAGTGTTTCCTCCCCTACACTTTCTCAGGATTTCCTGGCCCAAGTCACTCTTAGAATCAAGAGGGATTAATTTTAAGTGAAAGGAGCTCACCTCTGCCATAGCCACGGCTCCCTTCTCTGTAAAAGTGTTATCGTTCAGGTTGATCACCCTCAGCAAGGGATTGACAGCAAAAGCCTCGGCTAAGGCTGTAATTCCTGGATGGTTGATTCCATTCTGAGGCATGTGAACTTCTTCCAGGGTCCCAATAACCTGAAGGGGCAAAAACAGAATGGAAAGCAAATAAAGTTCATGTCATAGGTGATAATTCTAGGAGGCTGGTGTTCTCAGATCCTTTTTATCTCCATCTTCCACAAATGTTTTGGGATATTTTGTCTGAACCCTTTGTATATTATTTAGTGATCCAAAGTGATTGGCTAATTTGAATAATGAAAAGCCTAAGCGCATTCCTGATTCCAGAATGTTGAGACTCAGAACAACTTTCCTTTCTTGTCCCATTGCTTACTTATCCTGCTTTATTCACTTTTTAAAATATTAGCTTTTGTCTCTCTAATTTAGTTCAACACCTCCTACTGCCCTTTCTCTTCAGAGTGAAATCATCTCTTTGCCCCACGCTTCTCCCAACCACTTTTACTCTGCATGTGGGGAGTTTCTGGTGCTGGCATTGGTCCAACCAAAATTCTGCAGCACAGCCAGAATTCAGGGTGGGTAAGAAGAACTGAGGCCCTCCTAAAAGTGGACTGCAGTCCACTGGTAGTCCCTGGCCCACCAACTGAGAAATACTGCAGGTGAGTTGCTGTTGCTTACCAGGGGGAGAGGGCCAGTGGAGCAGAGAGGTCAATGTGGTGCAAAAGCACCAGCAGGAACCTTAGATTGGCTCTGCCAGTGTGTTTGCTCCGCATCAACCTCCTTTCCACTCTGTGTCCCTCCTGATAAACAACAGCACCCATCTTCCGGCAAGCTAGCACAGTGGTCCCACTCTACCTGGCAAGCCACTTCTTGCAGCAGTATCAACAGAGGTGACTTAGGCTGCCTCAAATGGCCTTTTCCGATGCTGCAACAAACTTGACCACTACTAATACCATTCAATGCAAGAGATAGTAGCATTGTAGCAAAAGGAATTCGGGTTTTTTTAAGGGCACCACAACACACTTTGGAGGAAGAATATGCATGTTCATTAACACCAATGGCTAAGAGCATCCCTCCCCATGCAACAAATGTCAGGGCAAACTTCCTGTCTCAAAGTCCTGCTTTTTGTACTTACACTGAATGCCTCAGCAAGAGCAGTTGCACCATCATTTTCCAGGCGGTTCCTGCCAGCCACAAATACTTTCAGAGCCAAAGGCTTGCCTTGAACACTTGATTTCCTGTGGCACTCTTTCAAAGCTGCAGCCAATATCTAAAATAATAATAATAATACCAGACTGTTTATGTTACTATAATTTCATTTTGGCCTGAGGGATTCAATTCCTTTAAGGCACACATTTAAGTTACCACTTCCTAGACATACATACATAATGCAGGCACTCTGCAGGAAATATTACACACCACTGAAGGCTACTGTCAGCAGTAATATCATGAGGGGAATGTAAGTGAGTAAGATGCAATGATTCTGTTGTGTATCTTCAACTCAGATTTCCATGTGTGTGAGATAAGAAGGACACAGGTCCCCAAATTAGGGTTTTGGTTCTCCCCACCCCCTCAAAAAACCCAAAAACCTCTCTGTGGCAGGCAGAGGAATGCCTTAGACATTTCTTTTTTGAATTAGACTTTTTGACTAGAAAAAGAGAAGACTGCCCACCCTGATCTGCTTGTGGAGATTTTAATACAGAAAACAATCTGAAGCAATAAAAAACTTGTTGGCAAACACAAGCCCCCCTGGAACTGGTTCTACTCAAGAGCTCTAAATCAAAGCTTCTGAACAGTCAACCCTTGTCAGAAATAGGGTTTGAAGACAGTGTCAATCAACTGATGGGAAGTGACTTTACCCAACCCCGCTGGGATCTTCCCTTTGCAGCACCACTTGCGTTCAAGTTCCATTTTAAGGGGAAATTGTGACATCATGGTGACATCACATGATGGATAGGCAGGAAGCCGCAATTATGGGGATTTCAGGTTTCACCCTGCTGTGAAGACTGGATTCCCCACCCAGGAAATGCCCTTACCTTGCCACCACCAATGCCCATGCCACAATTGTTTAGCTTCAGTTCCTGCAGGGTGAAACAGGCAGGGCTTTTCAAAAGTGCCTCAAATCCACGCACTCCATCTGGTCCAAAGGCATTGTCACTCAGATCCAGCTCTGTAAGCTGGCAGCCAGCAGAAACAATGGCCTCTCCAAGTGCGATCTGAAAGATGAACAAAAGGTAAATTTGAAACAAAGCCTGTCTACTACAGAGGACAGTGATCGGCCCTGCAGCCATTTCTTGCTGTCTCTTTTCACTCATTACCCGCTAGCAGCCTTGAGAGGCTCCTTTTCATTCATAAAATGGAGAAGTTGCTGGTAGGCAGGCAGCTGCCCTGTTTCGTGTCCTATGTGCCATGTCTGTGTCAAGGAGGGGCAACACAAGCAGCTGGGATGAGCAAGTCACACCCATCTACCTGGATGCTGTGTTTCTGTTTCCTCCTGGCCTTTTCTCCAGCAACAGATATGTTGTGACTCCGAGCAAAGAGGACCGAGGAAACAGCCACTGATGACACTCTCCCCTCCTTATAAGGCCCTAATGTTTTATTAAACTGTTACCATTATAATACTGATTCCATCATTACTCAATTTCTGCCCAACAGAGATATCTCTTGGCAATTAATTTATGACAACCAATTTCAAAGCTTAAAATTACAACCCTTCTTAACCTTCCTTTTGGTCATTCATTAATCACATCCCTGTCTCTATCTGAAGCAGGGGTGGGGAACCTAAGACCCTTCGACATTCTCCTCAGGCCACACTCTTGACTGGCTCTGCTTTGCAGCCCAAGTGTTTTTGCCTGGAATCTGACAGTGCCTCTTGGCTGCATGGATGGAGGATAGCAAGGTGTGCATTACTGTGTGTAGAAACTAGGCTACTGTACAAAGGTAATTTTTAACTTTAATGCCCTACCCACTTTTGCCTCTGCAAAAAGTTACCCAGAAAGGGTAATAAAGCTTGGGCTGAAAAAGCTTCCCCAACTTTGCCATAAAGTCCCTGTAAGAGAAACAGTATATTGCTCCCACTGTTGATCATCAAGCTCAGAAAGTCATTCCTACACTTTAGCCTCAGAAAAATATCATGAAAAGAGCATGGACTAAGAAATAATGAAAAATGACATTTGGTAATATTAGCAACCTAGTCTTACACTTACCAGAGCAGGGGGAATTTCAGATCGTAGTCTCCCGGTGAACATATCACTCCAATGGCACCTCTAAAATAAGACACATATATTATATACATGCTTAAAAATAAAAGACCATGATTAGTCAAAGTATTTGTACTCACTTACTTGGTGTGCGTAATGGAGAGCTACATATGCTTTATATCGAATGTTTTGCTCAAGAGTAGTTTTTTTTAAAAATAATAACAGGTTTTTGACAGCACATAGCAATAATACCATACAGATTAGAAATTTGGTAAACTAATCCTTATTGTTGGTTTTAATTATTCATTAAATGTTTAAAATATTTTTCTTCAACTGTTTTTTTTACTGGTAATTACATTGCTTTATTCCTCTGGGAAACTGCTTCGAGGGTTGTTGTTGCTTGCAATCAAGTGGTATATAAATTTTGTGAAATAAATAAAATCACCATGCTCCAAAGGAGGCGTGCAGAGTGGCATTTATAATTCAATTTGCTCAAATATCCAGTATAATCTTGCACACCAATTTAAAAATCTTACTGCACACACACACACACACACACACACACACACAAGCTTAGTAATGACAGCCGAAGCAGTGCTACTCCAGAGTTCATGAAGAAGGCAGGAAGCAATGTTTTCTTAAAAAAATAGGGTCTATCTATGCAATCACCACCCCATGCAAAAAAATAGTCAGAGGGCTGTTTTGTAGTCAGAGGGTTGAGGGCACAAGAGAGAATGGTTGAAGAATTCATAACTGCTACTGTAAGACTTAGCATATTTCATTGTGTTCCCTGCAAAAATAGTAAACTTTGCTTGAACAATGGTTTCAACCAGTATTTGCTCCACCAATTCAAACTTTTCCTTAAATCAAGAGTGGGGAGCCTGTGTCCCTCCAAATCATGGCAGAATACAGCTCCCAGCATCCCTGAGCACTGGCCAGGCTGGCTGGGGATGATGGAAGTTGGGAGTCCAACATCTGGAGATCCACAAGTTCACTTACCAACAGAGTCAATCACAGGAAGCACAGTAGTGAATGCCACTTATAATTCAAAATTGCTTAGACAGTTTCGATTTTTTTTTCTTATGTTTGTGAATATCACAGATGTCCCTGGGCCTGTTTTATCTGCTAGTCAAGCGGTCACTGAATTTAAGTTGCAAGATGATGAGTTTTCCACTGTCCATCATCCACTGAAATGCTCACCTTGAGCTGAGATTTCTTCTCCAGAGCCTTGGCAATGACCTTTGCTGCCTCCACCCCCACAGTGTTGCCTTCGAGGCGTAGTGCTTCCAGGCCATCGAATTCCTCAATCTCTTTAATCACCTCTTCCGCTGCACAGAATAAGCAGAATATTACTTGTTGCCAAAATTGAGATCTAACAGTGCTAACAGTACCAGCTGTGGAATTATTATTTTTTAAAGACTCTGGAGAAAGGGGTATGTGTGCAGCCTAGGTATGTACTAAGGGTGGTTGGAGAATCTCTCCTGAAATCATTCTCCTTGTTTGGGTCTCAGATGCACATTCATCCTGCAATTCAGAATCCAAAATCAAGGAAGGATTCAAAATCAAGGTTTCCTGCAAATCCACCATTTTAGAAAGATTAAGGGGGGGCACAAATATTTGATCAGGCCAGACTTTTCCAGGATCTATTGCTGGGAAAACATTCAAAGCAGTGCTATTCTTCTTACCATCTTCTGCGGTATTGAGCTTCAGACTCTTGCCTTTAAAACTCAGCTGCCCTCCGCCCACCTGAGTTTTAGCAAGGGACTCTGCCAGCTTAGAAATGTCTTCTGATGCCATTTTTGGGGGATTGTGTCAACCTTTACTGATTACCAGTTGGGAAGGGTGCTGAAAAAGAGGAGAGAAATCATATACCATCAATGGGGTGAAAATGTGCTGTTCAATTATATGTAGAAATTATTGTTTGATAGATAACTGCTTTCAAAGCTTAACCCCTTAAGTGCTCGTGGTGAAAAGGAAACAGCCAAGAGAGGGGAGCAAAGGGTTAAACCATCATACAACCTCCTGCAAAACAAATATTTCAGTAGACTAATAATCTTTTCCTACCTTATATTATATGCCATGAGAAAAGAGGTCAGAACAGCCTAACACTGGGGTGAAAACTGCCTGTGAGGATAGCAAAAAGGCCCTGTCACGTGCAGGCGAAAATAAAAGAACAATAATTTACCCGTCACCACATGCCAGTTCTAAGAGCTGCGGATTAGGAAACAGCTATTGAAAAGAGGCTACAAAGCATAGTTTGCTAGTGTGTACTGCCATGCTTCTGCTAAGTTCCACATAAATAATGCAGTTTGGTTTAATATTCAGCACCAGCACATTTCAGCAGAGGATTATTTGCATGAGGCTGATGATAAACTGGGCCAAGCGTGTCAAACTCAAATTAGTAGAAGGGCAATATTCATCACCTAGCAGAACCTAAGCAGCCATATCCATAATTTTAAAAAGTCAGCTCCACACTCATTCACAAAATGTTTCTGAAGTCCTGTTCCTAATTTCTGCACACCTAGCAAAGCCTGAGCAAGGAAACGCTCCAATGAGGAAGTTGGGGAATAGACAAGTTTCCTCATTATAACACTTGCCTACGCTTTCTCTCATTAGCAGTATCTGAAAGAGGAGGAAGGAAGCATTTCTCTGACCATATACACTAACAAGGAACTCCAATATAGCAAAAATGTTACATACACAGCTTGACTATTCAACACTATGGATTTGAATGGAAATGAAAAGGAACTGAAGCTACAATGACACAGATTAGCAGCCATTCCCAAGTTTGTTTCTCCCTACTTAAGGGCACTCGTTTCCTATCATCATTATTTATTTGTCACATTTTCGCACAAAGATGTGGGTCATTCCACATCAAATCAATGCAAAAAACAAGGGTTTCGTCACTCACCATCTTGGATTTTGACGAAACTTGTTGTACACCCTTCCCTTATAGTTGAAAGAAACCCCCTTAATTTTTTTCCTCTATCTCAAACGGTTTTAATTTTATAGCACTTTATTATGTAGCAGGAAGGGGAGCTACCCTAAAATAATTTATTTCATATTAATTTCTAAGCATAGCTGTAGAAATTGGCACCAAAGATGACATGGTCTGCAACAGTGCGAGCCACAAAACTAGAAAATGTGGAAAGTGTGGTATAGCGATCAAAAGTAAGCTGAAGTTAGTAGCAAAGCACTCTGCTACTATACTATACTATACTGTTCTATATTAATACCACTTTTTTAAGATAGGAAGGAATAGCCACTTGTTTCTTATCTCAGCACCAGAACTCATGTCCACAGCCCTGCATCTGGTTGCCACCTTCTAAAATGAAGATTACCTTAATGCTATTTTTAAACAAGAGGTATCACATTTATCTACAGGCCTAATTATATCTCTTGGAATTAATATTTTGTTAACTAGCTACCCCCCCCATTTCAACCCAAATGTTGCTTGGGCATGCTCTTTCAATTTTAAATTGAATGCCACTGAATGCCAATTGTTAAAAGGCTGATCCAGCACACAAATATTCTTGTATTCTTAAATAATATACTAAGCATCTGTCATAATCAACATTCATTCCTAGGGTAGTCTCTCCATCCCCTTGATCAGTTTGGTTGCCCTTTTCTGACCCTTTTCTAAATCTATCATATTCTTTTTGAGGTGAGGCAATCAGAACTGTACACAGTATTCCAAACATGGTTACACTATAGGTTTGTATTATGGTGTTATAATATTGGCAGTTTTATTTTTAATTACTGGGTACCTTCCTAATTTTTCCTAGCATTGAAATCACCTTTTTCATAGCCACTGCACACTGGGTTGAGCTAACTACTTTCACCCCAGGGCCTTTTTCTTGGTCCCTCAAGAGTTTCACAAGGCTTCATCTTATGACCCAAGGTATTCAACTCTGACATAAACCAGTGGGAGAGAAGCTCTAGAGATCTGGGGTGTGGTGTTAGCACAACCACTTTGAGGTGGGCTTTTATATTTTCACGATCAAGTGGTGTATACATCTTATGAAATAAATAAAAATAAACAAACCAATAAGCATGCTAAGGACACTCAATTTTCTCTTTCCCATTTGATTCTAGAGAGGTTGCAGAGATTTTGAATCACTGCTTGAATTTAAGGAGGGATTGGATGTGGGCTAATAAATGGAGATTCAATTCAGATAAGACAGAAGTGCTGTTGATCAGGAGACTTAATCCAGGGTTAGGTGTAAAGTCTGTTCTGGACAAGGTTGCACTCTTCATAAAGGAGCTGGTTCGCAATTTGGGAGCTCTTCCAGATCCAACTTTGCCCTTGGAGATCCATTTAGTGCACAGGACTGTTTTGTGCTGCTTCAGCTTGATACACTAGCTGTACTCTTACCAGGAGAAAACAGCTCTTCTCACTGTCATGCCTTCTTCACATCTAGGCAAAGTTAATATAAGGCCGTTTATGTGAACCGTTTCTGAAAACTAACTGGAAACCTCAAGTGGTACAAAACGCTGCAGCTAGAGTTTTGGCCAGGGCCTATCTTTCACCTCAAAAAGGATATTGTAGGACTGGAAAATATTCTGTAACGGGCAACCAAATGGTCACTGGACTGCAGTAACTCCTCTTTGAGGAAAGAGGCTCTTTAGGCCAGGCTTCCCCAACCTCGGCCCTCTAGATGTTTTGAGACTACAATTCCCATCATCCCTGACGCTGGGATCATGGGAGTTGTAGGCCAAAAACATCTGGAGGGCCGAGGTTAAGGAAGCCTGCTTTAGGCTCTTTCAGGGTTCTTTAGTTTAGGAGGAAAAGTTGAAAAGGGACATGATGGTGTTATACATCTTGGGGGGGGGGGATCCTGCTAAACCCTATGAATTAATAAATTGAATGAATTCAGGAACCCACCCACCCCCCCGCCCAGGTGTTAACAGAGACAGGGGTCTGATTTGAAGGGTTGCCGAGGTGATGGGGTGTGCTTTTGAGCAGAGGTTTCTGGGAGGAATGAGGAGGAAGGGGGGGAGAGATCCATCTTGGCCAGGGAGAGAGGAAAGGTTGCCTACAATGTCGTCGGCCATGCTGTAAGATCTGGACTCCCACCATGAAGTCCGAAGGTGCAAATAAACCATATTTTTAAAAGCACAACAGTCTCTGCTGTGTCTTCTTTTCTCCCAAGAGACACAGACCCTGTGTGTGTGTCCCTGTGACCTCATGGGCTCTTGCCGCCGCTTGGCAGTGAGAGGGGCAGGCACTGGAATTTTGTAACAATATAAAAAGTTATGCATGGCATGGATTTGTTATGTGGGTGGATTTTGTCGTCTTTTTCTCTAGAACTTAGGATCATCCAAAGAAGCTGAATGATGGGAAATTCAGGACAGGCCAAAGGAAAGTACTTCTTCAAACACAGCATAGCTAAACTATGGATTCACTATGTAGTGATTGATGCCCATTTGTTTGACTTTGAAAGGTATTACATAGATACATTGAAGATAAGGTTATTAGTGGCTACTTATCACAATAGCAATATTCAGTCTCCAGTACTGAAGAAAGTATGCTTGTGAGTATGCTAGGGAAAAGGAATGGCAGTGTGTTGTTGTGCTTATGTCCTACCTATGGGCTTCTCATCACGGGTTTCCAGTTCAGTTCTGCACTATTTGGGACCATGATATTTAAAAAGATCACTCCCTCTCCACCCACTGAGTTATCAACAGAGGCTTGGCTTTACATTTCACCACTATCAGAAGTGTAGTTGGGGTGGGGAGAAAGTTAGCTTTTTGTCAACGGCTCCATGACTATCAATCTTTCTATCTCTTACATAATCAACTCATTTTTTTCTTGTCATACTTTAACTTGATTTCCCCATTCATGATATTGTATTGCTAGTTCTCTGTTCAGACTGTTACAGAAGATACAACATATTTTTTTTTTAAAAAAATACATAAAATGTAATTAATTTTCAACTCTTGTTTTGATAAACATTTTAGTGACTATCAGTGCTGCTAAAGGCACATTATTACCATCTCTTCAGTTCCAAAACGCTCCAATATTATTATTTACCAGTGGTTTGTTACACAGGTCAAGAGACTGTCAACTTGTTTCCACTAGAATAATCACTTCCCAAACAAAAGTCCTATTTAAACCTTTTGCTTTTCTTCCTTTATCACCCTACTCTTGAAGCAACACGAAAATGCGTGAAGCTTACGTGTTTCCTAGTGTTGCAAGCGATTTCAGTCATCGAACATTGCTCAGCCAATCTAGAGCCACCGCACGCCTTCATTGACTCAGTTCCGTCTGCTTCCTCGCTATTCTACATAAAAAGCAGCCTCCCATGCAGATGCTCACTTTTAAAAAAGCAAGTGGAACTGAGAGAAGGTGAGCAAAGGGGTGACCCGAGTCCCTCGCTCCGTCATGCACGGGCTTCACACAAACGCAACAGCACAACAAAATTACACAAGCCAAGTTAAACAGGCTCACCCGAGTGGGCCCTAAAACTGCCAACGAGGGCGTGACGTCATACAGGGAAGGGACCGAGAGTTTTTGGGCTGGTAAAAAAGCACTCCTAGTGGAGAGGGTTGGATCCACGTCTCCGCCGGACGAACCGTGGGAAGATATGTACACGTGCATCCCGAGGGGCAACGCGCAAGTGCTTTCTCCTTTCCTACCAGTTGACGCACACACGCGCCGCGCCTGGCATGGCCGGGGCGGAAAGTGGGGAGGCGGCGCTAACGCGAGGAAACAAACCCACCCGGCGCCCTCTTACCGGCGAGCCTGCCTAATCAACCCAGCCAGCCAACTCCCGCCCCTCCTCGCGCGAACACATCGAGACCACCCGGCAGGCGCTTACCTGCGAAAGCGCCGGGTTCCAGTCTGTCACGTTGCAGCCGCTACCGCAGCCCCAAGCCTACGAAGACGATGGCGTTATGGGAGGCGGAGGATTTGAAAGCCGGCAGTTTTGTTTCCTACGCTGTGATTCGCTCTTCGCCTTCCCGGTCTTCTGCGCCTGCGCAGGAAGGGGCTTTCACGGCCTCCCTCCTCCTCCCCTTTGCTCCCTCCTTCCTCCTAAAGGCGCCCAGGCAATTGTTAGTGGGAGAGCCGAAACGGAGAGGAGAGGTCACAATTTCGCGTCGCACGACGCAGCTCCCCGTTTGCCGCAAAGCATCTTGGGAGCTGTAGTTTTTTTAATGGAAGTGTCCTCGAGCTCCCCCTTTAAAAACAAAACTTGGTGGTGGAGTGAAAGAGGCTGAGTTCCCTACTATTTTGTTGCTTGGAGCGGCGGGTCAGACGTGTGTAACGGGTTTGGATACGATTATATGGTTCTGTTTAGTTTTTAGTACGACTGCTACCTATTTTCTTGAAGAATTCCTGTGTCTTTAAGAACTACCTTTAAGAAACTCTCTTGAGAAAAAATTACAACGTTTGAAGTTTTTTAGTTTAGAAAAAGGTGAGGGGAGGGAGAATTTATTCTGAAAATCCTCTGGTCTAGTAGATTCCCCCCAAAGTGTCCCTATTTTCCAGGGACGTTCCTGATTTAGAGAAGCCATCCTGATTTCTGATTTGATTCTGGAATGTCCTACTTTCCCTTAGGATGTCCCTATTTTCATTGGAGAAATGTTGGAGGGTTTCAAGTTATCCAGCCTCTGAGCCATCTGAAGGCAATCCTGTATAGAGAAGGTTTTTAAGGTTTAATGTTTTATTATGTTTTATACATATTGGAAGCTGCCCAGAGTGGCTGGGGCAACCCAGTAAGACATGTAAAAGTAAAGTTATCATTATGGAATGGGACATCCCAATTTTCATCGGAGAAATGTTGGAGGGTATAGTTTAGACTTTTACAAAATGACACTATTGTTTCAGTGTGTTGTGAACTAGGCCCAATCTGAACTATACATTTAAAGCAGTATCATATCAATTTAGTTTAAACAGTCATGTTGTTGCAGTATTTTTCCCAGTCAATAAAGACACACACAGGTTCTCTGAGGAAGGTCAGAATTTATTTGGTCCACCTGTGGAGAGAAGACAGAGCAGAGGCCAACATTTGCACTTCCTGAGTCTTACCTAAAAGAATCCAGGGAAATGTACTTTATGGAGTGTGCTGAGAGTTTGTAGCAGCTACAGTTTCCATAGTGGTTTAACAATACAGTAAATCCCTCTTTGTAGGGAACTCTGAGAACTGTAGCTCGGGGGGGGGCAGTAGAAGAAGAAGAAGAGTTTGGATTTGATATCCCGCTTTAACACTACCCTAAGGAGTCTCAAAGCGGCTAACATTCTCCTTTCCCTCCTCCCCCACAACAAACTCTCTGTGAGGTGAGTGGGGCTGAGAAACTTCAGAAAAGTGTGACTAGCCCAAGGTCACCCAGCAGCTGCATATGGAGGAGCGGAGACGCAAACCCAGTTCCCCAGATTACAAGTCTATCGCTCTTAACCACTACACCACACTGGCTCTCTCAGTAGAGGTCCCTAGCAGCTCTCTCAACACCCTTAAACTGCAGCTTCCAGGATTATTTGGAGGAAGCCACAACTGTTTAAAGTGGTGTGATAGGCTATTGCTTTAAATGTATTGTGCAGATAGAGCCTTATTTTATTGCATGCATATGTTTACTCAAGAATTTACAGCATCAAAATAACAGATTATTGTGGGGCTGTGGAATCTTGCACCTACATTTCCCAACAGACTCTAAAGTGACTTGCATCACTGACCTTGTGAGGTGGGTTGGTTTGCTATGCTATGAAAAAGAGGTAGAAACTGACTACAGTGCAGCTTGGTAGCAGATATGTGTGGCACCAGTGGGGAGAAGTGGAGCAGAAAAACTCTTAAACGAGCATCATAAAATTGTGTACAAATCTGTGTCTATGTCCAAAATGCAGATATGTACCACATATGCAGCCCACCAGTTTTAACAGGGCTTTCCATTTCATTCGCCACAGTTTATTGCCTTATTAAAATAATTTATTGGTTGCCTTTCAATCACTCAAGATACCCAAGGGCGAGACATAAGTAAAACTAAGCAGAGCAAACTCAACAGCCCACAAAACTGGGGGAAACCCATCACCAGCAAGAAAAAGTAGTGCTTGTTGATTTTCCTTCTGATTTGGGGGACAACTTGATCAACAACATCCCGAGTTATTATGTTGACTAGCTTCATGCATTCTTGTTTTTAATGAATTTACCTCTTTTTCCTCTCTCAATTTCAGTGTTGACTAACTCTGTGATCAACCCTGTGAAGGAGAGGATTAAAAAAAATCCCATTGAAATTGATAAATATACAGTATGTTTAATTTGACATCTTCCTCATCAGTTACTAGACTGGTTAAACATTTATTCCCTAACCATTTTTAAGTATCCGTTATTTTATGCTCACTCCTAAAATTGGTTGTCTTTACTCATTGGGACACTGTCAAAAGTTTGACTTCTATTTATATACTCTGATTTTTTATCTATCTATCTATCTATCTATCTATCTATCTATCTATCATCTAGCTATTTATCACTGCAAGTAATCACCTTTTACAGGTGACTTAGTGATTAATTACTCTGATAATTATTTATTCATTCACATTTATAGATGGATAAAGTAGTTTACAGTACAGTCCTGTACATGACTACCCATGTAAGCGGATCTAGAACTGTAGCCTTAGTCTGGTACTATCTGTTGATAAATTGCCTGGAATATTATTTACTGAAAAGCCCATTTTTGATTGGACAAGCACCTACTCCCTTGCATGAGTAGTGCAAAGGCATGTATAGGAGTTGGACCAGGGCCGTCTCAAGCAGGTCGGGCGCCCTGGCGCTGAGGCACGGAGATTGCTCCGGCGCCCTCGCAATGCGCAGCACCCCGCACCACCGGAACTATACCTAGAGCCAGGTCTGAGTTGGACAAAGAGAGAGGGAAGACTGTACTATGCACAGCTAGAAAGGAGGAAAGGATCAAAAGAAGAAAAGGACAGAGTGGCCAGCAAAGTGTAAGAAAATGGAATAATGAGTTGGACAAAGAGAGAGGGAAGACTATACTATGCACAGCTAGAAAGGAGGAAAGGATCAAAAGAAGAAAAGGACAGCGTGGCCAACAAAGTGTAAGAAAATGGAATAATGGAAGGAAGTAAAAAGGATGGATGGGCTGAAGGAAAGAAAAATGATAAGCACCTTGGTCTACTGCTGTGATTCCTGGCCCCTCCACTTGCTATATAAGCAAGTACACAAGTCCTCCTACCCACATAGCTGGTTTATTACCAAGCCACGAAAGCCCCTCCTGATCAAAGAGAGCAATGGTGGAAATTAGGGAGAGAGATAAATGATTGATGTCATTATTAAAATATTAATTAATAATGGGAGTAGTGGGAAAGCGAATGAGAGAAGCTACAGAAGGAGGAAGGAAACAATATCAAAGGAGGAGGAAGAGGAGGGATTCAAGAATTTGGAAGTTTGGGGCAATGATACAAATTAAGTATGAAAGAAGAAGGGCAGAAGAAATGACAGTTTACTAAAATATTTTCAGACAAGTGGAAGGAGGGAAAACCTCATTTATCTAACAGCACCCCATACTATTTTGTGGTATGTGCACCCCCAAAAAATTAACCCTGTTAAGTGTGCCCTGGGAATAGGAAGTCTGACAAGCCCTGATTATTATTTTTGTAACATGATGTCAACACTTGGCTTTTTAAAGCATCTTGGTAGCTGTGATCTGTATCAGCAGAAGATTCTGAACTGTCTTTAAAGAGAGCCTTATATGTAGTATATTATAGCAGTCTAGTTTGGATATAACCGGGGCTTTCTCCAGATGACAAATCAGCATGCAACAAAGTACAGTAAAAGGCACTTCTAACTACTAACAGTACCTGTGCCGTAGAACAAAGTTCTTTAATACCAGTAGAGGCTGCTCCATTAGCATGAATGGGGTCCAACCTCACCAACTTCAGCTGTCCATCAGCTAACCCCACCCACCTGCCAACCTTCCTTTTTTTGTTAAATAATTTTTACACCTGCCAACCTTCTTAATCACAACCAGGGCAGGAAGTGGCCATGGCTGTCGGCTCCCTCCTCCTTAGTCTCAGTCCCATCCTTTTAGAACTCAGCAGGAAGGGGGGCAAAAGTGGAATTAGTTGGCTTCGCTTCTCATTGGCTGTTGCACCACCTACTGTTGGCTCCCTGCCTTTTGCTCTACCATTCCCAAGTGGGTACCAGCCACCACTGCTTAACACAATTCTGGTTATGCCCCTCTAGAAAGGATCAGAGCTGCGCTGAGACTGAGCCTCAAAGGCCCAATCCCTATGGTTGATGGTCCTGAAAGCTGCTGAAAGGTCTTGCGAAACCTGCTCTCTCCATCCTCTACCATGGCATGAAAGGTGGAATTGTTATATCCTCTAAATTTGACTCAAACTAATCCCACAGCCTTGGACATTGGGAATACATATTAGCATATTGCTCATCTATAACTAATAGCCAATAGGGCTATTTTGCTGTATTTTGTCATAATAAAAAATTGCATTGTTTTTGCATCTCAATTACCTAATAACCTGTTTAATCAAGTGAATCGGAACACTTACAACAGATTAACAGAATAATAATTAGGGAGAGAAATAAGGGGGAAATGCACAGGTAGATTAAGCACTTAACTGTGTATTTGCAAATATAATAATAATAATATTTTGTTGGTTTATTTCCTTCACTCGTTTATTATTATACATCCTTGCTCAGATGTTTATCATCATAGATTGCAATGCAGTTCTAACAATATCTACTCAGCAGGAAGCCATATGGAATTCAAAGGGGTTTATTCTCAGGTAAATGAGATTAGGATTGCAGCCTAAATTGCCGCTAGGAAGGCTGTGTTATGTATGTGGTGTCGATGAAACAGTGGACTGTAGGACCTGGAGGGATCCCAAGGAAGCATTTTGCCTTGCTGGTGAGACTGAGCTGGAGAGACCTGGAAATGAAAGTAAAAAAGACCAAGAGGCACATGGAGGGAGCTGTATCGGCAGCAGCTCTAGGAACAGAATGCTGCGTTCTGTAATTAAATAGCAATTACTAGTATTATTACTAACCGTAATAATGCTCTAATAATATTTATAGTAATATCATAGCATTTATCAAGGCGGGGTGTAGGGGGAATCCCCAAGCAGAGGAGGTGAGTTGGTTATTTTGTTGTTTTTCTGTAAAGGAAGGAAGCTAGGAAGAAGGAGGGTGGCTGGGTTGGGGGTATGAGGAGCGAAGATGGGCCAAAATACCCCTGAAGCAATATTACTCAGCTTTGCAGATGAGTAACGGAAATATTTATCACTGCATATGTTGCTTAATCCCAACCAGAACTAAATAGGACGCGAAAGTCACACTACTACCGCCTCTCCTTAAATGTTCTTCGGGTCGAATTCTTAAAAGATAAATGTCTTCTTCCTCCCTGTGCTCCTTTTGAGGTTGGGAAGTTTTTTTGGGGAGGAACTAGCGGGAGCTCGGAACTGAATGGCGATCCCACGGTTTCATTTCGGGTCTGCGGTTCTAGAATTTTTATTTTAGTTTTATTGCTTCCTTGCTCAAAAGCACTGACTAGATACAGTCACAGTGAAGAGAATATTTGCAGAAACGCTGATCTTGGACGAGGGGGAGTTGAGTAAAAAAAAAGGTTTGGTTGTTGCCTCATCTGGCATTTTATAATCTATGACTTGTAAAAGTTACGTTGCTTAGCAGAACGGAAATGTTTCATTTAAAATCATGCATCGTTTTGGGCGGGTTTTTTTTAGTCTGGAACCACCAGTGACAGTTTGTTGTAAGCTTAGTAGCACCAAGTTGTGTGTCGTGGCTTCCGAAGGCAGGCGGCTTTTCCTTGTCTATTTCCGCGTTCGAGGCACATCTAACGCCGGTTACTTTTGCTAACCGAGGCCGGGGATTTGGAGGCCTTGGATTGGTGGGAATTGGGTCAATTCTAGTGGAATTAAACCAGAAAAATGTGCATGTGTGTTTTAGGGCTGTTAATGGGGGCTGGTGGGGGGCAAAGAAAAGGAGGACCTTATTTGACGGAGCAGAGCAATAGAGCAATAGAGGAAGATGCCGCCAATGCGCATAAACAGGGTACAATCCACATCGAAAAGGCTTACTAATGTCTGTTATACGCCTGTTGCATTATAGTATGATAGCTAACCAAAATATGTTGAAAACTGGGAGAAGGAACACTAGGGGAGTGGGAAACGTGTTTAAACCGTTGCTGAAAAAGAGAATCTGTTCCCTCCCTCCCTCCTTTCCCCTGCATATTGCAGAGGTCTTTACGGTGCATGTAAATATTTGGGGAGACGGAAGCGCTAGGGAGATGTGTGCTGTAAAAGTAATCTTACATATGGGTTTGCAGCTCAATGCTACCATGTTAATGTGCGATATTGAGGGCTGCAACTAAGCCCCAAAGCTTTCTTTATGCAAAGCAAAACATCACAATTTGTATGAATGCAACGAACCTGTTGTGATTCTGCCAAGCCATTTGTACATTTTCTCGGTAGAGTCTCCTTATCGCATAATCGGTGAAACGTTCCAGACATATGGGATTATAAAAGCTTTGTATTACTAACTCCCAAGGTTCAGGGTTGGAGAGGAGCCTGGAAAACATGAGATTTGAAACCATGATGATAAATGTGTCCCTTTTCATTTGTTTTCATTTCTCATTTTAAGCTTTTAGTGCATGTTATAGCAGTTTTAAGCTTTTACTCTGCAGTATACCATCTCTGAGCAGTTTGTAGATCCAGTTTAAAATACAAAAACAATCCAAAGTTTAAACAGTAAAAACAATGAAAACCAACAATAATAATACAGAACAGGAAATAAAATAAAATAAATCTAAAGACCAGGATGCACAGCAACAAAAACAAAACAATTTAAATCCAGCTAGGGGAATAATTAGGTGGATCTTGAAATCCCATAAAATGACTATCCATTGTATACACAAGAACATAGGAAGCTGCCTTATACCGAGTTAGACCATTGGCAAAAACATTCTGCACCATCCAGTTTAAACTGTAGGCATGCCTGTAACTGTAGGCTAGTGTCTGTAACATCATATTAAAAGTGAAACATTTGTTTCCTGTTCCCTATTACGTTACCCCATTCGAGAACTTTAAAAAACCCTAAGAAGCAAAATACAACTAGCGTGCTACTCCAGCAGAAGTACTCCATATTATTTTAAATATTTGTGCAAAAAACAAAAACCAACCTCAGACTTCTTCCCACCCCTCAGAGCAGTGTTGTTGTGTTGCTTCCCCCCCCCATTCTAAAAATTAAGGCAGTCTAAAGGGACTCAGTTTATCGTTGACTATGCAAAAGCCTTTGACTGTGTTGACCACAGCAAACTATGGCAAGTTCTTAAAGAAATGGGAGTGCCTGATCACCTCATCTGTCCCCTATGCGGGACAAGAAGCTACAGTTAGAACTGGATATGGAACAACTAATTGGTTCAAAATTGGGAAAGGAGTACAACAAGGTTGTATATTGTCTCCCTGCTTATTTAACTTATATGCAGAATTCATCATGCAAAAGGCTGGACTAGATGAATCCCAAGCCAGAATTAAGATTGCCGGAAGAAATATCAACAACCTCAGATATGCAGATGACACACCCTTGATGGCAGAAAGTGAGGAGGAATTAAAGAACCTTTTAATGAGGGTGAAAGAGGAGAGTGCAAAATATGATCTGAAGCTCAACATAAAAAAAACCAAGATCATGGCCACTGGTCCCATCACCTCCTGGCAAATAGAAAGGGAAGAAATGGAGGCAGTGATAGATTTTACTTTCTTGGGCTCCTTGATCACTGCAGATGGTGACAGCAGTCACGAAATTAAAAGACGCCTGCTTCTTGGGAGAAAAGCAATGACAAACCTAGACAGCATCTTAAAAAGCAGAGACATCACCTTGCCTACAAAGGTCTGTATAGTTAAAGCTACGGTTTTCCCAGTACAGTAGTGATGTATGGAAGTGAGAGCTGGACCATAAAGAAGGCTGATTGCCGAAGAATTGATGCTTTTGAATTATGGTGCTGGAGGGGAGACTCTTGAGAGTCTCATGGACTGCAAGAAGATCAAACCTATCCATTCTTAAGGAAATCAGCCCCGAGTGCTCACTGGAAGGACAGATCATGAAGCTGAGGCTCCAATACTTTGGCCACCTCATGAGAAGAGAAGACTCCCTGGAAAAGACCCTGATTGCTGGGAAAGATGGAGGGCACAAGGAGAAGGGGACAACAGAGAACGAGATGGTTGAATAGTGTTCTCGAAGCTACGAACATGAGTTTGACCAAACTGCGGGAGGCAGTGGAAGACAGGAGCGCCTGGCGTGCTCTGGTCCCTGGGGTCATGAAGAGTCGGACACGACTAAACAACAACAACAACAAAGGGATTGACAGACAAATATTGGTATAACCAACCAATATTAATACCATGCTTACAAAATATATTTTATAGTTAAACAATCCCATGATATTTTAAAGTATGTTTAAATTTAACAATAAATTGTTACTCTTTTGAGAAGGACCTTTACAAAAATGCATTTTCAGACAAGGACATCAGCATATTTAGATGACAGTTCTGTGGTGCATATGTGGGCAAAGTTATTTGTAAGATGCATTAACTTTTGTATCACCTGCCACATAAGAATTCCAAATGCAGGTTTTTTATTTGGAAATTTATGTAGAGTGATGAATTCCTATAGGATTATGTATTTGCTGGCTGATTTTATTAATAAATAATAATAAACTTATGAATAATCTCTTACATTATCTCAAAAAAGCTTAAAAAAAGCTTTTAAAACAGTAATAACCTTTCACATATACACACAGGTTTAAAAACAGTACAAAATGACCTTTTGACTCAGCTGGAAAAGCTAATTGAATTAACAAAATCTTCAATTGTTTCTGGAGAGTAAGATAAGATAAGATATCTTTATTGTCATTGTCCCCTTGCGGGAACAACGAAATTACTCGGTTGCTACATCTACTTAGATAAAGCATTCCGCATAATCCAAAATTACAAAACCTAATTAAAAACAGTAAATATAATACAAATAACAAATAAAATAAGATGACATCAAAGTCCAGGCTTTCCATTTAAGGCCAAAATCGCTCTAGAGAAGAAACTGTTCCTGAGATGGCTCTTTCTTGCCTGCATAGTTCTATATCTCCGTCCCGATGGCAGGAGCTGAAAGAAATGGTGACCAGTACAGATAGTAGACACCTGTCTTATCTAAACTGGACTGCTGTTCCACAAAACGGGTAGCCACATTGAAGGCCCTGCTCCAAGTCACTTTGGAATACGTTTCTGCTATTTTGGGCACTTGAAGGAGAAACACTCTTGCAGAACACAGAGACCCACTGTGTGTATAAGGGATATGGCAATCACTGAAGCAACCTAGTCCTAAGTTTTATGTGTTAGTACCCAAACCTTGAATTAGGCCCAGGAGTAGATTGGCAGCCCATGCAAATCCTGCAAACAACGTGCTATCTGCTGCTGGTGGTTTATCCCCACAAGCAACCTAGACACTGCATTGTACATTAGCTGCAGCCTCAGGGCCAACTTCAAGGGTAGCCCCCACATAGAGTGCATTGCACTAATCCAACCTTGAAGTACCAATGCATGGTATCTGAAGAAGTGTGCATGCACACGAAAGCTCATACTAATAACAAACTTAGTTGGTCTCTAAGGTGCTACATGAAGGAATTTTTTAAATTTTGTTTTGACTACGGCAGACCAACACGGCTACCTACCTGTAACAACAATGCATGGATAGTCGTGGTTAGGTGCTCATCATAGAGGCGCTCTAGGGATAGAGCTATATCTAGAAGCACTCCACACTTTGCAGCTGCTCTTTTCAGGAGAGTTTGGCCCCATCCTGGATCGGGACACATTCTCACTGAACCTAGGAACCCAACCCTTACACCCACTGTCTTGCCTGGATTCAGACTCAGTTTATTAGCCCTCATCCTGCCCACCACTGCTTCCAAACACTGGTCCATGGCCTGCTCAGCCATTTCCAATTCAGATATTACAGATAAAAAGTTTTGGGTATCATCAGAGTACTGGTGACTCTTCATCTTCTAATGGCTCCTCCCAGTGGCTTCATATATATGTTAAATAGCATTGGGGACACTAGAATGCCCTGTGGCAGTGCATAACTCAAGAGCCAGGGGGGCTGAGAATGACATATTCAGTGTTAACTTCTGGAAGTATCCCTGGAGATACCGGTAAGCCCAGAGTCACTGCAGAACAGTGCACCAATATCCATCTCCCATAGATAGTCCAAGAGGATATACCATGGCCGATGATACTGAAACCTGTAATCAGGAGTTTAAGCAGCAGGGTCACATTCCTCCTGTCCCTCCCCTGATAGAGGTAATCTATTAGAGCAGGGGTAGGCAACCTAAGGCCCGTGGGCCGGATGCGGCCCAATCATCTTCTCAATCCGGCCACAGATGGTTCGGGAATCAGCATGTTTTTACATGAGTAGAATGTGTCCTTTTATTTAAAATGCATCTCTGGTTTATTTGTGGGGCATAGGAATTTGTTCATCCCCCCCCCAAAAAAAATATAGTCCGGCCCACTGCATGGTCTGAGGGACATTGGACCGGCCCACGGCTGAAAAAGGTTGCTGACCCCTGTATTAGAGTGACAATGGCTGATTCAGTCCCGAACCCAGGTCCAAACTCAGTTTGGAATGCATCTAAACAGTTTCCTCCTAGAATGCCTGTGACTGCACTGCCACAATTCTCATGAATACCTTGCGACCGGGATATATTTGTAGGCACCACTCCCTCATGCAGTGTTCACTGCACCCTGGACCCACCCAGCCACGCCCACCCCACAGCTAGCTTTAATCAGTTTTGAAAAGCAATGGTCATGACAGTACTTTGGAGGCATAGTCACAAATGCCTTGTCAAAGTCCTCAGGCTGCCAGAACTGATCCCACAAAGCAAGGCTTGATGGAGCATTGCAAACTTCACTCGGAGCTTAGTCTTAATTTGTGTTGTACGTTATGGGATGTGCTGAATCTCACTTGGACTTTCCCCCCTGTGTTGAACTTTCTCCTTTTTGCAGTGACATTTTGGTTTCAGCAGATAAAAATACCCGGTTTCCAGCAATTTGGAATACTAATTCTGCTGCAGATTCAGCACATCTTGTGTTGCACCTGACCAACTGAAAAATACTTTAAAGTTTGCCTAGCACAGCTAAAGATAGCTGAGAACAAATTTTCCTGTTTTGTATTTTTAATTTGAAATGTCAGAACAGCGCACTGAATCATGACATACTTTTTGTGCTCTGAATTTTTCTCCTGAACTGAGTTGGTTGCTGGGTTTCATCTTCATCTTTGATGTTCCTTGTTGTACCACCATAAATAATTGACAGCCTTCATTTTGGTTTGCATCTTCAAAATTGGAAAAACCTAGTGTAGCTAGATGCGTCTTAGAATCTGTGTTGCCATGAATTGTGTAGAGTAACAGCTCTATGCATAATATGGTAGTTTCTATGGTATCCTGGAAATCAAAGCCTGCCTTTCAAGTTTGCTTTCTAAAAAGTGGGCACTTGGGATGTATGAAAATGGAATGTTCTATCCGGAAGAAAATGTGTCAACAGAAAGCAGGATTTTGTTCCTCTGTACAGATCCCAGTCCATTGATGTTCATTGAGACTGGAATGGTAGCAGATCAGCTGAGGCCATTTTGAGGCAGTGTGGATCAAGCAGACTTTATCCTTGCTTTAAAAAAGGGGGGTGGCTACTGTAATATGAACTTACATGTAGTTATGTTTAATAGCAGTATTTGCACTCTTCTATTGGTCCCTAGGCCCATTTGAGGGTGGGAACTGTTCTCTATACAATTCTAAATGGGTTTAACCCACCACATTTGAAGCAGCAGCTGTGAGAGACCATTCCTCAGTGTTGGAATGCATGCTTTAGCAGCAGAGATGAGCAACTTGTGGACCTCCAAATGTTGTTGGACTTCTAACTCTCATCAACCACACCCAGTGCTCAGGAAACGTTGAAGGATTCATCCAACATCTGGACAACCACAGGTTTCCCATCCCTTCTTTACTTGTACAGTCTCTAGTTAAAACTATCCTATGTTATTGTTAAAGCTGTATCATGGGGTACGCTCAGACTCTAAAGGTTTAATATATGCTTTTCCCCACTGCAGTGACTGTAATGGAGAGACAAAAACGTAAAGAAGAGATAGAGAAGGGACTACAGTTCATCCAGTAAGTGAACAAGTTTTGAGACTGTGTTGTCTCTATTCTCATTAATCTGTGAAATTGAGCAATCCTTATTTTTTAATATATATAATTTATTTTCCCTTCAAATGAAGACCAAAACAGCTCGCACAATAAACCATAACTTTCATAAATAGCAGCAGAGATACGCTGACATAAAAAATACCTAATTTAAGAAAAACTTACAAAGAAGCAAACCACAATTCTTATACAGCTTCCAAAATTGTGGCACCACTATAACATAAGTAACACTTGTTGCATGGAAACATATACTTGGCCTTGAGTGAGTGTACTTTGTTTTTTACCTTTGTAATGGAGAACTTTGAAATACAGTGGTACCTTGGAACTAGAATGTAATCCATTCTGGGAGACCGTTTGACTTCCGAAACGTTCGAGTTCTGAGGCGCGGCTTCCAATTGGCCGACAGCTAGGTTTTTGCACAGCAGAAGTCGCGTTGGACATTCGTGTTCCAAGGAACATTCGAAAACCGGAGCACTTCCGGGTTTTTGGCGTTCAGGAGCCGAAACGTTCAAGAACGGAGCAGTTCGAGTTCCGAAGTACCACTGTACCAGAAGTTTGCAGCCTTAACTTTCTAGAGTAAGGCTGCAGATTGGAAGGCTCCTATTTTAATAAGACTATTCTAGAGTAAATGGATTGTCATGGCTTAACCCTATGATTATAGGGTTAAGACTTGCACTCCAGTAAATAGTCACTTCTGGTTCATACAACTACAATAGTAAAATTATAAGGGATAGAGGAGCCAAATTCCCTTCAAATCTGTGGCGCACAGCCAGCTTCTTCACATATGTAGCAGCCCATGTAAACAGTTAACTATCTACACTTGGGAACCTAGGCAAAACCTTTTTCCATTTGTATATTGAAGAATATTGATTCATTCTATTGAAGGAACCAGCAAAATACTTGACAGACATAATTTACTGAACTGGACACCATGCCTGTGATGTGGAAAACAAGTAGTGCTATCATTTTATAGACAGAAAAACCAAAGTGTGTGTTTGGGTTGTTACCTGGCTGTGGAGAAAGTATTGCCTCCATGAGGCCACCTAGCAATGCAGGGGACATTTTATCAACACAGGAAACATTGGACTTTTGGATGGCAATAGGCCAATTGCCACCCAAGCAAGTTGAAACAATTTATTTGTTTCCCTTTATTTAAGTTCCCATCTACAATAGTTCAGGAATGATGTCGTGCTGGCTAATACTATAGTTGGTGGTACATTACCCAGAGGGCTTTGTTTTTCTGTGTTAGTCACTTTCACCGCCTTGAAAGTCAAAAGAAATTTAAACCGACACTGAAGCACAGCCAATTTTTGATTATCCTGTCTTAGTAGCTTTCAGTTTGTTGTTACTTTAAGCCTACTTTCTTGCCCAAAGAATCATTGAGAGAGAGAGAGTATGAAATATATATTCTCAATCAAATAATGTGGATTTTTGTGCAAAAGATGTGTGTGTGTGTGTGTGTGTGTGTGTAAACATAAGCAAAGTATTCTTCAGCAATAGGTAAATTTGTGTGCAATGACTGACGCTAAAGGGATAATGTAGCTTCCTGTACACAGGCCATGAAAAACCTAAGTGCATTCTGCAAACTCATCTCTGAAAAGTGAGCATACCAATGCCCACAGGTAAAAAAGAAGAGGTTCCGTACTGTATTTCTAGTTATATTATTCATTTATACTGCTTCACATATTAGAGTGATGTGCATATATGTATATTTCTGTACTTCACAAGCCCTTTGTCTTTGTTTAGGTCCACGTTACCCCTAAGCCAAGAAGATTATGAGGTAATTTTAAGAGTTTCTTTTTTTAAAAAAAGAAGTACCAATTGATACGTTAATATACATTGTTATCTTGACAAATTAGTCCTTGTAACTGAGGTGGTGGTGGCAGGGAGGAAAAGGGAAGTAGTTTCTTCTTGCCGCTGGATGGGCAGAGTTGCTCACAGAACAGGGATAGGGAAGCTTTTTCAGCCTGAGGTCCATCCAAGGTCCATATTTCCTTCTGGGCAAGTTTTTGAGCGCCACATGCTAGTGATGGATGCGGCTAGGATTCAGGAGATGCCATTCTGAATTGCATTGAGATTATCAGCTGGGTCTGTGTGGGTGGTTTTTATACTTCCAATTTTATATCCCCCTGCTACGAGATCTCAAAATATGAGTATGTAAAAACTATCAACAACGTGGGAATTTACTTTCCAATAATATTTTTGTTGTTTGACTAAGTTACTTAAGTACGTTGACTTCAGTGGGTCTGAGTAAAGCTTAGCTTTGATAATGCCAAATTTGCTTTAGTTGAACAAGCATGCTATGCATACTTGCCCGAGATATATATTTTAAAATGGGAAACTTGAATTTACTCAAGCCCACTTATTTACTGAGTTGTTGCCTGGCTCTTAAGACTCCTCATTTGAGTTTTGCAGCCCCTGGCAGGGCATCTGCCCTAAAACCTTTGAGAGATGTCCCCTCTCCAACCATAGCTATGAGTCTTGGGAACTCATTTGCTCTAGAAATGCACTGTGACTGGTCTAGGTTCTGTTTTTCTTGCCAAATCCTGTCCACACTGTGTTGTGACATTGGCACATTGCATAGCAGGTGCATAGCAGACAGTAATATTGTGAAGTACAATATCATTGAGATTAGATGAAGAAAAAGCAGGTGAGAGCTGCGTTCACGCATCATGCTAAGCCATAAACCATGGCTTAATGTGCATGAGTGAATCTTGTCCATTGCACTCTTCCCCACTCCTCCAGCTGACACTGTGAAGAAACAAATGGCTTGGATAGATACATTCACTGTACTGTGCCATGATGCTTTCCAACCAAGGAACACTGTTTCTCTTAGGAGACAAGCTTTTTCTCCTAAACCTGTCCACAGGAGATTGTGGCTTTCTAGGATTATTCGAATTATGTGCCTCCTTTATATTCTGAGAGAACGTATATAGTGATTTTGATGCCTTTTTGGCAGTGTAGCAAGGACACTACAGGATGGCATAGTGTCCTATTTCTTCTTTTCTTCTTCCTACAGGCTTTTTTGCAAAAGCTGGTGAGAAACTTATTTGCAGAGGGCAACGATTTGTTCAGAGAGAAGGATTTCAAGCTAGCGCTGGTTCAGTATGTCGAAGGACTGAATGTGGCTGAATATGCAGCTTCAGATGAAGTGGCCATTCCGGCGGATCTCTTATGCAAGCTGCATGTCAATCGGGCTGCCTGCTACTTTGCCATGGTGAGTAGTCTTGGGGCTAGTTTGTGCTTTATTTGATCTCTCCATCATTTGATGGCTTGCGTATAAGCAGGTTTAAACTGCATTAAAGTAATTTGGGTTGAAATATATAAGAATAATTTCAAGATATGTCATGGCTCACTTGCTTTTATTTGACGTTGCAGTCATCAGGTGATGATTATACTTGTGCAGTTCATTCCATTGCCTTTAGGGGGTGGGGTGGGGGTTAGGGATCTGGCTACAGGCAATATACACCAAGGGGAAGAATTATCCATTGTTGTGGGTATTAACCTGACACACTGTTCTTTTGCTCCCCCTTTCTTTTCTGTACAAGCAGAACTTAAGAGCAATGAGTTAGGTGGGACAGATCTTGCATGGAAGGAGACGTGTAGGATCTGTTTATATCAAGCTTCTTATGGTTATGATAGTCTCTTTTTCCAAAAGGGCCTCCATGAGAAAGCTCTGGAAGACAGTGAGAAGGCTCTGGGATTCAACAAGGAGAACATTCGTGCGCTATTCCGGAAAGCCCGCTGCTTGAATGAGCTAGGGAGGCACAAGGAAGCATATGAATGTAACAGCCGCTGCTTGCTCTCCCTCCCGCATGTAAGTAGTGGCTTGCAAATTTACAGTCATTGACTTTTTAATGGAAAGTGCATAAATGTGTTAAAATAAATTACAATCAGACTTGAGATTTCCATTCCCCTCCTTTGTCGTTGGCTCTCTCGTCTTTTGTTTTGATACAAAGAGCAATAAAAAGGACTCTACAAATCTTCCAAGCATTGAGCAAACTAATAAATAGAGCATGCAGTTTCCAGCACAAATATGAAAGGTTATTATTGTCTTTAGCACTTAGAATTGCAAATATATTTTTATATATGGCAGCTTCTGGGGGAAAAGTCCCTGCTCTCTCTCTTACTGCAAGTGCTGCTTCTTTTCCCCCAGCTTCCCTGCCATTATTCCCCCTCTAGCTGAGACACCGCCCCTTGTTCTGCTCATATCTCACCTTTAGATATTTTGGTCTGGATTGGAGAGACGGCACGGGAGAGAGCTTGGGGAAATAGGCATTTAGAGGATTCATGCAATTTCACTTATGAAATTTACACAATTACACTTACATGACGGGCCCGGAATGTAACCCCCTATAAGTGTGTGTGGGGGGGAGACCCCTGTATTTGCAAAGAATTGAGTGAAATACTTTGTACACCAACAAATGTGCTCATTGTCTTCTCCTTGAAGGATGAAAGTGTGGCACAACTCGGCCAGGAGCTTGCACAGAAACTGGGATTAAGGGTCCGGAAAGCCTATAAGAGGCCTCAGGTATAGTCGTCATGTCCCACATTTATTTCGTTTGGCATATATAGGGTTATGTGATTGCATCCTCCCAACAATCCTTTGGGATACGTTAGACTGAGAGATAGTGACTTGCCTAAAGCTAGCTAGTGAGCATCAAGATGGTTGTGCAGGGATGTGAACTTGGGGTTTCAGCATCCAAATCCAGCACTCTATCCCAAGGCTGCATAGCATGTGATTCAGCTCACCAACAATGTGGGGTAACCTCTGAAGTGCTTGGTACCCTCCCATGTTTATGCAGTCCTCAAAAGAGAAAACAGAAATAGGAAGTGTTGAGTTTTGGTGAACCGCCATTCATGGCCAGTGCTCAGAATTGGGCTTGGTGCAGTTGAGCAGGTCTAGTTTGGGGATCCTGTGTGGCCTTCCTGATGTTCACTGGTCTCCATCTTCCATCACTCCCAGACTGCGTGGCCAATGGTCAGGGATTATGGGAGTTGTTGTCCACCAGCATCTGAAGGTCCTCCATGTTTTATTTTTTTTGGGGGGGCAGTACTAATTGGTGTGTGCAGTTGCGTGTAAATATGTGTATAAAAGGCTTATGACAAACCAGAAGGTTGGAATGGTGAGTACAGTGGGACCTCGGTTTTCAAACACAATCAGTTCTGGAAGACCGTTCAACTTCCTAAACGTTCAACAACCGAAGCATTTACTTCCAGAAGCATCTACTTCTGGAAAACTCTATACAGAGGCCGCGTGGCACGTTTGACTTCTGAAAACCGTTCAGAAACTGAAGCAGTTACTTCTGGGTTTTCAGCATTCAAAAACTGAAACGTTCACCTTCCAATTCTTTCAAAAACCAAGGTGCCACTATATTCTACTTTAAGTGCACCTGCCACTATTATAAATGGTGTTTAATTAGAAATGGCATTTAATTCAGCTAGCCAGCTCAGAACAGAATCATACTGTCTGGCTATCTATGAATACCTTAGAGAGCCAGACTACCTACCTCCTTTCCTGTCAAAACTTAGTGCTATTAGTTTCACCCAGGATAAAATCCAAAATAAGACTATCTACTTGCAAATGATGTGATATTCCAAACACAATAGTCAGTTCTTGTTGGAAACAACATGTAACCTGCAAGTAGATTGTCCCATTTGACTATTATATAAGCATGTCTTGTACTGAATGTATAAAACTGGGATGTGAGGTTTAGCTGCAATTTCTGGTCTGTGTACAGGGTGGTGCAAGTACAGTCGTACCTCGGGTTATGACCACCTCGGTTTGCGAACAGTTCGGGTTACGAACTGCGCAAACCCGGAAGTGTTTTCGCCGCGCGCGCGCATAAGCCACACGCGCGCGATCGCGCGATTTGTGCATGCGCAAAGCGCGAAAAACGCGCTTTGCGCATGCGCAAATGGCGGCGCCCATCGCACTCGGTTTGCGAACTATTTGGGTTACGAACTGCGATCCGGAACGGATCGCGTTCGTAACCCGAGGTATTACTGTACAGTGCAATACATACATACATACATACATATGTATATGTATATGTATATGTATATGTATATGTATATGTATATGTATATATACATATTTATGTGTATACACACACACACACACAGAGAGAGAGAGAGAGTGTCAGTGCCATCTTGTATGTTTACCTGCTCGCTCTTAATATGGAAGTGACTTTGTGTCAGAATCTTGTAGATTACCACTGTTCTCTCTTCCTTGCAGCAGGAATTGGAAACGTTTTCTCTACTTAGTAATGGCTTGTCTTCTGCCTTACCAAATCAGGTAATAATAATAATAATAATAATAATAATAATAATAATAATAATAATAAATAATAATTTATTATTTATACCCCGCCCATCTGGCTGGGTTTCCCCAGCCACTCTAGGCGGCTTCCAACAGAAAAATGAAATAAAATAATCTATTAAACATTAAAAGCCTCCCTAAACAGGGCTGCCTTCAGATGTCTTCTAAAAATCTGGTAGCTGTTTTTCTCTTTGACATCTGATGGGAGGGCGTTCCACAGGGCGGGTGCCACCCCCGAGAAGGTCCTCTGCCTGGTTCCCTGCAACTTGGCTTCTCGCAACGAGGGAACCCGCCAGAAGGCCCTCGACACTGGACCTCAGTGTCCGGGCAGAACGATGGGGGTGGAGACGCTCCTTCAGGTATACTGGACCGAGGCCATTTAGGGCTTTAAAGGTCAGCACCAACACTTTGAACTGTGCTCGGAAACGTACAGGGAGCCTTTATTGATTAATAGTGCAAGTGAGACCTGAAACAACATTTTGCAGTGTCAAGCCAGGACTTCTTCGTGAAAACTTCATTTCATTCCCTGTCCCCCTTTCTCGCTTAAAGAGTTTTATCATTCTTCAAACCCTGGGGTTCCACCAAGTATGCTAATATCTCCCTCATGTTTCTCAGTGATCCTGATTGGCTAGAGTCCTATTGGCACTCACTGCCTAAGTTCGCTGTTGCAAGAAATGATACCTCCTAGGAGTTTTTAATTTGAAGTGCAATTGATTGCATTCCAGAATTTTTAGCAGAAGCTGGAAAACTGTAGAGAGTGCTGACTGGCTAACTAATGGCCCTTGTGACAGTCATGAAGTCAGTCAGTTGTGTAGATTGTAGAGCATTGATTGTCAGTCCAACTAGTCACATAACTCACATGGCCTGAGCAGTATTTCAATTTTTTAAATAAAAAAATAACCCCAGCAGGAAAGGGGTCTAAAGAAAATTTAACCAGACGAACATATGCCCAAGTTTTTTGTGTTTTGTAATAGTTGAAAGCTTCCCTGAAGCTTGGCAGGAAGGGTGAAAGAGAGGAAATTAGTGCTAGTTTCAAAGATCAGAATGTGTGTCAGTAAAGTGAACAAACACTTTGCAAGAGGAAAAAACTGCAAACTTCTGTAGTTAGGTACATCACTGTGTGCCCTGAAATAACTCTTTGTAAAAGTTAGAGAAAAGAGTTGAATGCTGAGAGTAGCACCCCCCCCCCAACCTGCAAGAGGGATGACAATAGTATATTCTTTCTCTTTGCAGACTGTTTCTAATGGATTGGGCTCTGTAGATGACATTGAAACAGGTGATTAGTTTTATGTTCCTTTGACTCATAGCAATTTTTGTCTCTCTTACTGACTTAAGTTTTGACTTTAGAAAGTCTCAGGTCATATCTTCAGGACCTCTGGTTTTTCCACCTGGTTTGCCACTAAGGACTATAACTGGAGTGACAGAAAATGTTCTGGTAGAGGGGAGGTGTTCTGGTAGAGTTGCTCTTGCAACTTCCCTCCCTGAGGCAGCTTTGAGAACTTTGCACTGGGTTTGTAGTTGTTCCCGTGAACTGTGTGGATCTGCAGAAAAACCAATGTATGCTGAAGCTCCCACCACATGTAAATTAAATCCACTGCAGGAGATACCCTTTCCCCATGATGCACACTGTGCCAGCATGCTATAAAATTTGAAGATACTGTTAGAAACATGACTTTAGATTGTATTCTGCCTGATACTGAAAGACATATTTTGAAGATGGGAGACACAGTACAGTGGTACCTCGCAAGACGAAATTCATTCATTCCACGAGTCCTTTTGTGTTGCGATTATTTCGTCTTGCAAAGCGCGGTTTCCCTAGGAATGCATTGAAATTTAATTAATACGTTCCTATGGGGAAAAAAGAAGTGCAAAAAAAAGGCGCCGACTCACCCGCCACGGGCTCTTCAAGGCTCTGGGGAGGGGGAAGCAGGAGGCGGGCCAGGGGTCTGGAAGGAGTCTGGAAGCCAATTACAGAGATGGGAGAAAGCAAGGCTGGAGCCACGGGGTCTCCTCCCGCTGCAGCCTCCGCTCCTTCAGGCGCTGTCGCTGTTCCTGCCAAGGGCCGCCTGGCAAGCCCCGCTGCTGCTCCTGCCGGAGCTGCAGAGGCCGCCATGAGTGCCATGCTGCCGCAGGAGGCAGAAGTGGCGGCCGTGGATGTCACTGGCGGAGTCCTAAAGGTAAGTGGCGGTGGTGGCTTCCCTTCCCCTCGTGAGGCTGCTTTGTCTTGCGAAGCACAGCCATAGACGGTTTCGTTTTGCGAGTCGTCCAAAAAAACGCAAAACGCTTTCATTTTGCGATTTTTTCGTTGCGTGAGGCGTTCGTCTTGCGGGGTACCACTGTATAGTACAGGCTTTGAGTGTAGTAGAAGGTCTCTGGTTCGATTCCTCTTATTTCTGTCTGTCTGTTTATGTAAGGATCACATAGTGGGTGATGAGCGAGGGCGGAGAGAGACCTCTGCCTGGGACCCTGGACAGCCACTGCCCCCCAGAGTGTACAATATTGGGCTAGTTGGACAAACGTCCTGGGCTGGCATACGGTAGCTTCCTATAGTTTAGAGAGCAAGAGCCTCTGAGCTTCCATTTCTGCCACTGGATTGGGATCTGTGTGTGTGCTGCCATCTGGATGTGATCAAGTAATTTGCCTTGCAGACAGCTCTCTCGATCTCCAGTGTGTCACCCCTCCCAATGTCTCTGTGAGTGAGGACTCTGCCTTTCCATCAACTGACTTGGATACGAAAGGCACACCAACTTCACTGCCTGCCGCCACCCTGCTCCCTTCTACTGATGCTGCATCCATGCCAGGGTCTGAGGGTGCTGATGACTTCACTGAAGGAGGAGTTCTTGGGCATGAACTGGACTCCATTCTGGATTCTATTGCAGATGGGTCACAATACCCTCTGGTAAGAGTGGATTTCCTAGGTCTATCTATCCATCTACATCTCTGCTTTCAGTCACTCCTTTTTGACTTTCCCTCACTCTTCTCCTCATGCACTGGAGAGCTCTGTGTCTTTCTCCCTCCTCCTTTTGGTATCTCTCCCCTGCCCACAAACTCCTCCTTTTGGTTTCTAAGTATCTGATGGGATCTGAACCAACATGAGACCTGAGTATATTATACATTTCCATGTGGCATTGTTTATCACCTTGGGAACACAAAGGGTGTGTGCACATCTAAAACTCCCAACTGTGGTAGCTGTGATTAAGCAATTGGAAGCAGAGTTCTGGTCTCCCTGTCCACACACAGGGAGTGCAAATTGTTCTCTACTAGTCTTACATGCAATTAAGTGATACAGTGGCATTGATGTTGACAGTGGCTGAAGTTGCCCAGGGTTTCCTCCCCAACATCCATCTCAAATCCTGGTTAAGAGAAAACTCTGATATCAGGAATGGGGAAGTCCATAGCTTAATGGCAGAGAATGTGTTGTATGTGCAGGAAATCCAGGGTTCAACCCTGACACCTCAACCTGAAAGGATCCTGTACTAGGAAAGTATCGGGCATGTACTAGGAAAAACCAACTGTCTGTGTTAGACAGCGACTGCTAATCAGAGTAGACGGTTCTTTCCTAGATATACCAATGTTCTGGGTCAACATTGGGCACATAATCCTTCCCTGAAGCTTCTTTCTGGTACCCTATTGGATCTGTTGCATTTTTCCTCCCCGCTCCCCCAATCCAGTTAATGCCACTTATGCCTCTAACACCTGGTTAGTCTTGATGCCGTTGTAATGCTGAACTGCAGTGGGGGGGGGGCAGGAGTTGCACCCCCAAAGAGAGGAGGGTCTATGTGGATCTGCCCAGATACTGGTTGATAATGCTGCTGCGTTGGAGAAAGTAACTGTAAACTAGTCTTCAGTTCTGTCTGCCATAGTGCCCTGTGCTACCTACCTTGTGTACCTGCTGTATTTCATCTCTTCCCCTCTAACTGTATCATGTTTTATCTCTCTTGCTGAAGTCCCTGGTCCAAGGTGCCATCCCTGCCAACCTGTCTAGTGAGATGCCCCAGCTGATCCCCGTCTTTCCAGGTGGCACTCCTCTGCTCCCTCCCGTGGTGACCGCCAGCATTCCAGTCTCCACACCGCTCCCTCCTGCTTCCTTTGGCCTTGTGATGGATGCCACTAAGCAGCTCTCCTCCTCATCTGTCCTGGATGCCTTTGAATCACCTGTGGGTGGCAGTGGCAGCTCCCCTTTGGACTCGCTGGATTCGCTAGACTTGCTCCCGTACACCGAGTCCCGCCTTGATGTGTTGGATGCTTTTGGAACCAATAGGGGATCGCTAGATGCGCTGGATTCTTTTACTGTTGGTAGGTGTGGGGCCTGTTAGAGTCACATTATCTTGTAAGGAAGGGAAATGCTGCATCAAAACTCCGTATAATTTCTAGGCATATCTCTGTGAAGAATCAATTGCCCTAGGCTCATGTTGCATGCTCCTCCACTGCCATCTAACTCTCTCCTTCTCACCACTCATATCAGTTCCTGGCCTATGTCCCAGCCTTGTATTGTCGCTTTTAAATTGCAAATGTTTCTTTTGTCTAACTAGACTGGGTATAATAAATAAGCAAGTGGATAAATGTTTTGGTTTGTAGAGTGCCCATCATGTGGTTTGCACCAAACAGCAGCAGTATTAGTTCATTGCTGCATTATAGATTAAGAGAAACTTAAAGAATTACTTGACTGAATAACAAGATTAACATGTAAGAGGATGAAGGAGAAGGAGGTATGTTTCTGTATGATCCAAAGCAAAATTGAAGAAAAGAGTCTTTTTCTAGCCAGTGATATCTAAACCACTAGAAAACAATTTTCCTCTTGGTGAGAACTGCCTCTTTGGAGTAATTTGAAACTAACACTGGAGAGAGAACTCCCTGGGATATTTCCCTATGCAGATCTCATGGTAATGACTTGGGTGGTGGGGCTGTGCAAGAGCATTACAATGATTTTCTTTCTTAACTCTAGGTTTTTTATTATCGAAACTATTTGCCTCAAGTGCTAAAAGAATGTGGAACTTGGTTTCTGTTGCCTCTTGGGAACTTAAGAAAAGAGAAGGTAGTTGAATGTGGTATCGCTCAGATAGTTGGCAGTCATGCTTGTAACACTGGCCAACTGTCTTCATTTCTCTTGTGATTTTTCTCTCCTTGTTCAGAGGAAACCAGCACACAAGAACCACGGCAGCCTGCTGGTATCCAGAAATCACAATCCTTGGTGAGTAGCAGTTGTTCTCTTTTTCTCTGGATGGGGATATAGAATAATCTGTGGGCCAAGAGCTGAAAATGGACCCCTTGGCATCATGTAAGGTGGCAAAACTTCATTAGGATTTTTTGAAAGGTGTATATCTTGGTTGCATTTTCATGTGATAGCCCGTTCTGGCAGGTTGCTTGAGCTCTCTATGCTGTCATTAAGATGGCTGATGCCACCTTTTCTAATTTAAGATATAATGTCAACAAAGTTTGTGGTTTAAAATGTTAAAACTGTGTTGGAAAGCTAATGAAATCTGTTACAAAAAACTAACAATTTCACTATTTTTTACAATTACCATGGCCATGTATCAGGAAAAAAGTTATTTCCCCCCTCCTGAGCTATATATGACACTTTAGCTGAACCACATAGGCAACTAAAGTGTATTGGACAATTGTAGGATACTCTTTGACTTTTCCAACAAGCTTTCAAATGAGAAGGAAATAGATTTTCAGGTGCACCTTCAGTGTAACAGTCAGTAATATAGTTGATACCCCGATTTCATCCAGTCTATTCCACTAATGGCACAATAGGGCAACACTTTGACAGTTCTTCTTTGCAACCCTGCCTAGAATTCATGGGAATGCACAGGATTGCATTTTGGATTGACCACGAAAGTCAGAGTAATTCTCCTTGCATGTAGAGTAGAGTCATCAATGAAAATGACTTTAGTTTGCCCACTTTGGCTTGTTCTTTCTGAAATGCAGGTTTACCTGAAGAACTTCAGGAGCGGGGTTCAATTACTTTTCGTTGCAATTCCCCCCCCCCTCCAGGCAAACCACAGTGGACCAAGTCACCCAACGGTACCCAAAGTGGTAGAGTTGCTGATGTGTCAGCCAGAGTCAATGATGCCCAACACAGCTCTGCTTGTGAAGAACCCGCTGGCGTCCACTCATATCTTCAAACAAGCCTGTCGCATCTGCTATCCCAAAACAGGTTATTTGCTTGTGATGACTTGGACTAATTGCTATTGGAAAAAACTGGGCTCTTGTTAATCTTGTCTCCCCTTTTGTAGGACCCAAGGCTGGCGATTATACCTATCGAGAAGGTCTGGAACACAAGTGCAAGCGGGATATACTGCTGGGCAGGCGCTGCAACTCAGAAGATAAAACCTGGAAGAGAATCCGGCCACGGCCAACCAAGACAAACTTTGTGGGATCTTATTATCTCTGCAAAGGTGATTTGAAGGGAAGGGTGCATGGGGGGTGGGGAGGAGGAACGGGACTGCTTCATACAGAATGAGGGTTCTGTGAAATATGGCGTGGGGAGAGGGAGGCTGATTTCTGTAGCAATGACCTGTTTCCTACTGACCTACCCTCTCCTTCATGAATGTGTACAGGCTTTAATTAATATAGAAATTTATACCTTTGCCTTCAATCGATTCCCCATCATGGTGGCTTACAAAATTTGCAAAGTTCAGTAATAGATAAACAAGATAAAAGTAATAGATAAACAAGATAAAAGATATACAAAAGCACACCCAAAGCAGCAAGATTTAAGAGGGCAGCATAAAAACACAATTGCCATCAGCCAAGAAAAAATGATTAAATTAACATCCTAAGAAAATCAAATTGTCTGACTTACGCCAAAATGGGCAGGTATCAGGCAGGTCTCCTTGGGGAGATTAAGTTAATCATTAGTAAAGATGACAGGGGATTGAGTTATTATGATGACTAATTGCAACCTTCTCCAATGTACTCTCCATTCTACTGCAACTCCCATGAGCCACAGTCAATATGACCAATGGTCCAGGGTGATGTGAGTTGTAGTCCCAACAGCATCCATAGGTTGGGGAAGGCTGGGCTACACCAAGATGTGACATTTTGAACTCATTTGTTTATTTTTAACTGTTTGTGATCTTGGGGCTGGGTGGGAGGGAAGAGAAGGAAACAGAAGAAGGGGTAGCAAGAGAGCTTGGTTCTGATTCCAGCCTCCATTCCTTGTGTGGTGGTGTGGTGTCTGTTGCTTTGTAGATATGCTTAACAAGCAGGACTGTAAGTACGGGGATAACTGCACCTTCGCGTACCACCAGGAGGAGATCGACGTGTGGACAGAGGAGCGGAAGGGGACTCTCAATCGTGACCTCCTCTTTGACCCGCTGGGTGGAGTCAAGCGGGGCAGCCTGACCATTGCCAGGATCTTGAAGGAACACCAGGGCATATTCACCTTTCTCTGTGAGGTATGGAGTAGAAGGCAGGCAAGATGTCCTTCCTTCCACTGCATCCTTCTCCTTGTCTAGCTACATAACTGGGCCACTGAGACTTTCACCCAGAATAGTGTCCAGTGCTGACATTTGTCAGTTTTGGTTTTGCATAAAAACACCAAAATTCTGCTTACCCTTTCTCTCTCACACTCCATTCTGGGTTGCAGCTCTGTTTTAAAGTGACGGGAAATGGCGCCTCTCTGGAATCTACTGCCTAGTTGCCATGTGGCTAGCCTTGAGCTGGCCTCCAGAAACCCCCAGTATTGCTGAGAAACATGAATTGGAAACATCACAGTGTGGTTGTGGCTTGATTACAATAAGCATTCTGTTTTCTTGCTAAGTAACTTAGCAGAAAGCCACTGTGTTCTAGTCAATGGAGCGTTGGGCTGGGCCCTGGAAGATCAGGACTCGTTGACTTTTTGAGTGGGCAAGTGGGCAAGTTGCAACCTCCTAACCTTAATTCCTCATCTATAATAACAATTACCTATAATCACAAGTTGCCAGGAGCATGATAAAGGAACACAAGAAGCTGTCTTACACTGAATCAGACCATTGGACCATCTTGCCCAGTATTGTCGACACTGACTGTCAGGGGCTCTCCAGGGTTCCATTTGGGAACCATTAAGATTTCAGCCCTTGTTAGGCAAATATTACAGTGCCTTGGAAGTGCTTTAGAAATGATGGTTTAAAGCAATTTCTAGGGACTTAAGTCTGAAACCCTTTTCTAATGGTGTGCTTGCAGATCTGCTTTGATAGCAAACCCCGGATAATCAGCAAAGGGACCAAGGACTCGCCAGCAGTGTGCTCCAACCTAGCTGCGAAACATAGCTTTTATGATAACAAGTAAGTGGGCTGGGCTTTGTCATAGGGACATAGAAAGTTGCCTTCTACTACCGGTAAGTCAAACCTTTAACTAGCTCGGTATTGACTCTACACAGACTAACAGGCTGCTCTCCAGGGGTTCACACTAGAGTGTCTCTACCTGGAGATGCTGGGGATGCAAAGCAGTTGCTCAACAATGAGCTGTGGCTGATGGTCTCGCTTGTTGTTGTTGTTGTTGTTTAGTCGTTTAGTCGTGTCCGACTCTTCGTGACCCCATGGACCAGAGCACGCCAGGCACTCCTGTCTTGCACTGCCTCCCGCAGTTTGGTCAAACTCATGTTCGTAGCTTCGAGAACACTGTCCAACCATCTTGTCCTCTGTCGTCCCCTTCTCCTAGTGCCCTCAATCTTTCCCAACATCAGGGTCTTTTCCAAGGATTCTTCTCTTCTCATGAGGTGGCCAAAGTATTGGAGCCTCAGCTTCACGATCTGTCCTTCCAGGGAGCACTCAGGGCTGATTTCCTTAAGAATGGATAGGTTTGATCTTCTTGCAGTCCATGGGACTCTCAAGAGTCTCCTCCAGCACCATAATTCAAAAGCATCAATTCTTCGGCGATCAGCCTTCTTTATGGTCCAACTCTCACTTCCATACATCACTACTGGGAAAACCATAGCTTTAACTATACGGACCTTTGTCGGCAAGGTGATGTCTCTGCTTTTTAAGATGCTGTCTAGGTTTGTCATTGCTTTTCTCCCAAGAAGCAGGCGTCTTTTAATTTCGTGACTGCTGTCACCATCTGCAGTGATCAAGGAACCCAAGAAAGTAAAATCTCTCACTGCCTCCATTTCTTCCCCTTCTATTTGCCAGGAGGTGATGGGACCAGTGGCCATGATCTTGGTTTTTTTGATGTTGAGCTTCAGACCATATTTTGCGCTCTCCTCTTTCACCCTCATTAAAAGGTTCTTTAATTCCTCCTCGCTTTCTGCCATCAAGGTTGTGTCATCTGCATATCTGAGGTTGTTGATATTTCTTCCAGCAATCTTAATTCCGGCTTGGGATTCATCTAGTCCAGCCTTTCGCATGATGAATTCTGCATATAAGTTAAATAAGCAGGGAGACAATATACAACCTTGTCGTACTCCTTTCCCAATTTTGAACCAATCAGTTGTTCCATATCCAGTTCTAACTGTAGCTTCTTGTCCCACATAGAGATTTCTCAGGAGACAGATGAGGTGATCAGGCACTCCCATTTCTTTAAGAACTTGCCATAGTTTGCTGTGGTCGACACAGTCAAAGGCTTTTGCATAGTCAATGAAGCAGAAGTAGACGTTTTTCTGGAACTCTCTAGCTTTCTCCATAATCCAGCGCATGTTTGCTATTTGGTCTCTGGTTCCTCTGCCCTTTCGAAATCCAGCTTGCACTTCTGGGAGTTCTCGGTCCACATACTGCCTAAGCCTGCCTTGTAGAATTTTAAGCATAACCTTGCTAGCGTGTGAAATGAGCGCAATTGTGCGGTAGTTGCAGCATTCTTTGGCACTGCCCTTCTTTGGAATTGGGATGTAGACTGATCTTCTCCAATCCTCTGGCCATTGCTGAGTTTTCCAAACTTGCTGGCATATTGGGTGTAGCACCTTAACAGCATCATCTTTTAAAATTTTAAACAGTTCAGCTGGAATATCATCACTTCCACTGGCCTTGTTATTAGCAATGCTTTCTAAGGCCCATTTGACTTCACTCTCCAAGATGTCTGGCTCAAGGTCAGCAACCACACTACCTGAGGTGTACGAGACCTCCATATCTTTCTGGTATAATTCCTCTGTGTATTCTTGCCACCTCTTCTTGATGTCTTCTGCTTCTGTTAGGTCCTTACCACTTTTGTCCTTGATTATGGTAATCTTTGTACGAAATGTTCCTTTCATATCTCCAATTTTCTTGAACAGATCTCTGGTTTTCCCCATTCTATTGTTTTCCTCTATTTCTTTGCATTGCTCATTTAAGAAGACCCTCTTGTCTCTCCTTGCTGTTTTTTGGAAATCTGCATTCAGTTTCCTGTATCTTTCCCTATCTCCCTTGCATTTTGCTTGCCTCCTCTCCTCCGCTATTTGTAAGGCCTCGTTGGACAGCCATTTTGCTTTCTTGCATTTCCTTTTCCTTGGGATGGTTTTCATTGCTGCCTCCTGTATAATGTTACGAGCCTCCATCCATAGTTCTTCAGGCACTCTGTCCACCAAATCTAAATCCTTAAACCTGTTCCTCACTTCCACTGTGTATTCATAAGGGATTTGATTCAGATTGTATCTTACTGGCCCAGTGGTTTTTCCTACTTTCTTCAGTTTAAGCTGGAATTTTGCTATAAGAAGCTGATGATCTGAGTTACAGTCAGCTCCAGGTCTTGTTTTTGCTGACTGTATAGAGCTTCTCCATCTTTGGCTGCAGAGAATATAATCAATCTGATTTCGATGCTGTCCATTTGGTGATATCCATGTGTAGAGTCGTCTCTTGTGTTGTTGGAATAGAGTGTTTGTGATGACCAGCTTGTTCTCTTGACAGAACTCTATTAGCCTTTGCCCTGCTTCATTTTGAACTCCAAGGCCAAACTTGCCAGTTGTTCCTTTTATCTCTTGATTCCCTACTTTAGCATTCCAGTCCCCTGTAATGAGAAGAACATCCTTCTTTGGTGTCATTTCTAGAAGGTGTTGTAGGTCTTCATAGAATTGGTCAATTTCACTTTCTTCAGCACCGGTAGTTGGTGCATAAACTTGGATTACTGTGATGTTAAAAGGTCTGCCTTGGATTCGTATCGAGATCATTCTGTCATTTTTGAGATTGCATCCCATTACAGCTTTTGCCACTCTTTTGTTGACTATGAGGGCCACTCCATTTCTGCTACAGGATTCTTGCCCACAGTAGTAGATATGATAGTCATCCGAACTGAATTCGCCCATTCCCTTCCATTTTAGTTCACTGATGCCCAGGATGTCGATATTTATTCTTGTCATCTCATTTTTGACCACATCCAGCTTACCTCCACTCATGGTTCTTACATTCCAGGTTCCTATGCAATATTTTTCTTTACAGCATCGGACTTTCCTTTCGCTTCCAGGCATATCCGCAACTGAGCGTCCTTTCGGCTTTGGCCCAGCCGCTTCATCAGCTCTGAATCTACTTGTACTTGTCCTCCGCTCTTCCTCAGTAGCATGTTGGACGCCTTCCGACCTGAGGGGCTCATCTTCCAGCGTCATAACTTTTATATGCCTGTTGTCTTTGTCCATGGAGTTTTCTTGGCAGGGTTACTGGAGTGGCTTGCCAGTTCCTTCTCCAGGTGGATCACGTTTAGTCAAAACTCTCCACTATGACCTGTCCATCTTGGGTGGCCCTGCATGGCATAGCTCATAGCTTCTCTGAGTTATTCAAGCCCCTTCGCCACGACAAGGCATTGATCCATGAAGGGGGATGGTCTCGCTAGTAATGCTTTTCCCCCACCCTGTTTGATTCTGGGAATACTCCTGGCCTATCCTATATTATTATCGATAAGGATCATTAAATCCATATTCGTGCATTACCTTTAGCAGCATGGAAACAGTTGGCATGTAGTTGTGCTCTTGCTGCTGCAGTCATCTAGCAGATCGTTTGTTTAAAGCAGCATTCCTCACCATGGTGCCATCCTGTTAACTACCACACATAAGCACCTCAGTTGTGGAACCAACCTTTTCCTATTGTTGGTTCTGATGATTAAGTATTTGCCATGCTTCTTGAGTAATGCATAAATCAGGCCCAAGATCTAACATTTTATTTTGTCTGTCTAGCCCAGTCAACACATTACTCATGAAGCATTGCAGATACACAATTGTCAAAGCCCACATCCAGTAAGTGTGTGTTCTGAAACTGAGGTACGTACCCATCGTGGTCTAAACTTAGCACAATTAGCTCCCAAAGTGGCTTATAGTGAAAATCTGCAAAAGGTACAATATATTAGCGACTCATGGACATGTTTTATGGCATTCTCCTGACAGGCTAACATTGTAATCCAGATTTGAGGTTCTTCTCTGTAAAATCATGGGGCAGAGGGCACTGCAAATGGATGGGCTGGCTCAGGCTGAGCAGTATTTGTCTATATCACTGCTGTTTTAAAACAAGTATCTTTCTGAATAAACATTCCTCTCCTCGATGCAGGTGTCTAGTTCACATTGTTCGTTCCACGTCACTGAAATACTCCAAGATCCGCCAGTTCCAGGAGCACTTTCAGTTTGATGTGTGCCGGCATGAGGTGCGTTACGGCTGCCTGCGTGAAGACAGCTGCCATTTTGCCCACAGCTTCATAGAGCTCAAAGTTTGGCTGCTACAGCAGTACTCTGGTAAGTGTGTACCACTTGGCTCATCCTGAGGATGGAGAGGGAGATCTGCAGTATCTATGGCTCCTGAGGTGCCTTTCTAGGGACCATAGGATTGTACCTTTAGTGTAATAAAATCCTACATACATGAATTATAAGAGTTGAGGGAATGATTTGTGGTGATAGGTTTTAATATTCTACACTTTGCAGAAAAGCAAAGCTGCAGAGTGGATCAATGGATGTGACTGTCAACTTGGCAAGAGTGGCTGGAAATTGGGAGGCAGCATGTTTGAATCAAGAACTCTTAAATTTTATACCCTTTTGTTGCTATATTTCTGCCGCACGTGTAGAGTATTACATATATATGAAGAGATCTCAGGGTGGTTCACAATGAAATTACTTGAATCTCCAAGTCTGTTGGTCCATTGCCTTTTTGAAACACTACAAGTAAAACCATTGTTTTAAAAAAATCTGAAAAGATTCTGGAAGTTGGAAGCCCTTAATAGAAGTCTTGATTATAATTCCAGGGATGACCCATGAAGATATTGTACAGGAATCCAAGAAGTACTGGCAACAGATGGAGGCACATGCCAGCAAGACTAACAGCAATATGGTAAGGAACTTCAAGGATCCAATGCCAATGGCTGTGTTTTATGAGAACACACATTCATTCATCAAAGGTAGACCGCATTAGGAACTTCCAATTCCAGGACGTGTACTTTACTTCTGTACTTGTGTACATAAAATGTAACACGAGCATTCCCTATTTTTTCCACCCACACAGAAATTCCCAGAGAACATTGTGCATTCACTAGCCTAAGATATTTGGCACTAAAGGGAAATAGACAGATTTGTGGTAGATATGGCTAACAGTTGCTTCTAGTCTCTATGTTGCCTTCAGTATCGGTTGCTGAGGATAGGGCTGTTGTCCTCATGTCTTCTTTGTGGGCTTCTCAGAGGAATATGATTGGCTACTGTGAAGAACAGGATGCTTGACCTACCAGAACTCACTCTGTATTCTTTTGTGTGCTTTTGAGAGAATAACCAGCGACTGACTCTGTATAGTGGCCCCCCAGGAGAGGGGTGGGATTGGGTGCTACTCCAAGTATATTCGTATTATTAAATGGTGTATGTATTTCTTCCCCTTCCTTGCTTTTAATGTCTCTCTCTCTCTCTCTCTCTTTAATTTGGAATATCATAAGGGTTAAAACATGTTAAGGAACTTCTTAAATGGAAATAATTGTTAATGTGAAAATAGCTCAAGGATTGTTCTATGTGTAAGACCACATTCCTAAACACATTTAGTGGCCAACAAGAGCCATTAGGCACACTGGCACTAACGTCTCAGCAAGGATGAATTGGAATATATTGCACATGTCCAAAATAGGATCCAGAATAGAGCAGTTGGGCCTTGAGGCAGCTTTCAAGGAAGGGAGGAGGATGTTTATGGGCTGCATGGGCGAGTGGCTCTTCATACTGCAGTGCAGCCTGTGGGGGATGGGCTTATTTCGGGTGGAGATCACGAGGTTTGCTGCAACTATTACTCTGACTTCTCTCCTTCCCACTCGGTTCCTTCAGCTGATCATGCCTGCCAGCATCTAGAGGCAGCACTATCTCATTTGTTCTTTGTGGTTGTTAAAAGTAACAGAAAAGAAATTATGCCCAGAAAGCGCCCCCCCCCCAGGGGACAAAATCAATGCACAGAAGCAAAACCCAGAAGCCATGTACCTTAGAAAAAATATAGCAATGAGTAGCTAAGAACACTATTTTGATCCATGAAGAACAGGGATCAGATTTGATTCTTGGAAGTTTATGGCTCATGGGAGGGTTGTTGATTTGTAGGCTGGGGTTCAAAACCCAAGTGGCAGCTTTTTTAAAAAATTTTTTTTATAATTTTCATTTATATAAATTACAACAATTATTCAATCATAATTTTAACATTTAAAACTCTGACTCCTTTCCTCCTCTTTCTATGGTTCTTTGCATTTATTTTCATCTTCTTGCATACTCAAAATTATCTCAACATATTCTTTTATATATCTATTCCCGTATATATCCCAGAGAGAGAGAGAGACTACAGGTTTTTACATAAATCCTGCCAATGTCTTAATCTGTTTACAGTTTGTTTGTAAATCCTCAGTAAACCATTTCCATTCCTTTCTTTAAAAAATTGTTAAATTGCTATCTTGATTTCTTATCCTCCCGGTAAGTTTTGCCATTTCTGCATAGTCCATTAACTTCTGTATCCATTCTTCTCTTGTTGGGACCTCTTCTTCCTTCCATTTTTGGGCACATAACATTCTTGCAGCTGTGGTTGCATACATAAATAAATTTCTATGCTGTTTAGGTAGTTCTGATCCCATAATTCCCAAAAGAAAAGCTTCTGGTTTCCAAGTGACAGCTTTTAAAGTACTACTGTGCGATAATAACCTGTTGCTCCTCCTCCTGGGTTTCATTTTGGAGTCCTGGAGAAGTGCCTAGCTGATGAGTAACAAAAGGAGCCCAGCCCTGCCATTGGATTAAAACCGCTCTTGGACTAGAATACTTAAGTTCTTTGACCTTTAATGACTTTCAGAAGGTGTGGTTAGTAAGAAGAGAAAGGGAGGGGAGACAAGACCCATCATTTAGAAGTTGTTAGATTAAAATGCTCAATAATATTTCCTACCACTTGGTGTCTCTTATTCCTTCTGTCAGTCATTTTCAGCATAGATGGACATGTTACGGCTTGCCCAGCACATAGGATTGTGGTTTCATGGTACTATAACAATGGGGTCAAATAATCAAACTGTGCAGCTACATCATACTTTTCAGAGAAGAGCACAAGTGGAAGGCTTGAGGCAGTACAGATGCAAGGAAGGATCAGGCGAGAGCTGGGGAAGAGGGCAGTAGGGGAGTTGTGGTAGCCCATGAAACAAATTAAACTCTGGATGCTCTCCCACCACCATTTACTTCCATGGCGGTTTAAGCTGGTACACATGTAGCCACTAAGGAAATGAATGGACTGCATTGTCCAGTCTCATGATGTGGGGCTGAGAGTTTTCTTCCCTTTTGCTTTTTTAAACACATCCCTGTTTCTGATTTAGAAAATTGGAGAAGCACGCACGCAAAACCATGTTCTTTACTGTGTGCTTCATGCGCACCCTGGTAATCATTCATGCATTGTGGAAGAAGCAAGCTTAAGGACCAGAGGAATGGGAAGGAGCTGTCTGGTGGAAGGTGTTGACCAGACCTAGAGCCTTTTTTGATTTGGGGAAAGGAGGGAGGTGTTGCTATTTCAGCATTCTACCTATGATTCATACCCTCCAACATGCCATAGAGGAAAATCGGGGTGCACATCTTTTGGTGACTCGTGCGAGAGCACGGCCCCCCAAAAAACATGTGTCTTTCAGGGCTACGCTCTCGCTGAGCCAAAACGGGACATCCCAGGATCCAATCAGAAGCCGGGATGGCTTCTGTAATTCCAGGATGTCCCCGGGACAATTGAGGGGTGTGATGATGCCCAAGTACTTCCATGCTGAAGGTGGAGGGGACATGTTCCCAAGGAGAGGAGAAAGACCAAATAGGAGTAGTAAATTATTAAGTGCCATGGTGGAGTAATACAGTGGAAGCAGAACTGGGACAGTGGTATCAGTTACCAGCTAGAGCAGACAGGGAGGAGCAGCCTTTTCCTCTGACAAGAGAAACAGCCTATCACCATGTCGTGGGGGAGGCATTCAGAAAGCATGAGGAACACATGCAGCCTATGAGACCATTTTGGAGGCTGGGCTAGAAGTCCCCTGTCCCCCATGGCTGGGTATACAAGGGAGGTGGTGGCCTTGGGCAGCTCACACCCTACTTCTCTGAGGCTGCAGCCTTCCAGACCTGGATCCTTTCATTTCTAATATCTGTGGACATGTAATATTTGGGGGTACATTCAAGCCAAGGATGCTGAAGAAGCGCTGGACTGTTTTTCTAATGAGTCTCACAATCCCTTTGTGAAATAAAACATTCAATCCATCTTCCATGATGGGAGTTGGAAGTCCAGTAGCATCTGGAGGGTCAAAATCCCACCATCTCTGAGCCTAGTGGGTGTCTTGAACTAAGTCAGAAATGTTCAGTTAGTAAGAAATGCTGTGAAAAGCACAGCTGATAGCAATGAAGATTTTGTAAAATGTTTCTACGGGCATGTTCAGAACATGCTTGTTGCTGATACCCTGATAATTAAAAAGGGTCCTGCATAACACTGATGTATAGCATGCTTGTAGCTTTTTAAACAGAAGGGAATTTCAAATAGAACTAACCAGTCCCAGATGGGTTCATTGTGGTTTTGTCCAAGCCGAGGAAACCATCCTACCAGCTTTTAGCTAATTCTCAAAGAAAGTAGCAACAGTTCACTGGTGCAGAGGGCTAGGCAACCAACAGTGGAAAGTTTGTTTTTGCCTTTCTTTTTCTCCAGTCTAGGCAGGTTAATTTGGCATGATGCTTGTTCAGCTGTGCTTCCAGCTAAATAACTCCTGCATGGAGAGGGAGTGGGGGAACTTCTGTGGGGAGAGGAATGACGCAGAGTCACATTAGGGGGATGGGTTCTGTCTCCCCAGAATTCCCTTATTTGTGCTCTGCTCTTGTGCTAAGATGACTTTGGTTCAGAAAAACTAAAAAACAGGATGACTTGCTCTCTTGCTACTTTCACAGATTGCAAAATCACCTGACATTTTCTAAGCTGTGAAGTTGTCTGGAAACTAATTGCACAATGCCTGAATGCATTCATTTTTGGATATACCTGGAACAGCCATTCTGTATAGCCAGCTTCACTCTGGACTGCCAATAAATAATGCCGGGCTGAGTTGCTTTTTTTTTGGCAACTAAATATGTGTGAATCATTGGGAACAACTGGAGAAGAGTTAACAGAGTTAGGGAAAGGTTACGAGAGAATAATACTCTTGCATATCTAAGTGAAATCAGACCCATCCCACATTTCTAGAATTGGCCTTCAACCATTGTTCACTCTAGCTCAGTACTGTTTACACTGACTGGCAGCAACTCTCCAAAGTTTCCGTTGGGGGGGGGGCATTCCCAGTCTTCCCTAGAGATGCCAGGGATTGAAATTGGGAATTTCTGTATGCAGAACAGATGTCCTGCTTCTGAGCTACAGATATTTCCCCAAAGCATACGCAGTGACTACTCAGGGATGGTAGAAGATGAAAACTAGAGGGAGGGAGAAATGGAATGGAATATCCTGAAAAAAGTCATAGCTGCCTGGCTGGCTGGAATTCTGAAAGAAGCTCACCATACTGCAACATTTTGTTGGTGATCTTATCCGCGTGCTCTGCCACTGCTGTCTTTCTCATTGTGGCATGCCTTCTGCCTTATTTTTTATTATTTTTATTCTGCCTTATTGATTTGCGTAACGAATCAAAGCATTGCTGTGTCAAAGCTTTTAATCATGTGGCCAGTATGGTTTAGTTGCCAACTAGATCTTGTAATGTTGGCCCCATAACAATGCAGCTGTTAATCTGAAGCCACTTGGGCTGAGTTAATTCATGGCATGCTTAGGAACTTCTAATTTCCATGCAACATTGACTAATTTATTAGCAACCCGTCAGGTATGTGTCTTGCTGTTACAAATACAGTCATGTACAGTTGATGCTTTGGCTTCTTCCTTCAGTTTCTTTTACCTTTGCAAAGATGTATTTACCTGGCAAGGATGCATATGCTTCTCAGCTTTGGGCTACTTACCTGAAAAGACCTGTTCAGTTTGTGCTTGCCTCATGTTCTTGGAAGCTTCTAATGTTTAGAAGGAGCTTTTCAAAGCCTTTGATGACGGTGTGAAAAGACTGGAGGCAACGATTATTAGACAGATACCTAAGGGATGAATTCCATCTGCAACATTGACTTATATGGATTTATTTGGTGGGAAGGCCTTGATGGCAGCTTTCCACATGACTAATTAACACTGTAGGAATAGGTGTCTAGAGGTTTGGCTAAAAGGGATAGCTGTTTTTGTTCCAGGGGTTTGTGTTTTGTCATAGTTACTCTTTTTGCACCATACCTCCTGCACTAATCTGGATTAGCCCTGTTTTCCTATTTGTTCTTGCAGTGATCAGCATGGCGCATAGCTGCCAAGTTTTCCCTTTTCTCACGAGGAAGCCTATTCAGCATAAGGGAAAATCCCTTTAAAAAAGGGATAACTTGGCAGCTATGGCATGGCGATAGGTACAAACTTTACTTATGTGACTTGTGACACCAGCCTGGTGTGTTTATCCAGGGCACCTGAGTCTTTAGAGACTCCCTCCAGAATTACACACATGTAAAACTTTAAACCCTCCTTCTAGGCTTGTGGAGATTTCCTTGGTCTCAGTTGGTGTGCTCTGGCTACCTGATTCAGGTGGCTATCCTTACCTGAGAGTAAAGACTCAGTGGAGCTTGTTTTTAGTTGATGCAGCATAATCCTACACAAAACAGTGTGGCTGAACAAATTGCTCGAGATCAGCATTATTTGCGTTTTGCACTTCTAAAGCAGTTGGCACCCAGAGTGACTCATTCATCCCAGACCCCTGGTGTGTGTGTGTGTGTATGTGTGTGTGTTTTATTTTAATTTAAGTTCCATGAGTTTGTTTATAAAGAAAAGTAGCGATTTTTTCTTTCTAACATTGCAGTCAAAGGAATGAGGATTGTATGTGAGTATTGTGTTTAATGTTCTTTTTTCCTATAGAGGTGGCAAGAACCATAACAACGTGAACCCTCTTTTTCCTCTTCCTCCCCCAACCGACACAGATTTTCTACACTAAATTACTGCCACCAATTGCATGAATCTGTGATCTCCTGTCCTGGGAGAACCATCTCTTCATATATTTTAGCCTCTGACTTCTCCCTCCTGCCACTGATTCTTTCCAAATTCTAAGTTGGCACAAATTGTCTTTAAATTATTAGCAGCTCTTTTCTCCTCTACTCAAATTGTTAGTCATTCGGAGCTGAAGATGGTATCATGTTTAATATGTTGCTCAGGCAGAGAATTCCATCAAGTAATATTCTGTGCCCCCAATGTTGTAAAAGGTGATATAGTTTATATATGCACATTAAACTTCCTAACAGGGTCTGTGTCACCCAGGAGACCACAGCTGCAGAGATAAGAAAAGAAGAGTTGTTCTGTTGTCTGGAGAGGTCCCTTCCTGGTTCACATGGAGAAGCCATTTTCAACAGAGCCCACCAATGGAAGCACACAGCTGTATTGAGGCAGCTAACAATTTTGTTCCACGGCAACCACCACTGTAGGCTCCCCCCCTCCCAATGCTATGTCACAGCTATGTTCCTCAGGGTGGCCTCTTGGGCTTGCCAATCAGAAGGTCGGCGGTTCGAATCCCTGCAATGGGGTGAGCTCCTGTTGCTCTGTCCCAGATCCTGCCAACCTAGCAGTTTGAAAGCATACCAGTGCAATTCCCGCAGCGGGAAGGTAAACGGTGCTTCCGTGCGTTCTGGTTTCTGTCACGATGTTCTGTTGCACCAGAAGCGGTTTAGTCATGCTGGCCACATGACCCGGAAAGCTGTCTGTGGACAAATCCCAGCTCCCTCGGCCTGAAAGCAAGATGAGCGCCGCAACCCCATAGTCGCCTTTGACTGGACTTAACCGTCCAGGGGTCCTTATGTTCCTCAGGGTTACTTTGTGTATGTATGTCCATTTTAGAATGGGGGTGTCATGCGCAATGTTTGCAACCCCTGCAGGAAGTGAAGTGATCATATAGGCCCAATTTATGCTCTGAGAGCCCAAACTATAGATTAGATACTGTGCTGAACCAGTGGCCAATACTGGCAAAAAAAAAATGGTTCCTGTAGGACTGCAATTGTAAATTCAACAGCATGGATCATAAAAAGAGTTGGGGTTTTTTTTTACTGTGAGTTTTGTATTGTGTCATTTCATTATCTCCACCACCACATCCCACATTACTAGAAAACAGAAGTAGGTGGCTTATTAGCTTCTTCAATAGCATGAAACAGAGCTTGATATTTATCTTCAGTCCCTTACATATGATCTCCTTTACCTTTTCAAATAACGGGATTTTTGTCTGTAAATTAGCAGCAAAGGCTATTTACTTATATATCACTATCCATTATAATGCAATGTTATCTTACTGTTAGGATCTGTTTTTGCGGTCTTGTTTCTTCCCTTGCTTTATTCTGCTGTTCTCAAAAAATAACATACGTGTAATAAAAATGTGTATCGTCTTAGTAAACCTAGCTTGTCTGATTTTGTGAATGCAGCAACTCCCTCCACCAACTTTGCTCCTTCCTCCTTCCCAATATCAGGCTTCTGCAAGGACTCCCACGTCAAGCACTTTTGACCTCCAAATGAAATTTGTTTGTGGCCAGTGTTGGAGGAATGGGCAGGTGGTGGAACCAGACAAGGACCTCAAGTACTGTAGTGCCAAAGCTCGCCACTGGTAGGTGCCCTTACCTATTCTACTGCCTGTAGAATGTTTTCCTACCATAGATTTTGTGGTGTGCTTTTATTTAAACAACTGCTGTGGTTTTCTAGGGTTTTGTTTTTATTCCTTGTAGACCAGGCATGTCAAACCTGCGGCCCTCCAGATGTTTTGGCCTACAACTCCCATGATCCCTAGCTAGCAGGACCAGTGGTTGGGGAAGATGGGAATTGTAGTCCAAAACATCTGGAGGACCGCAGGTTTGACATGCCTGTTGTAGACTATAAAAAGTATTTGTGGTCATTTTTTAACTGAGCCAGTGCCAGGCATACCTACTCTTGTGGAGGAAGCTGGGGGGGGGGGACACGGGGAGACGGGAGATTAAAAATGATGCACAGTTTATGGGCCAATTACTTATGGTCTGTATTGTTTTAATGCAATGTTTTCCAAAGTTTTGATAATGGGACAGTTGCCCACCCCCACCCCAATTTTTTTAAAAAAATTCAGTTTTGCACTAAAAAAAGATTACTATAAATGCTTGATTAACTTGTAAAGCAATGGGCAGGGAATTTGAAGCCAGCCCATTTTGATTCTGCTTCCCAATGTCCCAGCCTTTCCTTTGCCTAGGAAGCACGGTTGCTTCCCTAAGTAGGCAATGTGTCGGGGGTTCCCCCATGCCTGACAGCTCTAGCACAGGTTGCATCTGGGGAATCCTTGTGCATTATTAGTCCTTCCTTCAGGGTTATGTCACTGATCATATTCTGGCAAAAAGGAGGAAACTAGTGCTGTCTGCTGCCTCCCCACTCTGAAGGTACGTACAGTGCCTCCACACACTCCTTCAATTAGCCTTCTAAAATCTTTGTCCTAGTTGGTGGGCCTGTCCTGGACCTGAACGGATTGTGTGTATTTGTTGTGGTTTTCAGCTGTTTTTATATTTATAGTGGTAGTTTTTCAAAATTGTTTATATACACGATTGCTTTTTCAATTGTTTTTATATACAGTTATTCCTTGGAAGTCAAACGGAATCTATTCCGGAAACCCGTTCAACTTCCAAAACATTCAGAAACCAAAGCGTGGCCGTGGCTTCTGATTGGCTGCAGGAAGCTCCTGCAGCCAATTGGAAGCCGTGGAAGCCCCATTGGATGTTCAGTTTCCAAAAACAGTACGGAAACCGGAACAGTCACTTTTGGTTTGCGGTGTTCGGGAGCCAAAACGTTTGAGAACTAAGCAGTTCAAAAACCAAGGTACGACTGTATGCAACTTTTATATTTGTCATTATAGTATAAATCATTTTGAGATACCTCTCCAGGAGTAGCAAGGGTAAACAAATAAGGGTATAGTGAGATAGATGCCACCAATGGTTATTTAGATATTATATCCCATCTTTCCTCTGTGTGGTTAAGAGATAGTCTCCCTCCTATTCAGGCATTGCTACTCTGCTTTAGGAAGCTGCCTTCACACACTGCCACAGACCTGGACATAGTAGTTTGCTTAAGTTTTCAAGGCCTAATTCTCTCTCTTTCGTGGCACACTAGTGTGCCCTGACACTCTAGCTCTTCCTTAGTCTATAAATCATACAATCTATGTGATACAGGACCAGGTGATCTGCCTTGTAAGGCTTTTCTTATCTGCTACTGCTTTGCATGGTTTATTTTGGCGATCAGTTGTTGTGTGTTGTCCTCCCCACCCTGCCCACGTGGTTTGTGGCACAGAGCTTTCCTTCTTTCTAGCAGGGAATTCTGGATTCATTAGCTCAATCTGTACACCAGTTGTCATGAAAGCCAGACTCTGCTCATAATAGAACATTTTCTGAGCATCTTTTTTGGTTCCCTCCCTCCCTCGTAGTTGGACCAAGGAGCGCCGTGTCCTGCTTGTGATGTCCAAAGCAAAGAAGAAGTGGGTGTCTGTCCGACCATTGCCTTCCATTCGCAACTTCCCTCAGCAATACGATGTGAGTACCACTGTTGTTTTGCAGATGGTGCTTAACATAAGAACATCATCAGAGTCTGCAGGATCAGGCACAACTAGTCCAGCACTCTGTTCTCACAGTGGCTGGTCAGTTACCTATTGGAAGCCACAAGCAGAACTTGAGCGTAACAGCATTTCCCCCATTTATGGTTCCCAGGAACTGGTATACATAGGCAAACTGCTTCTGGCAGCAATGGTAGACCCTCACCATCTTGCTTATTAGCTGTTGATTGCCTTATCCTCCATGAACTTCTCTAATCCTCTTTTCTTTTTGTTTTTTTAAAATATTTTTTATTGATTTTATATTAAGACAAAAAGAAATAACAATAAAAAGAAAAAAAATACAACAATAATAAAAAATAAAAAACAAACAAGAAAAAACAAGAGCTAAATTATAGCAATTCATAAAGACCATTGAACACTAATAACATCAAAATGTTTACTTTATATAATACTATTTTGTTCAAATGCAATTCTTTATCTCTGTAGACTTCCTCCTGTCCTCCCTTCTACGTTTCTCTTTATAACTAATTTAGCACTTCTAAATCTTATCAATATTCTTCTAAATCACTCATTCTAAATTTTATTCTCAATCCATTATCCCAAGCTAATTCCAAAAATTCATAATATAAATTGGATCTTGAAATCACATTAACTAATCATCACTTATCTTAAATCATCCTACATATATCAAATTAGCTTCTACAACCTCCTTATACTTCCACTTCCTTTATCAAATATTTCTAATCTTATAATTCTTTTCTAAATAAATTTTAAATTTCTTCCAATCTTGTTCCACCGCTTCTTCTCCCCAATCCCGGATTCTCCCAGTCAACTCAGACAGTTCCATGAATTCAATCAGCTTCATCTGCCAGTCGTCCACTATAGGCATTTCTTCAGATTTCCAATTTCTTGCTAATACAATTCTAGCTGCTGCTGTGGCATACAAAAAAAAAAGTAATATCTTTCTTCTGCAATTCTTTTCTTATGATCCCAAGTAAAAAGGCCTCTGGGTTTTTAACGAACGTGTTTTTAAACACTTTCTTCAACTCATTATAAATCTTATCCCAGAAACTCTGTACTTGGGGGCAAGTCCACCACATATGGTAAAAGGTACCTTCTGCTTCTTTACACTTCCAACATTTGTTACCTTTTTATGATAAATCTTTGACAATTCACTGGTGTAAGATACCATCTATACATCATCTTTAACATATTCTCTTTTAACAAATTACATGCAGTGAATTTCATATTACTTTTCTATAACCTTTCCCAGTCTTCCATCATAATATTGTGCCCTATGTCCTTTGCCCATTCAGTCATCACCGATTTTGTTTGTTCGTCTTTAGTATGCCATTCCAACAATAGATTGTACATCCTAGAAATATTTTTTATTTTTGGCTCTAGCAATTCTGTTTCCAATTTGGATTTTTCACTTTGAAAACCAATTTTCTTATCCAATTTATACATTTCATTTATTTGATGATATTGCAACCAATCGCTCAATTGGCTTTTCAATTGATCATATGTTTTTAATTTAACCTGTTCATCGTCGTTCACCAATATATCCTTATATGTCAACCACTTGGCCTCCATATTCAACTTTTTATTTACTTTAGCCTCTAGAGGTGAGATCCACCTGGGTGTTTTCCTTTCTAAAAGATCCTTATATCTGACCCATACATTAAACAACGATTTCCTTATAATATGGCATTTAAAACCTCTGTGAACTTTAACCTTGTCGTACCATAGATAGGCATGCCAACCAAATGCATTGTCAAAACCTTCTAAGTCCAAAACATCAGTATTGTCAAGCATAAACCATTCTTTCAACCAGCAAAATGCAGCAGCTTCAAAATATAACTTTAAGTCTGGCAGGGAGAAGCCTCCTCTTTCTTTAACATCCGTTAGTAATTTAAATCTAATTCTCTAATCCTCTTTTGAAGCCAGCCAAGCTTATGGCCATCACTGCTTTTTGTAGGCGTGAATTCCCTAGTTGATTACTACTACTACTCAGCTCAGGGCAGTTCATAGAATAAAATAAAGGATAAAAACAAGTAAATAATTTAAACAAAACAGCAAAACAATACCTCCCGCAGATATATTTAAAAGGCTGTAGAATATTAATCAGCCAAAGGCCTGCTTAAAGAGGAAGGTTTTCAGTTGGTGCCTAAAACTATATAATGAAGGTGCCAGGCGAACTATGTGCTGTATGAAGAAATGCCCTTTTTTTGGGCTGCCCGGAAACTTGGATGTCTCTTGAGCAGGGGTCAGCAAACTTTTTCAGCAGGGGGCCGGTCCACTGTCCCTCAGACCTTGTGGGGGGCCAGACTATATTTTGAAAAAAATGAATGAATTCCTATGCCCCACAAATAACCCAGAGATGCATTTTAAATAAAAGGACACATTCTACTCCTGTAAAAACATGCTGATTCCCGGACCGTCCGCGGGCCAGATTTAGAAGGCGATTGGGCCGCATCCGGCCCCTGGGCCTTAGTTTGGGGACCCTGCTCTTGAGTTTCAGTATTATGAGAGAGGGAGAAAACTTTTCTCTATCCACTTTCTCACTGCACATCATTCTTTATATCTGCTGTGTATCTTACTCCCCTTTTCTCCAAGAAGACCCAAATGTTGTGTAACCTTTTCTTATAGGCGAGTTGCCTTTTCTTTCCATTCACACTTGAGCTCTGTATGGAGTGAGAAGGGAACCAGAATACAGAAGCCAAAGGAGGAAGAGCTCCTTAGTCAGGGCAATAGCAGAGTTATTGTTAAACAAAAGACAGATGCTGGTTGAAGGCCAAGATTAGTCAGTGGTGCAATAATGAAAGAATATTTTGACACCCGTTGAAATCACTCATGCAAATTTGGTGGTTTTAATTAAAATCCTTGTTCCATGAAAGACTGGTTGGTCTGGAATCGGGTATAGCGTGTCACCTTGGGTTGTTGTTGTTGTTTAGTCGTTTAGTCGTGTCCGACTCTTCGTGACCCCATGGACCAGAGCACGCCAGAGCACGCCAGGCACTCCTGTCTTGCACTGCCTCCCGCAGTTTGGTCAAACTCATGTTCGTAGCTTCGAGAACACTGTCCAACCATCTTGTCCTCTGTCGTCCCCTTCTCCTAGTGCCCTCAATCTTTCCCAACATCAGGGTCTTTTCCAAGGATTCTTCTCTTCTCATGAGGTGGCCAAAGTATTGGAGCCTCAGCTTCACGATCTGTCCTTCCAGGGAGCACTCAGGGCTGATTTCCTTAAGAATGGATAGGTTTGATCTTCTTGCAGTCCATGGGACTCTCAAGAGTCTCCTCCAGCACCATAATTCAAAAGCATCAATTCTTCGGCGATCAGCCTTCTTTATGGTCCAACTCTCACTTCCATACATCACTACTGGGAAAACCATAGCTTTAACTATATGGACCTTTGTCGGCAAGGTGATGTCTCTGCTTTTTAAGATGCTGTCTAGGTTTGTCATTGCTTTTCTCCCAAGAAGCAGGCGTCTTTTAATTTCGTGACTGCTGTCACCATCTGCAGTGATCAAGGAGCCCAAGAAAGTAAAATCTCTCACTGCCTCCATTTCTTCCCCTTCTATTTGCCAGGAGGTGATGGGACCAGTGGCCATGATCTTGGTTTTTTTGATGTTGAGCTTCAGACCATATTTTGCACTCTCCTCTTTCACCCTCATTAAAAGGTTCTTTAATTCCTCCTCACTTTCTGCCATCAAGGTTGTGTCATCTGCATATCTGAGGTTGTTGATAATTCTTCCAGCAATCTTAATTCCTTGGGTTACCCTCCTCTAATTCAGAGTGCTGTGTTTGTGTGTGAAAAGAAGCTGGTGATATTTCTCTGTTTGTTGACTGCCAGAGAAGGTGTGGCATTTGCTCCTGGGCTTGAAGATGAAGTGACTTCAAATCAATTCAAGGATTTAGAAAGCGCTGTTCATTAAAAAGAAGAAGAAAACTATCAGGAGGAGCTCTTAACGTTAAGCCCAGTTGTGGGTGAACCTGTTGCAAAAAAAAAATTGTATCCATTTTTCCTAAGGGAAGGGAAGACTCAAAATGTCCAACAATATTTGGTAAATAATGAGCAAGCAATACATGCACGTGCATATGAATGTTCATATCTAGGCTTTTCATGTGCCCCTAGAGTCAAATGCCTCCTTGCTTTAGGAGAGTTTTCTATCAAAATCATCCAATCCCTTTTTAAAAAGACTTGTATTCTGTTGCAGAAGGAAATCACTGTTCTTCAAAAACGGTTGCCACAAGGAAGTGAATAATTTTACTGCTGTACTTCTGTTGATTGCTAAGTGCATGGATGGGGAACCGTTGGCCCACCAGACGTTATTGGAATTCAACTTCCAGCCAATGGACTCCAACTCTTGGCCAGTGGTCAGGGGATGATGGGATTTGTAGTCCAGCGACATCTGGAGACCACAAGTTCCCCACCCCTGGCTAAGGGAATAGTTTTTGTTTGCTTTGTTGGAATTGTTCATTAAATCTGTTCCTAATCCAAGTGTCTGTTGTCTATTTCCTCTGAGCACAAAGCCAACATCTTCTGTTTCCATGAGTGAGTAAGGATGAAGAAGAGAGGTTTAAAACAATTGCTTTGGAAATCATTGATTTTCACTGTGGATGAGGAATGAGCAGTTGTGCTGTAGCCTCCTCAGGGTGTGGTCTTTCAAGAACTGAAGAGGCTTTGTGGTAGAAACAAGAAACAAAAAAGGGAGATATGAGGGAAAGGGAAAATGTTAGCAGTATGTCTTTGGAGGAGAAGCTTTTCTTCAGTTCTTCTCCTATATTTATATTTTAGTGTTTTCTATTCAACTCTGCAATCTAGGAGGTTCTTGGAGAGGTATTCAATAAATCTGGCCTTGATTTGTCTCCATTTCCAGAAATGGAGAGACGATGTGGTCCAGAGTAACTTCCTGATATGTTGGTATGGCAGGCAGGTCTCAGACTCCCCTCTGTGAGCTTCACTGTGATACCATGCTCTTGCTTGAAAGCGTGCTTGAATGTAGCATATCGAAGGTGTACTATTCTTAATTGCGTGATGCAGCTTTCCATTTCAAAGTAGATCTCTGCGTAGCTCCATGTGCTAGAATGCACCTGCAGTTCTTGGGAGCGCTTGTCCAACACAAGGACAGGCATAAGGGCTCTGAGAGAGAAAGTGGACTTAAAGAGCAGTAGGTTTTCCTCTGTACCCTGTGTCAAGGGGAAAGATGGCAGCGTCTGAAGACCTTGCTTAAATGGCAAGTGTGAGACAAGTGGTGTGTGGCCATGCCAGGACTTGCAGAAAGCAAGTCTGTGGTACTGATACTCTGGAATAAGGGGCAGGTGGGGAGGAGCCCGTGCGACTCCAATCCCTGTGACGCAGCAACTAGTAGTATTCTGCACAACAGCTGCTTTTTGAGTGAGGGGAGAAACTATGCCACCATCACCCTAATCCTTCTATGGATCACACAGCCATTCTGAATTGACTGGTAGTGATCCATAAGAAGAAGTTGCTGCAGTCTGTATGGCTTTTATGGATAACCAGGTGCACTGATTGGCAGTGCACCTGAAACTCAAAAGCCCTTCATCCAGAAGTGCTGCAGCAATTGCTAGCCTCAGGAGGGCCCAGAAAATCGGCAGAAAGCACAGGAACAATTCCACGGCAGTCTTCGCAGAATAACAGTGGGTTGTTGAATAAGCCCCATAAGCCCCCAGTGTATCAGTCTTCTTCTTTTTCTTTGCTCGTCATCTTTCAGGTGTATGTGTGGAGGTGGGTTCTATCACCACAGCGTCCTTAATGATAAAAACCAGAATAAACCTGTACCAAAAAAACACAATAATTGAAAATTTAAATCCTACAGCTCTCAGGGCTTATCCACACTTACCTTTAACCCGCTCTTTCCAGGCACAGGTCTGCACTTAAAAACTTTGTGTCCGAGCATGGGTTTTCGGTTTTGGTTTTGTCGCAGTGAATATCTGCTCTTTAGTGCTCAATTGGAGCAAACGTCAATTCAGATTTTCCAGAGATTGCTGTTCGTTCTGATTGAGCTTTAAAGAACAGGTTATTGTTGCCGGGGGTGTCAACTACCTTAATGCTGGAAAGCTATCACCTGTCAAGCTGGAGAGAGAAATTTGTATGTTGTTGTCATTGCCTAGTCACAGATCTGCGGATACAGTCTGAAGCAGAATTAATTCATAAAGCTTGCTTGTCCCCTTTTTGTTTGACTTGGCACCATTCTTGGCTACTTCATCCTTTTTTTTCTTTTGAGGCTAGAGAAGTTTTTCTTCTTCTTTTTTAAGGTTTGTGTGTGTGTTTTCTATCTCTTTGCAGCTATGCATTCATGCCCAAAATGGCAGGAAGTGTCAGTATGTTGGAAACTGCTCTTTTGCCCACAGCCCTGAAGAGAGAGAGATGTGGACTTTCATGAAAGAAAATAAGAGTGAGTGGCATGTATGTTTGGGAGCAGGGGGAAAACTCTCTTCCATTCTAGTTCCCCATACCCCAGTTTTTAGGAAAGCTAGCCTTGAGAGTGATGGACACATTGTGGCTTAGTGAAGATGTAAGTCTGGCTCCCTGAAAAACGTAGTTTGCAAACCAAGGGCTGGTCTTGTGAAACTTGCTCCTTCCTTCCTCTCTCCAGAGCAATTCTCCCTTCCCTGTGCTAATTGAAGTATTGCATTATGAGGACACCAATGTATAAAATAACTGGGAATCTTGTCTCTTTCCCCAGTTTAGGAAGGTGAGTTTGGAGCTCTGGGGGAGCTCAGACTGAGAGCTTATATAACAGTGGGAGACTCCATTCCTGCCTGGCTTTCTCTGCCAGGCCCTGTTTTCAGGCACTTACCTGCCTCCTGAATAGCCAAACATGCTGTTAGCCAAGCATTTAGCTAATAGCCTTGAAGTTCTTGCCTTGCTTCTGTCTCCTCCATTATTGGAGCTCCAGGGGTGGTGATTGGTGGAGGGATGGAATCCAAGAATTATCCAGGAATCTAGGCTACTGGTGTTGTGAGCTCTGGTCCTGGGGCCAGGAGTTCTGGATCTGGCAGGGTTGCTGGCAGTGAAATCTGCTAGGGTGCTCTGCTCCTCTTATGAAGAGGTTCCAGGTCTGGGTAGGGCTAAACCTGGATATGATTAAAGCCATGACTTGAAATTGGTTTACAAACCATAGTTCCCTAAAACTACGGTTAATGTCAGGAAGGGGGTGCAGATGACTCCAGAGAGCAGAGGAGGGAGGAGTGAATGCACAAGACTTGACTCCCAATCCGCAGGTACCCGCAGTTTACAGGAGCCAGCTTTAAATAGGAACCACGCCATTGCGGGCTGGAATTGTATTCCAAAATGTCACACACATGTATAGCTAGCTGAAACAGTGTCCTGCACCGTGTGCTAGATTATTTTTATTTTGTTTATTTACCACATTTATATCTCACCTGGGCAGTCTTACAGGGGCCACATTCCAGTAATGAGCAGGGCCAGAGGCAAAAGTGGCTTTTAACTCTGTACAGTAGTCTAGTTTCTACACTCAAGACACCTATCCCTCCCTATTCTTCATCTAGACAAGGGAGAGCTATTATCAGAGTCCAAGGACAAATTCCACCCATCCAAAAACACCCAAGGGGGGCGGGGTTTGAAGCTGGGTAGCTGGGTTGGGGGGGTAGCCTACGGGTGTGGGGTGGAGAGAGTCCCAGGGCCCAGATAGAGAAACTTGGAAGTTCACATTTAGCCCTCATTCCTGAAGTTCGTCACACCTGCCTTAAAAGAAAAAAGTCTTTTTGCAAGTCCTTTCAGCCATGGTGGGGCTTTGGCTCAGTTGCAGAGCACATCTTTTGCACGTGGCAGGTCCCAGGTTCAAATCCAGGCATCTCTAGGTAGGGCTTCTAGAAAGAGCCCTGTCTGAAATGCTGAAGAGCTACAAGAATGCTAAGATAATACCAAACTAGACAGACTCTTGCTCTGACTTTGGTATAAAGCAGCTTCCTTTGTAAAGCTTTCCTCTTGGAGCGGTTGTGCTTGGTATAGGGTTGCTAGACTCAATAGAGGACAGGACTTCTGTGCCTTTAATTGCCCTGCTCTCTTTTGAGTCTGGAAACCTTAAAGAGAAACCAGCAGACCCTTTGTTTAATTTCCAAGTCTGGTAACCCTAGCTTGGTATGATGGAAAGGAGGCTCATCAAACTGATATTTCATTGCAGTTTTGGATATGCAGCAGACCTACGACATGTGGCTGAAAAAACACAATCCTGGGAAGCCGGGTGAGGGGACACCTCTGACATCACGGGAAGGGGAGAAGCAGATCCAGATGCCCACTGATTACGCTGACATGGTAACATCTTTCTCTTGCGCGATCTGTTTCTTGCCATCCATAAGCTGGTTGATGGCCCATTGGGGTGGAGTGTTCCTGCTTCTGAAGTCTTTGCTGTTTTTCTGTTGGGTTTATTCATTGTTGTTGGAATGATTTTTAGTGAAAGGTACTGTTTTATATGTTATGCCTTTGCTCTTTGCAGCAAGCAATTAAGTCAAACAAACAAACAAATAATAAATATTGAATCCCCCCCCCTGTTTTTATGAAAACAGTGTACCATTTTAAAAAAGAAATGGAGGGCCACTTCATTATTGCATGTGTTTTGCTGGAATGACATGAAGTCAAGACCCAATCCTTGTATGAGTAGTGAAATATATGAAGGATTTAATGTTGACTTATTTTATTACACACACACATCTATGCCCCTGCTCACTGTTTCACTCACCAGTCCCCCTGCCATTCTCCCCACATTAACCCCAAAGAGCTTCTCCTTCCCATCCCATCCAACTACAAAGGTTGCTTTTCACCTTCCCAGCCCAGCCCCATTTCTGAAGTTACTTTTCTATTCTCTTCTGAAGCCCCATTTTGCACCTGTTTTCACCATCCCCATTGCCATGCCTCCTACTCCCTTTTTTTTGCAGCCCCTTGCACCCAATTTTTCACACGCACCCCCTTTTTTCCTCCCCCTCTTCCTTTTCTCTCCACCAGTCCCCCCACAAAACCCAGAATATCTTTGGCAGTTGCAAAACATTTTGGAAAGTGGATAGTAAAGGAAAATCTAGTTGGTGATCAAACTATGAAACACATAGAACAATGGATTTCTTTTATTTTTATCTGAGCTATTTCTATACAGCTTAATTAGTGGAAATGTTAAGTCATGGGCAAATCGGTTTTATTGAACAGTAGGACTAGGCATGGAGGTGGTTGGAGGAGCCCTTTCTAACTCTTTTATGGAGCAGTTGTTCAGTGAAACAGCATGAAGTTAAAGAACTGTGTTCTCCTGTTATCTGATGGCTAGATGGGTTACCATTGCTGGCTTTGTGGGAAGAACAGCAATAGCAAGAAGCAATGGCAGCAACACATTCAGTCAGAGAAGCATAAAGAAAAAGTCTTCACATCGGAGAACGACTCCAGCTGCTGGAACTACCGTTTCCCAATGGGGGAGTTCCGGCTGTGTGAAAGGTACTGTGCAGTCAAAACTACCGCTTTCTCATTTGGTTACATATGCAGTCAATATGGAAAGGTAAAAGTAAAGGACCCCTGACAGTTAAGTCCAGCCGTGAACGACTCTGGGGTTGCGGCGCCCATCTCGCTTTACTGGCCGAGGGAGCTGACGTTTGTCCGCAGACAGTTTTTCTGGGTCATGTGGCCAACATGACTAAGCCGCTTCTGGCGAAACCAGAGCAGCACACAGAAACGCCATTTACCTTTCCGCAGGAGCAGTACCTATTTATCTACTTGAACTTTGACGTGCTTTCAAACTGCTAGGTGGGCAGGAGCAGGGACCGAACAACAGGAGCTCACCCCGTCGTGGGGATTCGAACCACCAACCTTCCGATCAGCAAGCCCAAGGTTCAGTGGTTTACAACGCAGCACCACCCATGTCCCTAGTCAATATATATCTCCAGATTAATAAAGAGAACAGTCCTTGGCTTCAGCTCTTCCTCACCCCATTGCCATCTAGCCTTATGAAGAGTTCTGAAGGACTCAGAAGCTTATGTACTGTTTTGTCACATTTTGGTTGGCCTGGTAAAGTTATTGCCCTAATATTGATTTGGAATTTTCTTATGGAGCAGCACAGCTACTATATACATTCCAGGTTAAATGTTTATTAGTAATAGGTGGAGAGGTGCATTTATGTATTCATTTTTAATAGGCGGAGAGCCAGCTTTTATTTACCGCTGCTGATTAACTTTCTAACTGCTGCCACCAGATGTCTGTACTACATTGTTTACCAACATCTTTAACTACATCTCAGTAGCTAGTGAAATTCAGATATACTGTAGTACAAAACTGGCCAGGCACACTTTTATAATTAAGCAAAGGTAACAATATATAATGTACTGTAAACTATAAAGGCATTATAAGTTTGCTATTGTTTCTTTAAGACGTACTTATATTTTCTTTGGACGCGGGTGGTGCTGTGGTCTAAACCACAGAGCCTAGGGCTTGCCAATCAGAAGGTTGGTGGTTCGAATCACGCCGACAGGGTGAGCTCCTGTTGCTCGGTCCCTGCTCCTGCCCACCTAGCAGTTCAAAAGCACGTCAAAGTGCAAGTAGATAAATAGGTACCACTCCGGTGGGAAGGTAAACGGCATTTCTGTGTGCTGCTCTGGTTCGCCGGAAGTGGCTTTGTCATGCTGCCCACATGACCCAGAAGCTGTACGCCATCTCCCTCGGCCAATAGAGCGAGATGAGCACTGCAACCCCAGAGTCATCCACAACTGGACCTAACGGTCAGGGGACTCTTTACCTTTATATTTTCTTCAATAAGGTTATCATATCTTTAAACAACAGTTACAGTTCAGATGTTGTTCAGCTCCAGCTCCTATTATACCTGACAGTTGACCAGGCTGGCTTGTTTACCAAAGAAGTATTCCTCTTTTGCCTTGGGCCCTTACCATGTTTAGTAGAAAACCCCCTCTGTAGTTTGAAATTAGTTTTCTGACGTCAGATATTGAAGAACTGAGGGAAATGGTTAAAAATGGAAAAACCCTAAAGTCTCTTAAGCCATTTGTTGTCTTCCTGCAGATTCCAGAAGACAAAATCCTGCCCTGAAGGGGAGAAATGTCGCTCTGCTCATGGCCAGGATGAACTGACAGAGTGGCTGGATCGGAGGGAAGTAATGAAGCAGAAGCTGGCCAAAGCCCGCAAGGATATGCTGCTGTGCCCCAGAGATGACGACTTTGGCAAATACAGCTTCCTATTACAGGATAGCATATAATTTACTGAGGGTGGTGAGAAAACAGGCAGATTTTCAGAACCAGAGATGTGGGAAGGGAAGGAGCAGGGCAGTGACATAGAGACTGGTAGTTGTTCCACAAACCTTTCTTTGATTGTAAGATAATCAAGATGATTTACTGATGTCGAATGGGATTTTGAATTGATTCATCTATAGCCAGGCAACATGATGCTCCTAGACTTTGGTTGTTCTATCTCCCCCGCTCCCTTTTTAAACATAATTTTTCAATCTACCACTTTTCACCTTTAAAAAAAAAAGATACTGTTTTGCGGTGTTTGGTAAATAAGAGGGAGGGGGCTTCTCACTTGGGTTCCCAAGCCCCTGGATCCTTTATTTGGGGTGCCTGATTGCTGGAATATTGCAGCATCGTGGACATGAGCATAGTGAGATAGTGGAGAAATGGTGAGCAAGTGGGGTTTTGTTCAGTGTTGGTGACTGTGCAGTGCTGTGTGCTTCTTCTCCACAGACACCCAAACCATTGTGTAGAAGAATAAGGAAGTACGGTAACTTAAAACAACCCCAGCTCAAGCTATCTTTAAAGTTTTGAGATTACTCCGGTGGTTGCTGTAGGCAATAGTAAAATACGACCATATTTTTCTCTGCGTGTTCTAGATTAAATCTTTCCTCCTCCTCCTCGCTGCCCATTCCAATCCCTCTCAGGTGAAGGAGGACAATGAATTTCTAGTCCAGCTAGAAAGATTATCACTACGTTGTCTTTGGAGGTGGAAGCAACAGTATATATTCCCTGCCTTCCCATATAGCTTATTCTGTTACCCAAAAAGCAAATTGATAACAGATTATTGTGTTGGACCTATGTTTGTTAAGCATAACTGCGAAGATTCTTCCCCCTACAGTTGGAGCAGTTGCGCAATGCAGTCTTTTCCTCTCCATAGAGACGTCTAAAACCAAGATGCTCTTTTGAGGATTGACGTCTGCTTAAGAAAAAGTAATGTTTGCAGGTTGTGCAGAGAGTCTGCTCGGTTGTTACTGAAAGTGTGTCAGTTCCACCTTAGTGGTGCCCACCCCCCCCACCCCCCCGTGTATTGGAATAGATGTGTGTGTCTGCAAAGACCAAAAAGCAATGATAGCTGAAATGGACAGAAATTATGTAAAAGGAATCTAGTCGTTTAGTTTTTTTAAAAGTTTGCCATATAAAAAGCAGTCAGGTTGGAAACCATTTTTATTTTTTTTGCCATGTAAAATATGTGGTGCCACTCAGATAATAAAGAAATGTAACTATACTTGAAATCAAAGATAAAATTAAATGCAAAGAGAGAAATTTAAAATGTTTCCACAAGAGAAACTGGTTAAACCAAGGTTACAAAGAAGGAGAATAAAACCTTCCTGGCATATGATTGTTTCGTTTCCAAAACTAATAGAATATATTATCTACAAATAGCCTCCAGCAACAAGAACACATTAAATCAACTTTCTGTCCCCTCTTCGACAGTGGAGAAGGTTCCTAGAAGACAATACGATCTCTTCTATATCAATACTATTTAATACACCTTTTGAAGTGAGCTTCCAGAGGCTATTGTCCAAAGCACGCTTTCTATGAGTTAAGTTCCATTGAACGCCATGGGGCCTGCTTTTGGGGTAAGCAAGTTCAGCACTGGGCTGTAAACGTCTGCAAAAAATGACGGGAACATGAAACAAAACGTTCTGTGAAATAGGGGTTGAAGAAGGAAAAAAGTGCTTTCATTTTATGACACTTGGTATGATGTGGTGTGTTGGACACATCTGTTCTGGATAAGAATGCAGGTGATCTAAAATGTGCAGAACGTATATTTTTGCAAGATAAAATGCTCAGCACTTGTGACTGAATAAGTTGGCGCAATTCTATTTTTGGGTCTAAGAGAAAATAGACTAATATGTATATTACAAATTAGTATGCAGTATTAGAATATTTGCTTTATGTTTTGCAAGCAGATGATGGGTGATCTGAATGAGGAGGTTTCATGCTGAGATGTATCTATCTAGGACCTGCAGTCTTGGTTATACTATCTATTTTATGAAGTTGTCCAACTAAGAGCTTTTGATATTTAATCAACTTTTATAACCCTTCCCTACTTAAATAATATTAATTAAGATAATATAAACTATCCCTATAGACAAGAAGAGGCCCAAATAATTGTGATAAGGAAGGGGAAGTAGAGTGAGCAGGGGAATAAGATCACTAGGTTAGGGTTCTCTGAAACCTTTTGTTGCTTTATTTTCTTTCTAACTGATGATCAGATGCCCCATTACTCATTTTTGTCAGTATCTGGCCTTCACACTTATTAACCCACTTGTACCTATCGTAAACCAGTTTAAAGATATTTGGTCTTTTTATAAGCAAAACCAGCTACTTGTTTTGAAATAGGCTTATTTTGTTAGACAAAAAACTTGTATTCCTAAAGAGGAGATGTAGGTACTTTTCATTGCTATCTTCTAGGAGAAGGTTATAGCTTTTTGTGTGTTTGACTGCCAATGAATGGTAGTCATGTACCCTGACCACCACCATTCCATGGACTAATCCACACATACTTTTCTTGAGAGCTATGATTCCCTTTTATTGATTTGATTATTCCAGAATTTGAAACAAAACCACTCATATCATGTTATGTGTTTTCCATTGGCCTAGGTTTTGATAAAAAGGGAGTTGGCATTTTCTGCTGCCTTGCCAATTTAGTAGTCTTAATTAATTTGACACTGGATTAAGCAAAACCACAGGAATTCAACTGCAACTGAATGAGCCAAATCACTCCCCTTCCCACACATAAGCATTTTGCGTATTTGCTTGTTGTCTGCTTGGCCATTGTGCTTTCAGTCTGTTGGTCCTATTTCTCAAAATACTGATTGACCAGCTTCTGGAGTTGAAATGTTAACCTATTTGGGACAGACAGAGGAAAACACACATAAGAAAATGGATGTTTAAAATTCTTAAACTATATGCATCTAGAAATGTAATTATATAAGTGTATGCTCTACCATGAGTTATAATATGTGAATTTATTTAGATTATGGGGTGGGAAATGTTTCCTTTCCTCTTTAATTAAAAAATAAACTGCTTTGCAGCCTTTTTTACTCCAATCAATACTACTTTGATAGGGGAGAAAAGGGCTTTTGTGGTTTATGGAAGCAGAGTTTATAGGGGTGGGAACACATATTCCTGGGCATTGCAGTGAGAATCAACTTTTGTTTTTTCCTGATATGATAACCTGATATGTGGTGTTGCAGTATTTTGTCACTGGACTTGTTCTAGTGTGTATATATGTAACCCTTCCATAAAACATATATACACAGGTATTAAATATATCACTCTATATAATATTATATATGTATGTGGTATCGAAGGAATCTTTTTTTTATTGAGGGTTAAGGGAAAGGACTCTAGCTAGGGAAATGCAGCATCTCTTATTGAAACAAAAAGATGTTTGGGGGGGGGGAGGAAGTTGCGTTGAAAAATAATTATTTATGCTGATAGGGGATCATTACTCCAATTAGTGGTGAACTCACCCATGTAAATATCTTTCCATTCCATGGAAAGAAATGTTCATCTAATAAATAAGGTGCTAAAGAAATCCTTTTGATTATTTTCTTAAGAAAATGGACATTGTCAAGAGCAGGGGGTGGTACTTTGTCCTCTGTTTATCTTTTCCCCTTGGTCTTTATATAAATAGGATGGGATTGTTTTTTGTGCTATAGCATCTCACTGTATCCATAGCACTAGCAGTTCTTCAGTAATCAAGGGTGTCAGCCCACTGCTCCAGAACAACTGAATAAAAGAAATAAGCATTTGGATAACTACCATAAATGACCTAGCAAGGGAAAGATTTTCAGGAGGGCAGACACATCTGAGAATTATAATGAAATTAGGTCACTGGTTATGTTTGTTAATACTGAACAAACTGTGCTACAAAGAGCTTGGCAATGGCCCTTTCTTAACATAAAATAAAGTTATTGGTTCAGTTACTGTATTATAAAATGCTCCAAAAAAGAAGGCAGGACTCCTTTCCCAGAGTCCTCAAAGTTGAGGGAAGGGGAGGTTTGAATGGGACAGTGATTAACCAGGCCTTCAACTAGGCCATCCCTAAGAAATTGAGTGATAGGGGAAAGCCAGTGAAGGGAGATGCTATATTTCTAAGCTGATCTTGTAATAAGTTGGAGAGTCCTTCAAAATGTCTTTGTATTACTATATTTTAAGAATACCACGCTTTACTATTACAAAGAAATCCATAGTACCTTTCGGAAGGTCTAGTATCCAAGATAATAATGTAGATGTTCTAACAACTTTCTTGTTCCTAATGAGACAGATTTGCTTCTTTTAGCCTTTGTAATAGAAAATAAAAGTGTGCACTTTAAACCCTCACCATGTGTGCTGTATTATTTATTCTTTGGACAAGAATGGCAAGGTGGCTCACCTGTTTCCTCATGTAATCAATCAATCAATCAATCAAAACCTTTATTGGCATCATGTTTCCTCATGCATGGGCAACATGGCTGGTATGAAACATGATCAAAAACTGATTCATTTGTGGCCTACGATAGATCTTTGTGTTTTAGCTACCTCTCATTTAAAATGAAGTACCAAGTCTCATGTCACACAGTTCCCATGATGTCACTATTCTCATTACTTATGTACTTCAGATGTAGGGAACCTCCAGCTGCTGCTGAATCACAACTCTTATCATCCCTTGGCAATTGGCCGTGCTTTCTGGGGCTGTTGGGAGTTGTAGTTCTGCAACATGTGGAAGGCCAAGGTTTCCCTGCCCCACTTGTACATATCACCATGACATTGGCATTGCTCACTGAGAAACAGTGTGGCAAGAATTTACTTCTACACCACTGGTTTGTTACCCAGGTGAGAGAACGCCTTAAATAAAAACATGGAACTAAGAGAATAAAAGCAAGCGCAACAGATCCAAGTTAGGGACCTAGTTTATTAACTACTGCACATAAGGACAGAACAACTTAGCAGGGTTGTTCTTGCCAAACTGCCAGTTAAGAGAGTCTGCCCAGAGGCAAATCAGAACAAAGCTTATACAGTATAATTGTTCAAGCACAGCACTCTTTAAAGAGTCATAAAACATCAAACCTTCTACATACATCTACCCCAGCCAATAGGCCAAGTGGCCAGGGGTGATGGGAATTGTAGTCCAAAAGCATTTGGAGGGCTACAGGTTTTCCAACCCGAGTATGTGGCTAAATATGCAGATCATGCTCGATTTTTTAAAAAATGATCATCAGCAGGAGAGAAATCCAGTGGAAGATCTTCTGAAACTCTTAATTCTGCCTACATGCAGGAGAGAAGATGTATGTAAACCATTAAACTTGCATGGTTCACATTCATGTAAATCCTGCCTAATCTGAGAGGCGGTGCCTGTGCCATGCAAGGTGGTGGTTATGTACTTTATAAGCACACACTGGCAGGGGGAGCGCACTGCCCCGGCACCATCGGGGAGGGGGGTACCATCGTGGCTGCCTCCCCGACATGCGCTGTGTAGTCCCCCACTGCGGTGGGTGCCACCCCCCTGCAGGTGCCACGCCCCTCCCCCCGGGGTGCACACCGTGCCCTTGGGATGCGCGCCAGCCACACACCCGCCTGCTCTCCCCCCCCCCCCCGGTGCTGCTGTAAGCACATTGACAGCTCCTGTTGCTATTTACAGTGATGTTAGCACATGGCACATACATTCATGGGGCTTGCGGCAACTATGTTTAGATATGGCTTGTGGCCTTATTATAAAGAGTTGTGTACAGTGTAGCTTGGTGTACTTCACTACACCTCATGTTAATGAGTTCTTCAGCCTCCCAGGCTTCTATGGTAGCAAATTACCACAAAGCAAATTGCTGTTTGAAGATGTCCATAATCACAATTTAGGGCTATAAATACATGTAACCATGATTGGCGCTTTTGGCCATATACTGGTAGTACTGTAGTGCAACCAGCAACATTTCAAATACATGACTTAAAGCATTTTTTTCCCACCTGCTGCTGATGTGCAGGTGTAAAAGACGGGGAAAAAACCACCCTGGAGTGAAAGTTCACAAAACGGCTTGCTGATTCCTTGTAGAGGGATGGAAGAGGCCTGTTCCTTTGTGGTGGTGGTTTTTAAATCAAAACTGGTGTCAGATGATTATGCCAGCCATTGCTGATCAAAGTGAGGGGAAGTACACAGCCACTGAAGAGTCTTAACTTTGAGAGGAAAGGGGGAAATGGAAGTCCATGGGATGGTGTGGGCCACAGGAAGTGCTTATTTTAGGATGTCACATGTACTGTTTACTAATAATTGGAACATTCATGCCATCACACACTGATCGGCATGAGGACTACCGAGGTCAGGCAAAGGACGTCAGAAGAGCGCTGCCTGATCTCACTGTGGCCAGCCAGATGCCTGGGGGGAGCCACAAGCAGGACATGAGCACAAACGGTTCTCTGCCCTCAGTCTGGATTCAGTCACTGGCTAGAAGGTCCACAAGGCTTTTCTCCCTCATCATATGAAAGCTGGGGAAGATGCAATAAAGCTGAAGGTTAGAAGCACAAAGCATAAAGGAAAGGAGGTACTTCTTTACACAGCACATAGGTAAACTACAGAATACGCTCCAGTAAGATGTAGTGATGTCCACCAAGTTAAATGGCTTTAAAGGGATTGACAAATTCATGGAGGATAGAGCTAAGGCCAACCTCTGCCCCCAGAGGTAGCATTCTGTGTATTGGTTTACAGCAAGTGCAAGTGGGGCGAGTGCCATTGCACTCAGGTCCTGCTTATGGGCTTTCCGTAGGAAAAGAATACGGTACTGGGCTAGATCCAGCTTACGTTCTCTTAGGGCTGCTTAGGGACAGGATTCGACAGGCCTTCTTCCATCCAAATAAAAGGCTGCTTGGCTGTCATAAGAACATAAAGAGCCTGCTGGATCAGGCCAGTGGCCCATCTTGTCCAGCATCCTGTTCTCACCGTGGCCAACCAGAGATGCCTGTGGGAAACACGCAAGCAGGTTCCGAGCACAGGAGCCCTCTCCCCTCCTGCGGTTTCCAGCAACTTGTATTCAGAAGCATTGCTGCCTCTGACTCTGGAGGCATGGTCATTGTGGCTACTAACTATTGATGGCCTTCCCCAAGGATCGCCTTGTCAGTTGCCCTGAAACTGTAGGTAGGTGAAAGAAAAAAACATACCGGCTGCAGTAATTGGTTAGTGGCTTCAGAACAGGTGGGAGGTTGCCATCTCTCAGAGCAAGAGCAGGCATAACAGCTACCGTCTGCTCTCAGAGTTACTGCCATGTGAGGAGGGTGGCTATGCAAGAGTTAGGAAAATTCCAATTATTATTTTTTTAACAATTACTTACAAAATATTTGTACAAGTTGCTGAGAGCCTTAAGTGGCATGGGACATAAATTGAATGAATACATAACCGTTTGAGCTGCATTTGAAACTGTTGGGAAACTTTCTCGGTTTTTTGTTTTGTTTTCAATTTGTGATTAAGTGGATTGCCATGTTTGGCTATGTATTCCTAACATGATCCAAATGCATTAGGCAGCCATGAATGATCAGGTTTGGCAAAGTGCTGGAAGAATGCTTCCAAGTCTCTGTTAATTGACTTCAGTTTTAACTGGTTTTAGTTTCTTCATCCAAACGCATAGTTTTCTAGTTGGGATTCAACCACCTGGTCACCATCTGGTAATTCTGATATACCTTTTTTATTTTAAGTGTATCATCACCATCATTCTATTTGGCATTATTTTATTTTATTCCCCAAAGGCAGCTTTTTCAGCTGTTGGTGTATCATATCCACTGTGCCCAAGAGAACTGGACACCAATCTGAGACATTACATTTGGCTGTGAACATGTTCAAATTCTCACTCAGCTATGGAGGTCTATTCTACAGTTCTAGTGGGACAGAGTGGTACCTTGCTTCTCAAACTTAATCTGTTCTGGAAGTCCGTTCCAAAACCAAAGCATTCCTAAACCAGGGCACACTTTCCCATAAAAAGTACAGTAATGCAAAATGGATTAATCCATTCCAGACTTTTAAAAACAATCCCAAAACAGCCATTTAACATGAATTTTCCTACCTAACGAGACCATTGATCCATAAAATGAAAGCAATAAACAATGTACTGCAGTCACACAATCAATCAGTAGCTGAACTGGGTTCTACACAGTAACACACCAAAAAAGAGCCACATAAACGCAAAATAAATAGCAAAATCAGACAGACCTCAGTGTAACACTCAAAACGAAAGTGTGGCACTCAAAATGGAGCATGTTCCACTTCCAAAAAAAAAAAAAGTTTGCAAACTGGAACACTTACTTCCAGGTCTGCAGTGTTTGGGTTCCAAGTTGTTTGAGAATCAAGGCATTTGAGAACCAAGGTACCACTGTATTTGGTCTATTCTCTTGTGCTGACAACTGTATTCAGCTTCCAAGCTGCTCGGCTAATTAGGCTTGGCACACCCACAACTGTGACAGGTAGTGTGTGTGTGTGTGTGTGTGTGTGTGTGTGTGTGTGTTTTGCAGGCATTTCAGTTCCTTGCACTGGGCAAGGATCTTCCAAGAAAGGCCTCCAGGCTCAAAGCAGTGTGTGGGAGGGACTTGTGTAAGGGGTGCCAGGGAAGAGCTGAGGCTTGTTAACATTGCTTCTGGGCAACTTGTCTGGGTGTGAAGCGTGACTGGGGGATGGGATAGCTGACTGCACCCATTGGAATAATCACAGTTTTAAGCAGACTTTGCAACACCTATCGCTACTGGACTGAGATGCTGACATAATCACACAACTGATTCAAAATGGTACCAGTCTGTCTCTTGGTATAAAACAGACTGCATACACTCCATCCAAAGAACTCTGGGAATTGTAGTTTGTTAAGGGTGCTGGGAACTGTAGCTTTGTGAAGGGTTAACTACAGTTCACAGAATTTAGGGGACGTTGCCTTAAAGTATGTTATGTTCACAGTGTGGTAAAGTATTTGAACATAATTAGGAACATGCTGCCTAATAAAGCATGTCTTAAAACTGATGGCAAAAGTAAGAAAATTAATGGGCAGCATTAGATGATCCCTCTCAGTATCAAGCTATATAGCACTACGAATTAGAGTTATACTTGAGATCAGGAGGGCTCTAAACTTGCCCTGTGGGCCTCTAGATATTGCTGCACCATCCCTGGCCACTGGCCTTGCTGGGTGGTACTGAATGGGTCAGTCCAGAATCTAGTCCAGAAATAGCCAGAGCACGTTTAGCAAAACTCAAAGTCTGCTTTATTCAGATAGTGTTGCAGCTAATGAACTAGCCTAAGCTATTAAAAGGCACCTCCAGCCACTGATATTTGTGCCCCAAATATAGCGCCACCCCCAGACTATGTATAAGGTCACTGCTCTATTTTAGTTTTGTATAAATATGGCTTTTAGATAAACAGTACAGAAAGGTTCCTGAAAATATTCTATGCAAAAGGCGGCCAGTTAGTTTCACCAATTAGAAAAGCATTTATCATCAAAGTCCTCCCAATGTTACTGTATGGGGTTGAAATTTGGGGGTGGAATTTAAAAATACTACAACGGCTAGAGATTCTACAAAACTCATTTGCACGAAAGATACTGGGTCTCCCCAAGGGCTCGGTTGCTGCACAGTTAAGAACAGAACTGGGCCTCCCCTCCATTGTTGCGAGAGCCCACATCAGAATTATTTGTTTTTACTGTAAATTAATAACTGCCCCAGGTTCCCTATTAGCCAGGCAAGCCTTTTTAACTTGTTCCCATAGCAACAAATGGTCTAATGGCATGGAGACTATTATTACATGCTACTCCCTCCCAGAATTTGACACGCTGTCATACTGGGACCAACATAAAATCCGGGCCTGGATTCTTACAAGGGACGAGGCCATGGACCGGGCACAGTCCACCACAGCCCGCCTCTCTATGTGGTTTCCTAAAGTGAAAGTGGCAAGATCACTTGCCAACTACTTGATAGACCTGACGGAGCCCAATTTGAGAAGAGCGTTTACTATGGCCCATTTCCATTCTATACCCACGGCCTTCCTGCAGGGGATTTACTCTAAGACCCCTATTACTCAGCGCCTATGCCCATGCATGAAATAGAGGACTCTCTACATTTCTTTTTCTACTGCCCCATTCATGAGCCAATAAGATCTAAGCTCCTCCTCTTGATCCCGTCCACCATTACATCTAAGGAAGACTGTTTGAAATTAATTCTTGTAGATGCAAATCCCCTAATTTCACCTGGGGTGGCAATCTTCATAGTGCAGGCTCTGAAACTCAGGGCTACCCTGACAGGGTAGTGTGTCCTAGACCTGGACCTGTTTTAATTCTCTCTATTTCATTTTTAACTGAATGTGCCGAGCCTATTTTGGGCTATTTTATGCTTTACATATATCTGCATATTAGATTTTTGGTGCTGGCACCTAAATCTTTGCATTATTGTCTTAGGGTAATGTAAATGTTATTACACCAGCAACATCGCCTTGAATTTTGCTTTGTTGCTTGTCTGGCATTTTGTATTGTTTTATTTTGCTATGGCTGTATGCTAACGCAATAAAGGTTTGGTTTGATTTGATAAACAGTACAGAAAGGTTCCTGGAAATCATGCAACAGATTTTCTGCTGATGCCATAGAAGTAGAAACTAGATTACAAGTATGGTGTTTTCCACACCCACTAACTCTGAAGCTTAAAGCAGCGGCATGGTGTGTCATTTTACTCCATGAGAAACAGGATGAATGAAAGTGATCCATAATTCTACGGACTTAGCTACGTACATTGGTGGCTCATGCTGTAACTTTGGTAGAGCGTATTTGACATCACATGTGCACCCAGCAGCAAAATCAAAAGCAAAGCAGTATCTCTTTAAACACCACAAACTAAAACAGCTCAAACAAGTCCACCCCCCCACCTGCATTGAATGCCACAAATTCCCACTAATCATACATGAGTATGCCCACATGGCATCTTCAAATTAGCCATATGCAGAATGTGGATCTACACACGGCAATTAATGTTCCCTGTGATTCCTTTACCCCACACCCAGGCCAGATTAAAGGACCCCACAGCGCAAACACACACACCATCCATCACTCCAATAATTGCTGGAATTTGTGTGTGATGAACCACTTGAACTGCAGGTGGTCATCTTCTTTGTGAAGAATGGGAGCACAGAATTAGTTTGTGGGTAGCAGTTGTGATAGCAGTTGTGATTCCACCTGAAAGACTGCTTTGTTGCAAACAGAAGCAAGCAAACAAACAAACAAACTGTACCGCTTCTGCCTTGCAGCTTCTATTGCCAGGTCATATATTAGGTAACTGAATTAGGTACCATGGGGTTTTTATCCAAGAGATAGAATTGTGATTATACTACTTAAGGTTTATCTAACTTAAGACTAAGAACTTTGATCCTGTGGGTCATGACCCCACACAAGACACTGAGTAGCATATGAAAAATAAATATAGAATGTTGCCTACAGTATTTTGATGGAGAAATCAGAAACACTGGTTAAGAGGTGGCAGCTTCCAGGGTCACGCTGCGAACCCCTTCCTAAGATGACGGATGATTTGCAAAGCCGCTCCACAGACTGAAAACAAAACAACACCGGGAGGTACTAACTAATGCATTTATTCTGTCTGATCGAGAGAGCAACCTCTGATTTACTTGCGTGAGGTTGGCATTGTACTTTATGGTTGTGGTAGACTTGTGCCAACTGTCAGAATCCTGCTTTGATTTGTTGCCCGTCTGCTCACACTTGAGATTTAAGCCTTTCCTGCGACCGAGCCCATTTCCTTTCGCAAGTTAGGTAACCGGCCCAGTTCTTTACGGCCTGATTGGCTGCAGCGGGAGGGTAAACCAGCCCCGGCAGACCGGCCCGGCCCTGTTTGTCATTGGCCAGCGAGGAGTGGGCGGAGCTAGCTAAAGAGTTCTGGGCTGCCTCCGTCTCTGATTGGCTGTTCCTCTCGCAGCCTCCCCCTGCCAGGAGTTGTTGAGCAACATCGCTCCGGGCTCCTCTTGTGACTTCTGCTAAAAGCCCGTTCTCTGCGCTCAGACACGCGGTCGGCCCTTCTCTTGGGAAGAAACGGGATTGTCCTCCCCCAGCCCAAGGCGGGAAATGTCCAGCTGCAGCAGACTTGGAGCCCCTCCTGCCATGGATTTCCCTGAAGTGTTGAAGTCTCTTCTGGAGTACTCTGTGCCCTGGACGGGATCTCTGAAAGGTAGGGTCTGCGCGCCTCTCCTTTTTGCCCCAAAGCCAGATGGGGAGGGAGAGGGAGGGGTGGGGTGGCGGCATAAAAGATAGTGGCTTTGGCTCTTTTTTAATTCGACCTAAGCCACGGGGATCGGAAAGTCGAGAGGAGCGAGCGACACGTGCCGAGAGCCACACTTTTCTGGTGCTGCTACATTCTGTGTGGGTCGGGGGAGGGCGGCCGGAGACTTCGGAATAAATGGTCAGATATGTGGTGGGTGTCTTGTGTTGATCTCTCATCTCAAGCAACTACTGTACTGCTGCTTCTGGAGCCGTTCTACTTGGGCATCAAAAACTCTCAGGATTTCCATACCTTTTAATTTCGCGAGCTATATCTGTCGGGTCAGCTCTGGCGGATCATAACCACAACAACCACCTGACTTTTACAAGACATCTGAAGGCAGCCCTGTTTAGGGAAGTTTTTTATGTTTGATGATTTATCGTGTTTTTAATATTCTGTTGGGAGCCGCCCAGAGTGGCTGGGGAAACCCAGCCAGATGGGCGGGGTATAAATAATAAATTATTACAACAAGGTTTAAAATCAGTGTCACGTCGTTTTATGGCGCTGTTTCTGAGGCATAAGTTGCTTCTTATCCCGCTACCTCCCATATGAAATAGAGCCATCCGGGAGTAGGGTGTTTTAACGAGTGCTCCGATGGGCTTTGGGATCCGTTGGCTGATGCTTTCTCTTCCCAGTTATGTAGGCATATGTTTGGGGGTTGTTGTTTTTAAGTCGCTCGCTGCATTTCTGGCCAGGAACTCGTCTAAATGCTGTGGTGTGTATTTTAGATATGGTCCTAGTTACTATAACAGAAGCTGGTGGTCATTTCAGGGTCCCAAACAATGTAGAAGGCAGATTTTTGTGGGGGAATGTAGTGAGTTGATGCAGTGGGGAAAGCCTGCTGAAAGAAATAGCCTGCTATGTGAACTGACTGTGGCAACAGGAGAGTGGTGATGGCAAAAGTTCAGTTGGAATGTTGTGCTATGATGAAAATGGGAGTCAAGGAGAATACACGTGTTTCTCATTTTTTTTAGGTCCCTCTAGCATCTTTCTTTTGTCACTGTCTTGTTCGTCCTCTACTTCTTCCTTTCAGAAACTTTTGCAACAAACCACTGGTATAAAAACAGAGCCCCCCGAACTATTTGATATTACTGTAAAAAAAATCATTGGAAACAGGAGGTCCAATTTACCTCTGACAAAATAACCAGAACTGCACTCAAGAGGAAAAATTATGCAGACCAGACAGTTAATCCAGAGTCAAATAGTACGAAATTATTCTGATAGGTGGTTGTTTTGACAGTTTATATACCACCTAATTATAAATGTATCCAAGTGGTTTACATCAAGTTCAACAAAATAACAATATAGATTAAATCAGTTACTTAAAATATCTACTGGAATAAAGGAAAGGGTTTGGGTTCAACAGGGAGGGGGGATGCTTGATATTAGTTAGGGGAGAGTTCCACAAAATTGGGTCCACAATTCTGAATGCGCAGCTGCTGATGGACATGAGTTGTGCTTCCAAGACATTCAGTACCGAAGGACTGAAACTACCTAGCAGATTTTACATAAACAACATGTGAAGAAGAGAGGCAGGCAACGTGCAGTCTTTCAGATGTTGTTAGACTACTCCAACTCCCATCAGCCCCAACTAGGATGGTTGATGGGCAGAGATGCTGGCAGCTGCAGCCCAGTAACATTTGGAGGTTACAGGTTGTCTGTCTCTGGTTTTGTATGAACGTATGTATGAAAGGAAAACAAACAGATCTTTAAGGGTGATGATTTACTTTTCACTGGGTGTGGTTTATCTTGGCTACTCAGAAGCTGAATTCTTAGATTATGCTATCCTTGAAACGTTGTCAAGGGAACCCCCCTCTCCCTTAAGCAAACAACTTTCCATTTTTACTTGCATAGTTCTTTGCAACTTAAATAAAGCAAATGCACATGAACACACACAGAAAGAGAGGTTACTACTGATTCCTCTAAAACAGGAGTGGGTAACTTTCCTCCTGCCCAATGGCCTCCTTCACCTTTGATCACCTTTCTGGGGTTCACAAGCTAGCAGTGGGTGTGGCCATCCATACACACACTCACACACATTCCTGGAACACACAAGTTCACAGTATCCTCAGTTGAACCATGTGGTTCAGCTATGAAAGGGACTATCACCCACCCTCCACACATCACATGATTGAGTTGATGACCAAGGAGGGAGCACCCCAATGAGGGTGATTAGCTCTACCTGCCTCAGTGCTGCCTATTTTATTTTATTTTATCTGCTGCTACCCAAATCAGTGCGATCTTGCAGGGGCAGAATTTTTGTAGAGGAAGGCTAGATCAGAACCCCAAGAAGCGGGACTTCCAAACATGCCTTATTTTTTTATTTTTATTTTTTAAAAAATTTATAGACCACCCCTCATCATAAGATCTCAGGGCGGATCCCAGGCTTACATTGTATTCTATTTATGTTTCACTGTACCTGCCTGTTTTGTTGTTCACTGCCTTTTAAAAATAATAATGCTTTGCATTTATTCTTTATGGTACAGAAGATACGTTTTGAGAAAACGACTGTTACAACAGTAAACAACAAATAACTTGTCATGATAAAATTACAGTCTTTTGTCATGCTGTATAATAAAGTTTCATTTGATTACTCTAAAAGATCACACCACATTTTCCTGAGAGTGTTGGGTGGATTTCTGCCAGTCTGAACTATTTATTTATTCAATAAACATATATATAATGTAAACTGGGCATGTGGGTTAGTCTCCACTTTTCTCCAAAACCGCTTGACCGATTGTGTTCAAATTCGGACACAACGTCCCAAGCGAATATGCGAGTGATAGACAGGTTGCGTAGATAGATGTCACACCTATGGCAGGTAAAGCAGGTAAAAACCACTGTTCCAGAACACAAAACTCAGACAGCTGGGAGCACAGGAGAGTTTGCAAAACAGTGCCCTGTAGCGATGGCTACACTGGTACTGCAGCTAGGAAACCTTTCCTCTCCACAGCATCTCGGCTTGGCTTTGCAGACTGGGCCGAGAGGCTGGGATAGGTCATGGGTCGGGACAGAGTGGGGCCAATCACAGGGATGAGCCGGGGGGTGGGGGGAGGAGGGGGCAGAATAGGTCATGGGTCAGAACAGGGTGGGGGCAGTCACAGGGGTGAGCCACAGCAACGTGTGGCCGGGCCAGCTAGTATGTTACAAAGGAAACAGGGGTTGTGTTTGCCCTTTGCTGCTCTGACCTGACATGTTAGTTTATCAGCCATTGCTATTGACCGTACTCTGTTATACCAAGAATCAATGTTCAGCCCAATGCCAGTTTTCCAACATCTGGCTATCTCCATACAGGCACCAGTCAATAGAAAGCAAAGAGGTCGTCATTTGCTGTACACTGCATTGATATTTTAGATGAGGGAGCCAGCTATACATATTTTAGTATACTGTATAAATGAGAACTGATTTTCCAATGGCCTGCATGGCTCCATATTTTCCCCTCAGTCGACCCAATCATCCTCTTATTTGTCTTCCTTTTAATTCAGCATTGACCTTTCCCATATCCAATATCAAATACAATTTTCTCACACATTTTATTGTGGACCAGTTATGAGTCTCACTGAATTCTCTGCTCCCCCCCCCTTTTACTGCCCCTGGCTAGTACCAAAAAGGGACTGAGGCTGAAGTTGTCAGACTTTAAGCAAACCAATAAAGTGTAGCTGGTAGCCTAGGGTGCAGAGTTTAGTCTGCTTGGCAGTCAGAACAACTAATTCCAGAAGAACTATAAGTAAAAAAAAAACTATAAGTAAAAAAAAAACTAGTCCAGCAAAGCTGCAAAATCCTATGCATTATGTTCCTAAATAATAGCTCACATAGATCCTAAATAATATATTTGAAACTTTATATGCGCCAAACCATGGGCCAGTAGTATAACACACTACGTATGGATATTAGTTCAGAACATCAACCCTATGGATGTTTCTGCTATGCCAGAAGGCGACTCTTTCATTTGGTGAACTGAAGCCTGATTTAAATAAGTTGGCAGGCAAGTAAGAACTGCCCTGTGAGGCGTCTCATGCACCTGGTGTCTTGCTTAAACTAGGTTGGCCTGCCTTGAGGTGCAGTGATAGCATGCCAGCAAGTGGACACCTCACTGGAGCACACTAGTATTGCATGCATAGAGGCTGAGGGGGTGGTTAAAATGAAAGGTTGGCTATGTGGAATGCCAGCTGCACAGGTAAATTTGCTCTGGGTATAAAAGTACTATTTTGGGTTTGTGTGCATTGTGGGCCTTCTCAGTAGTTGCGCCTGCCTTATGGAACGCCTTCCCATCAGATGTCAAGGGAATAAACATCTATCTGAATTTTAGAAGACACCTGAAGGCAATCCGTACAGAGAGGTTTTTTTAATGTTTCAGGGGTTTTTTGTGTGTTTTAATATTTTGTTGGAAATCACTCAGAGTGGCTGGGGCAACCCAGTCAGTTGGGCAGCATATAAAATACAATAACAATTATTACTGACCTCTATTGGATAAATATTATATTTATTTTTTTACTATTTTGTAAAGTTTTGGAGATAGATTAAGATCTAGGCAAATTGCCTAGGGGGCAATGCTAGAGAGAAGCTTCAGTCTCGTAAGTACTGTAAAGTTAGGCTAAATTCAGTTTTATTTACATTTGGGGCAGCTTCTATATGCGTTTGCATGTTCTCTATTAATAATATGATTTGTTTGGACCAGGCTTGCCCAAAATAAGGTCCATGATTACAGCTCCTTCAGTATGAACTCACTTGGAATATTTGTGCAGGATTAATACACAGATTGGAAGCTGATCTGATCTGGAGGAGCACACTTTGCTCTTGTTTATAATCACACTGATACTCTTGAGTTTAGGAAAATGAGAAAGCTAACTTTATTAAAGGGGAAACATACCTGATAGGAAATATCCTTTCTTCTGTCTAACTAAGATGGAGATACAAAGAACCATGCCTCCTCTTTGTTCTCAGCAGGAGAGACATACAGTACAAAGATGTCTCCTCTCCCAAGGTGAAGAAGAAGAAAATGAGGAAAGCAAGCCTGAGAGTATCAGTCTAACACCTGATGGAAGGTCAGCACAGTTAAAAGAACAGCTCTATGAAGTTTGGCGGTTCCTCTCTCTATATTTTCTCCTACGGTATGCAGACCCACCAGTCTTCTATACAAGCTCAGTTTCATCCTAAAACTTCCCACATGACTGAACACTTTTTGTCTGTCAGCCCATTCCCATTCTCTTTGTGACAACAGCTTTGATCTCCACAGCCCCCTCAATAATGGGGTTTGGAGAATGTTGCTTGTCCTTTCCTGGATTCAGAGTGGTACTTGTTTTTCTTCCCAAGCTGTTGCAGTTAGCCTGCCATTCAAGGATCACTAGAAAACACGAAGACCAACAAACTACACATTAGAAGCAGGAAACGTCTAGCAGGAAACTGGCTAGAAAGAATAAGGGAGAGAAAGGTGTGCTAAGGGAGGAAAATGAGATTGCAGAGAAACTGAATGAATTATTTGCATCTATTTTCATGGTGGAAGAGGTAGGGCAGATCTGATCACCTGAACCAACTATAGCAGGATGAGAGTCTGAGGAACTGAAGCAAATAGTACTAAACAAGAAATGAAGTTCTAGGCCATATGGACAATTTAAAATTCACAAATTGCCGGGTGCAGGTGGTATCCACCTGAGAGTTCTTTAAAAACTCAAATGTGAATTGCTGATCTTCTAACAAAAACATATACTTTGCTCTACACATGAGGACTGAAAACTGCGCAATGTGACACAATTGCATATGGAATAACAGTTCTTGATGAAGCAGAGGTGGCATGGCTTCTGCAAGGGTGAGAAGTCCTGTCTCACTAACCTTTTAGAGTTGGTTTTTTTTTAAGGAGCATGACGAAACATATAGAGATCATCCAGTCAGCATTACAGTGGTACCTCGGGTTAAGAACTTAATTCGTTCTGGAGGTCCGTTCTTAACCTGAAACTGTTCTTAACCTGAGGTACCACTTTAGCTAATGGGGCCTCCCGCTGCTGCCATGCAGCCGAGTGATTTCTGTTCTCATCCTGAGGTAAAGTTCTTAACCCGAGGTACTACTACCAGGTTAGCGGAGTCTGTAACCCAAAGCGTTTGTAACCCAAGGTACCACTGTATATACTTAGACCAGTGGTTCTCAAAGGTTGTGGTACGCCACACTGGTGTGGCAGGAGAGGATGGCAATATGGCAGGAAGATTCAAGGATAATCAATATTTTATTTAGGGAATGATTCATGTTCTTATGTAGCTGCATTGTTTTATACTTTCTGGATGTCCCATGATCATATTATAAACTAGTTGTGTTCTATGTTATAAATCAAGCACTGCCATGAGGTATGCCCCCCCCCAATGTATTTCTTACTCACACACTAATCGGTGGTGCGAACAAATTTTTATTCTGAAAGTGTGGCCCAGAGAAGAAAGTTTCAGAACCACTGTGCTATGAAATTCATTCTCATGATATGTTGTGATGACTTGGATGACTTTAAAGGAGGATAATGGCTAGTAGCCTGGATGTCTATGTTCTTCTACCTTGGACAATCTAGCACCTCCTTTCTCACTTCTGAAGATAAGGGAGCTCAGAAGAGCATCTGAGGAAGACCTTAATATCTGGGCAGGTTCATGCAGTCCTTCTGGTATCCCAGTGCTAAGCTGTTTAAGGGCTATAAACATAAAAAGCCATGTGCTTGGCAATTGATTGTTAACTACTTCAGTTGTTTTGAGACTGCTGGGATGTGATCCATTCAACCAGCCAATTACGAATCTTGATGTAGTATTTTGTACTAACTTAAGTTTCTAAGTATTCGGCAAAGGCAGAACCACATATAGTGCATTACAGCAGTCAAATCTGGATGTTCCTATAACATAACTATGGCTAGAAGTCATTTGGGTCTCTAAATATAAGACCAAATCTATCAGCGCTGCAGATTGTAGTCTGAGTACAACCCCGCCAAGAAAAGGCTAAACAACACCATCTAAGCTAGATGAACTGCCTACCAACAGAAACCGCACCTGAGTTTCAGTTTATTGGCCTTTATCCAGTCCATGGCTATCTCCAAATACCAGCTTACCACTTTTGCAGCCTCACCTAATCTCTGATGAAAACGATAAACTGAGTTGGGTGTCGTCTGCAGAGTGATGACGCACCTTGTCGCAAATCTCCAGATGACATGTGCCCTGGTTATGATGTTGTCCTTGTGCACTAGAATATGCTAGGTGCTGATGTTGTGTGGAAATCTTATTACCACTAATCCTATTAGTCTGAACTCCAGATTTCATGTTGAGGGATAATTCCTCTCCCAACCATTTTGTAAACAGTTGAAAACGGCAAACCTTCAGAGGGATTTCAATGTCACCAGTCCCAGCAATGATGATGTCCAGCTGGACCTTCCAGATAGAATGCAGAAGTAGCTGATCATGGAACAGATCACTGGAGGAAATTGATGCAGGAGAGAATCATGGTCTGACTTTAGGGACCATGGTTTCTTTAGTAGCAATGTACCTTAGGACATGGATTCTCAAGCTTTCTACTCCCAGGGCTTACTTGAGATGTCTGAAAATCACTGAGGCCCACAAACTACAACATGGAGCCAAGCAAAATCCAAAATAGTGGCAGGTGGAAGTAAAGTTTGGCATAATCAACTGGCAGTTACTATTACTTTCTACTGATACCTAATCCACTTTTTGAAATTGCTAAATTCTTTGCCTTAGCTTTTTCCTTGTGGCAAGAAGTTCCATAATTCAGCTTTCCTCAAGCTAAGTAAGGACAGTTGCCATGGCGGTATTGTGACTCAGCCACTCCATATTAGGAAGAATTTGCTGATCCAGTGGCTTTAAGTGAAAAGGGTTTTTCCACACTCAACTTGTACCTTATCCCACCAGACTTCAAATGTTCAGTGTCCTTCACCCTTCTCACTGATCCTTTTGCATTCACCTCTTCCTCCTCTAACAGCTCCCCTCTCTTGCCACCTTCCATTCTAATCCCAGGCCAGTGAGGAGGCAAAGGACAGGCTGTGGCACCAACGGCCACCTGAAAGTGGCCCTTGACTCATTGCTGGGTCCCAGCCTAGTTTGAGAAACACACTGCCCAAGGAAATCTGCCTGTTTCAAGCTGCCTCAAACTACTCTAGAAGCTTTACTAGCCATAAATATAATAAAACAGCTTTTTATGCTTGATTGTAATTAGGTAGACTGAGAGCAAGGCAATATTGTGACTCCTGTTGTTGACCAATATAAGCCATACTGTACTTGAACCAAACAGTAGCCATTTGTAAAAGTAGCAAAATAATGTATTTTTCCGACTATAAGATGCTCCCATGTATAAGGTGCCCCCTATTTTTGGGGACTCCAATTTAAGAAAATGGGGGGGAGATGTATCCATGTACAAATTTTTGACATTATTTTGTAGGAGAAAAACCTAGTCTTATACGTGGAAAAATACGGTATGTCCTTTTTTAATGCTTTCATATTATTTACATTTATGGTGGCGTCAGGGTGGTTACATGCAATCGTGCTTTCAGTATTGCCCTGCAAAAGCTTCTGGTTGGACATAATGCAATATAGTGGGCAAAAATGCATAAACATTACATATATTAGAAAACAAACTCACTTAAAAATGCTGGTCAATTTTTATGAGGACTTTTTAATGTGAATGTAGTGAACCAAAGACAAGACTGCAAAAATGAGAAACAGGTTACATGCATATAAAAAGTAGAAATTTAAAACATTTATATTACAACAAGGATTTTCAGTTAATTTCCAGTTTGCTTCTGCCCACTGGAAGAAGAGAGGCCTGCAACTATGAAAATAAAGGTCTTCTCTTGACTTTATAAACCTCTGCTTGCTTGTTTCTATCACAAGCAGCAGGTGATTTTAGACTACTCTGTTCTATTGTTTCTGAAAAGTCTTCAGGACGCGAGTAGGGACACATATGGCTGCAATTCTATACTCATTTTGAAGTAAATTCCACTGACCTCATGAGTCTTACTTCTGAGTAGGCATAGGCTTTCACTGTAAATTATTATTTTAAAAACATTTTTTCCTGCTAAACAGCACTTAAACTGATTTACAGAAAGCAAATAATACAAATTAACAATACATATACATAAAGCCAAATGCATATATAAAACACTAGGTACATACTAATAGCCACATTATAGTTCTGAACACAAAAGTTTGATGGAGAGAGGTTTGCTTGAAAACCTCAGGTGATTTGGCCTGTCGCATCTTTTTGGCAGGAAAATGTCATAACACTTACCATAATGCCACTAGTGGGACCTAAATTCAAGATCTTAATTCCCAAAGGGATGGATTGGACACAAAGGCATTCCCAGCTCTAGAAATTTAGGTTCGCAGACTTTTAGGCATGAGTCTGAGATGAATTTTACAGGCACATTTGAAGCTAGTGTGTCTTCCAAGATTCTAGTGCATTTCAGAATTATATTATCTTCTAGATTATCCTGATTATCTTCTAGATATTAATTTGTATATTCCAACAATGGGTGAATTAAATCTTACTTTCATTCACATTGTGTCATCTTATGTGAACTGAATTGTAATTATAAGAATTGTTTATTGTTTCTGACTGTCAATATGTACTCATTATTGCTTACTTTGGCTCTAGTGCACTCCTACCCAGTGGAGATTGGGGTCCATTGGGATCTGCAGGGTGGAAGGCAAAGAGGCCAATAGTATATAGCAGGGGTCAACAAACTTTTTCAGCAGGGAGCCGGTTCACTGTCCCTCAGACCTTGTGGTGGGCTGGACTATATTTTGGAAAAATAATAATTCCTATAACCCACAAATAACCCAGAGATGCATTTTAAATAAAAGCACACATTCGACTCATGTAAAAACACCAGGCAGGCCCCACAAATAACCCAGAGATGCATTTTAAATAAAAGGACACATTCTACTCATGTAAAAACACGTTGAGTCCCGGACTGTCTGCGGGTCGGATTTAGAAGGCGTTTGCCTACCCATGGTATATAGAGCCAGAGCCTTTGGCAGGCAGGCAGAGGCAGAGCCAGTAATAAGGGAAGGCAACTAATACAGTACTGGTTTCTTTCTGCAGCCTCCTCCCTGCTAAATTCTACACAGGCAACACAGGGACTAAGGAGCAGAAGTATGACAAGCACTGCCACCCCCTGGCCTGGTTGTAAATGAACTAGTCCACTGTTCCAACAACTGGTGTTTAAAGCCAGGTGCATATGGCATTAACTAAATCCAGTCTGTTGAGAAATACTCCTTTGATACACTTTCCTTCCTTGAACAGGAGTTCAGAGAATTCGGCTTCCGGTCCGTCGCGCCGGTGGAATAGGACGCAGGGACTTCGCGCTCTGAAGTCCCTGGCTTTGTGGAGGGGGGGGGGGAGTCCGCAGAGCGAGCGGACTCCCCGAAAAAACACCGGGTAGAGAGTCCCGGTGACTTAGCCGCCCAGCTGTCTGCTCCGGACGCGATTCCTCCGCTGCCCGAGAGCTCCGTAGAGCGATCAAGAGCCAGCGGAGAGGAGTCGCGGGAGCCATTTTTGGGTATCATCTTACCTCCTTGAAGTGAAGCTCCGAGTCCTTAGCCTGCAAGCGGCGGATTCTTCCAAGAAAATAAAAGATTTCTATAAAGTAAGTTAAATCTTTATTTGGACTTTAAAAATATCAATTTTGAAGATAGGAAGAGATTTAAAACAACGGAAGCCGATCTCTTCCAAATGGTCAATCGGGAGGCGCATTAAATATCTTCAAGCCGAAAGGGGAAAAGTTTTTCAGATTGTGGACCCGAGAGAAAGAAAGACTTTTTCAAACCTTCCCAGCCCCCGGTGTCGGTACCACTTGAGGTTCAGCATTAATAAAGAGGAAGGTGCTTTGACAGCTGTCAAACTGCTAAAAGACTAAAGAAAATCGACTTTATTGTTGTGGATTGTATAAACTGATTGAAGATGATTCAGAAGTAATTTAATTGGAACTTTAATTTGATTTGTGATGGTGTTAAAGACAAAGGAGAAGATCAGCCAAGATGGAGCCGACAACGTGATAGAGAGGAATTTTCCAGTACCCTTTGGCCCTTATCTCCTGTCTGCCTGTGGTTAAGTGAAGTATGAAAACAAAGTTTTCTCGAGCCTTCCAGGAGGCTGTGCTGAACTATCTACAAACATGGGAAGATATTTACAAGGAACGGCAATATTTGAATCCAACGGCAACAGAGATTGAGATGCAAGATCAAGATGTAGAGGACAACTTTGATTCTGACTCTATGTGTGAGGAACAACAATTTGATGATAATTTGGAGAGTGATTTGGACCAAAAAAAAATACGTGTTGGATGATGAAAAACAAAGATTTGAACAAGGAGACGAGTCCGATGAGGAGAAGCAAAGTGAAGTCAAGATTGATGGAAATGAGGACCCTGGAGGGACTGAAATGTGGAAAGGTGTTAGTGAGGGAAGGGATAGGCAGGGGGAGGGGGGAACAAAGGCCTGGAAGGGGAAGTGGGAAAGAACTGGTGTGGGTTGAAAACTTTAGTTTAAGGTTTTTTTATTGGCTGGTGAATAACGGTTTCTGAAACCTTGGTTTGTTAAAGGAAATGCTGATCCAATTGGGGGAAAAGACACTGGGAAGGGGGAAGGAGAGTTTTTCAAAAGTTTAGGGTTAGGAGTTTTCTGGAGGGATTAGAAGAATGGTTGAGGAAATATTTTAGAGTTTGTTTTTAATATTTTTTGTGTTTAGAGAGGTGTTTGGGTAGAGAGCTGCCTGTCTCCCTCTCTTTACTCTTTGCACCCAGTGGCAGGGGGTGCTCAGGGGGGGGAGGGGGGTAGAAGGAAACCCAGACACAAAAATGGAACCTTTAGAGTGCTGGGCCCCTCGGGTTATCCTCGTGGCAGGAGGGGACTCGGAGGGGGAGCAGCATGAAGAAGGAGGAGGATTAAGTTAATTTGATAAGAATAAGATTTTGAATTAGAAGAGTAAACCTGCCATAATTATTTAAAGAAGTTAGGGAAACCAGGAGGAAGAGAATTGAGGAAGCCACAAACAAATTGTTAAGAAAATAAGATTTGGGAACTTATATTTTTTCTTTTTCTTTTTTCTTGGTTCTTTTTTGTTTTTTCTTTTTCTATTTGCTGTTTTATTGTTAGGTTGAGAATTAGCTGGGGGGGAAAACCAAACCTCAGAGATCCTCCGCCCCTGTCCTCTCAGTGGCAGGGGGGGTGAGGGGGGAGGAGGGAGGGGGGAGGTCAAACCCAGCTTAAAATGGACCCCTTTGTTTCCCAATGCCCATGGGTACCACTGGTGGCAGAAGTGGTCTTGGGGGTGGAGGGAAAATGAAGGGACAGAGTTTATTTTGTATGTTTTGTTTGTCTTGTTTCTATAGAATTTAATAAAAATTATTTAAAATAAAAAAGGAGTTCAGAGAATTCCAGGGACAAGGAACATTAAGTAATGTGCTTTGGGTGAAGACACTGGCCGCCTCTCTGATGTGTGCAGCAAACACCACTTGAAACAGTGGGGAGAAACTGACCATTTCCTTTTTAAGCCTTGACAACCTTCCTTGGAGGTTTTTAGTTGGATGGCTATCTGCCATGGATGCTTTAGCTGAGATGCTTACATTGCACGGGGTTGGACTAGATGACCCTCGGTTCTCTTCCAACTTTATGATTCTCTGATTCTATGACAATGGGTGGGTGCTATTTTTAAACGAGGTTCAGAGATGTACGGGTGTGTATGGTAGGTGAAAGATCAAACTGTGCGTGTTCGTGTTTTCCTGCAGAGGGTGTGAGGGGATCCCTTTTGGAAGCCTCATTGTTGCTGCTGTTCCTCCTGTGAATGCGCTTGCTCGCCTCCAATTCGGCGAGGTTTGTGACCTCTAAAGACGCCAAGCTCCTCTTTCCGGGGCTGCCCCGCTGGTCCCCTCCGTCGTCCCGGCACCTCTTTGGTCCCCTCATCTTCGACTCCCCCCCCGCCTTCTTCCCACGCAGGTTAAAAAGGGCTCCGCCGCCTCCCTCTGCTGGTTCCCCTGGCGCGCACCCTTCGCTTCAAGGCTCACTTAAGGTCAGAGCCGCAGATGCGCGCCGCGCGCAAAGCAATACCCGCCAGCGCGTGGGGCGGGCCCCCCCTGGGGCGGCCCCCCCATGCTAATAAGAAACTCACCCCTCCGTTGCACGTGCCTGGCGGCCAGCCCCGCCTTTCTGGAGGCCCTGGCCAATCACAGGGCGCAGAACGTGAGGGTGGCGACGCTGGGCTCATGAATAGTAAAAGCGCCTCGGGGGCCCCCGGAGAAGCCGCCGTCCGGAGCGGCGCACGCGCAGTCGTCGCCGTCGGTGTCGAGTGGTGGCGGGTCGGCCCCTCCCTCTCCCTTCGCGGGCGCCCCCTCAGCTGGCCTCGTTCGCCGCCGCCTCTACCACTCGCCCCTCTCAGGGCCTTTACGGGGAGGGTGGGGGTGTCTCGGAAGCCGCCGCCGCTCGCCGACCGCTTGGCTATAGTATGTCCAGCCGTGCCGTGCACCAAGAAGCGGCGGCGGGGACCGCGGGAGCCGCGCAGCAAGAGCGGGGCCTGACGGGCGCCTTCCCCTTGGTGCTGAAGAAGCTGATGGAAAACCCGCCGCGGGACACGCGCCTCGGTGAGAGCGGCGGCGGGAGCGCGGGGGGCTCCGGGGAGGGCGGCAGCTGCGGAGCGAGCCGGAGGGTTGGAGGGGAACGGCGCACGCAGCAGCAGGAGCAGGGCAGAGTCGCATCCATTTTGCGGCGCTCTGGCGCCCCGGTTTGTCCTTCGCCTGCTATGATCCGGGCGGCTTGTTTACGTGCCTGAGATGAGCAGCACCAGCCCCTTCTGCGCACTTACGAGGGAGTAAGCCTCGCTGTGCAAACATGCATCGGGTGGTACTGCAAGGGGTCGTGGCGGAGGAGGCAAAACAACGGCTCCTCCCGCAGCGTTAAGGGGTGGATTTGATCTCCCGTTTCCCCATAACCACAGTAGCAGCACGGCTGCCAAAACTACACACGGAAAGGACTGGGGCTCTCTTCCCTGTGCCGCCCTGTGCCCGATCCAGAGAAACGCTCTGGAGATAACAGATAGGGATTTCATCAGGGCTTCAAGCGAATACTCTACTGTTTGCAAATATTCAAGGTTGAGTCGCGTGGGGGGAAGGGAGGGGGAAGCATTTGAGAAGCATTTGCCCTGTTTGTTTTGATGCTTCGTGGTAATCCACAGATGGAGGTGCTCCTGATTGACGTAAGCATGCATACGTGTTCTGGAACCGCCCTTCCCAAGTGACACACCTGCATGCACATTTCTCCATCAGCATTCCAAGATGGATGTGAATGTAAATCTCGTTTTGTAGATGTGGCAAGGATGGCTGACCTGCATTTGTCTCTTGCAATGTACCTGGTTCCACAACACCTGTCTGAATCTGGATGGATGGTAGATTTTTACTCATGGTCGATAAGAAGAAAATCTACAATGGACAGTTTGCTAACCTCAGTAGTAAATGTTAGCCTTTCTCCAGTTTTGGACGTTCACTGGAGCCCTGTTTTTGTTTTTACAAAGTTCCCTGGTTTGTAGTCTCAGTGATAAAATTCCTTCCCTGTGCAGAAGGTCTGGAGTGCTGTAGATTTGACACTCAAAATAATGGACACCCAAAAGTATGTGACCTTTGTATTGGGTGAAGCATGCAGTATAGCTTTGTTTAAAATCTTATGGGAAAGTGGTTCTTTTATCACTTGAAATACTTCATGCAAACTAGATGCTCCAGCATTCTGCCTGCTGCAGCGCTTCCCTAATTCTTGCCATTGTTTTCTGTTACTGTAATACTGTAAAACTTCTTACATCTACATAGGTTTTCAGAAGTCAACTGATTTCCTAAGTCATTTTTCTTTTCTTAATCATTTCAGTTAAAGCAAAGGAGAAAAACATGAAAACAAGTATCATACATACTATTACAGACTAAATAGGGTAGCATAAGTAGCTGACAACATTTGAGTAGAATTATTAAAATTCTACTTTATGCAAACCCTCTTCTCCCCCTTCACCACCACTTCAGCCAGCCAAACAAGCTTTTTTCATAGGTTGTCCAGAGAGGGGTTGTTTCAGATCTAATGTTTGGGTGTGGACAGTTGCTGTATAAGAGTCCACACACACTGGGTTTTTCCAGTCATCATATTAATTATTATTGCACTTCTGTCCACACCAGTTGGGAAAGTTTGGCAGAAAGTATCCTGGGTTAGTTTGAGAACCACTGTATTATATATCCTAGAGCTGTTCTTCCAGTGTTTCACAATTTCCTGAATGGCCACCACTAATAAAAAAAAAAGATGAGATTCATGTACAGAGCCTGTCTCCATGTCACTAAACATTGACAAATGTTTCTCCCCCTTTTATTGTTTTTGGACTGCAATTCTTTATATTGGGAGTAGGTCCCATTTAATACATTGAGGCTTATTTCTGAGTAAACATGCAAACACACTGTCAAAGAAACACGTTTAAATGCTTTGTCATATGTTGATCACATATAAACTTCTAAAATGTAACATGGCAGTAGTAGCTGGAAAGTTAGAATGTTTATCTTCATGTGATTTACTAACACTATGTGGACATAATGTCTTGTTCCCTTTTAGGATGGTTACACTTTTACTGCTTATCTGCCACATCCTCACTGGTGACTGGATATAAACACATAAAAGGGAAATGTATGTCTCCAAACACGCAGAGGATATGAGTCAGCCAGTTGTGGCTTCTTAGTGCATGTTTACCATAGCATCAAAGAAAGACAAAGTAAACACTCACGTTGGTGAAACTACTTAGAATCCAGCGTTTTAACGGTCTTGCTGTGATTTGAGGGGCCGGAGGTTGGCTGTGAACATAGATGTTTATAGTTATGTGCTGAGTGTGCACACCAACGTTCATTCATGATAGCTTAGTCTCAAAGTCCAGTGTTGCATTTTGTGAATAATTGCTGCCCCCATTTGAAAAGGGATGTTTCTAATCTTGAATGGTTCTGTTCTGGCACCTAGCAAGTGCCTTCTGATAAGTGTATTGGACCTGATATTGTTGAGTAATTGAGTGGTGTATATGTTTTAACCATGATTATAATTCTCCATAAGATTTAAAGCATAGTTTAATTTTACATTTAGATAAAGAGAAGAAGGAAAAACTTGAGGAAGATGAAGCGGCAGCTGCTAGTACAATGGCAGTCTCTGCCTCCCTCATGCCTCCCATCTGGGACAAAACAATTCCTTATGATGGGGAGTCTTTCCACCTGGAGTACATGGATCTGGATGAGTTCCTGTTGGAGAATGGAATCCCTTCCAGTCCTACTCACCTGGATCTGAACCAGAACCCACTGCTGCCTGTGGCTGAGTTGGAAGGAAAAGAACCTGCCAGTGTTTCTGCTGCTACCACCCCACTCTCATCATCTTCCACAGTGGTTTTCCAGCCATCAGAAACTACCACAAGTGCAGGTATGTGTAATACTGCCAATCTGAATATTTCCTAATCACAAAATCAATATGATATATTTGCCTGTTGTGCTTTAATGCTTTTTCATTTAAAGTGGAGGTGGGTGTTTAAAACAGCTGTAGCAAGTCGGCTTAAACTTGTCCGTGTAACTTGCATTGCTTCTGCACTATAGCTCATTAGCGATGCTAGTGCATTGCTTTTACACGACATCAGCTACAGAGGCCCTGGCGAAGTGACTTTTGGGTGCCCTCCCATGAATGAAAGTAACATTAGAACTAGACCTCCATTGCATTAATTGTGCTTCTGGAACCTTTGCACAGAGACATACCCTAATGTTGGGATAGTAGTGTAAGTCTATTCTAAGCTTTACGTGAGCTGTACTTTCAGATAGAGCATGCTCTTTTACAAAGCCTGTATGTGTTTGTGTTTCTTGACACAGCAGGTAGCTTAATAAATGGTTGCTGGGAGATGTATGTGAAGCAGAAAAGGGTACTTCAATTTGTGGGGTGGTCTTCCATTCAAGTTTGCACCACAGAGAGGGAATGTATCTTTTGACTTTCAAAAAGTATACTCCTGGTATTTCATATTCTGCATGACTCTGAAAACATTTAGCATGCAAGATTATGCTCTGTACTATGAGATTAAATTCTAGGATAGAAGTTTTCCAGAAACTTCTGTTGAACCTTTACCTGCAGGCTAGGCAAGTCATCTCTATCCAACATCTGAAAATGTGCAGAGACCCAGTCAGGATTGCTACACCCAACATCTTCTGACCAATAGACATATCTTTTCACAAACTCGAGTTCTCTTCTTCATAGATTACTATCCAGACAGTGAAGAATAGCAAAATGTTATCCTTCACATGACGAAACAGAGCACATTAATACCCTGCATGTCTGGCTATCTGCTTTGGCAGACGTGATATTGAGAGGAATTGTTTTTCTTGAAAGCATGGATTTGTTAGCTGTTTTCATAAACAATTAATCTTATTTGACAGATGAACAAGGTGTGTGTGTGTGTGTATTTCCTAACAGGATTGTCTTTACACTCTTCCTGTAGGTGTTACTGCATATAAGCTAGTGCACAGTTTGTGGCAGTTAACACAAGAAGGCTGCAGATGCTGGCTTCTGGGAATGACCCCATCCATCCCAGATTCAGAACAAATTCTTACTGGATTGTTAATAGGATGTTAATTGGGATTAATAGCCTCCTCTGCACTCACTCATAGGCACACTCATACCTATCTTTTGTATGGGACTCCAATCAGGCTGGGGCAGTCCTGTGGCTTGAAATTAGAAGAAGGAATGTACTTTTTTGTTTTGCTGTCATCTTTCAATTTGCTGCTGTCCAGGTTTCCTTGTATATCTTAGGTGCATTTCCAAAATACCATGGATTGATGTGGGTTTTTTTTTTGGTGAGTTACATTAGCTAGGTGACCTGTTAACTGACCTTAAATTGATTGTATCCCAGCTCCTGCTGCAAGTATCAGGGTGTTTTGGTGGGATGAAATGGGTGCACTAACTCCTGTCACAACAGCACAGCCTTAAGGCTGCTTTATAGTGATTTTCTCCCTGTGGTCTTTTAATTACCCCCCTGTAACTAAGGTCAAGGATCTGTAACTAAAATCACACATTTTCCCTTGCATTCTTCCTTCCTCTCCCATGGGTGTCGCCTTTGTGTCTAGCTTTAGACCAGAAGTCCCTTGGGATGAGGACATGTCATATCCTCCTTTGTAAAGTGCCATGTACATGGGGGGCGTTAAATAAAGGGGGGCTGCTTTTGACCCTTTTGTTTCCTTGTTGCTATTTTCCTCACACTGACTTCCTGCTTCAATTTTTTTTCTTTGCCAGAATCCTCACCAGATAACGAGAGACTGACTCCCAGCCCTGTTGATCCCGAGTGTGTTGAGGTTGATGTGAATTTCAACCCTGACCCTGCTGATTTAGTGCTGTCCAGTGTTCCAGGAGGTGAGCTCTTCAACCCTAGAAAGCATAAGTTTGCTGAAGAGGACCTGAAACCACAACCCATGATTAAAAAAGCCAAGAAAGTCTTTGTCCCGGAAGACCAAAAGGTAACACCTGGTTTTTATCACAGTGTTAGAATGTGAGTTAGAGAATAGTGTTCATGTATAATTTTTTAGAATGAGTTATTGCATAGATGGGAGGTAATAATGAAAAGGTTATTGGGAGCTGGTTTGTTCACTACTGTTCTGGTTCATAGTACTGGAATTTCCTACAGCCCCCCCCCCCCCTTGGTAAATCAGCTGACCCCTTTTGACCCATTGTATTGAATGTTTGGTACAGAGGTATGAGCAATGTGAAAATGCCTTCATCCTTCTCTAGCAACTACCGTGTGTGTGTGTGTGTGTGTGTGTGTGTGTGTTAACATACACATAAACATGTTATTTGCAGATACATTTTTTAAAGGTCATCAGCATTTGGTCAGGCATATTTCTATACAGTGGTACCTTGGTTTACAACCATAATCCATTCTGGAGGTCCGGTTGTAAACCAAAGCAGGTTGTAATCCAAGGCGCACTTTAACAAATGGGGCCTCCACCCCAAAATGGGTTGTAATCTAAATACACTAAAGGGACACACACTTCTGGGTTTGACATGATTGTAATCCAAAACAGTTGTAATCCAAAGTGGTTCCAAACCAAGGTACCACTATATTTCAACAGAAGTATAGTATCCTGATCAAATGAAGTAATAGAATTACTCTATTTTGCCTTGGTCAGACGATATCTTGAGTACTGTTTCCAGTTCTGGGTGCTACAATTTAAGAAGGATATTGACAAGCTAGAACTTAAGCAGAGGAGGGCAACTAAGATGATCAGGGGTATGGAAACCAAGCCTTACAAGGAATGGTTGAGGGAACTGGATATGTTTAGCCTGGATAAAGAGGAAACATGAGAAAAGATATGACAGCTATCTTCAGATATCTTAAGGGCTGTCATATGGATGATGGAGCAAGTTTGTTTTCTCCTGCTCTGGAGGGTAGGACCCAAACCAAAGGATTCAAGTTACAAGAAAGGAGATTTCAACTAAACAGCAGGAAGAACTTTCTGACAGTAAGAGCTGTTTGACAGTGGAACAGACTCCCTCAGAAGTTGGTGGACTGTTCTTCCTTGGAGGTTTTTAAGCAGAGGTTAGATGGCCATCTGTCAGGGATGTTTTAGTTGAGATTCCTGCATTGCAGGGGGTTGGACTAGATGACCTCTGGGTACCTTCCAACTCTACAGTAATATGATTCTATGATCTAATAAAGCAAAATTATCATATTTTTCCATCTATAGGATGCCACCATGTATAAGACGCCCCCTAATTTTTGACATTAATTTTTTAGTGGAAAAACCTAGTCTTATACACAGAAAAATACAGTATGTCCCACTAAATCCTGTTATATAAGTAAACCCAGCTGTTGAAGTGGATGGTAACCACTGGAGCTGTTTTAAGATGTGTTCTGTCTGTTGCTCAGGACTGATCAATCTAATAGATTGTTTCCTGTGCCAGATTTCTGAGTAGTCCCCACATATGAGACACAGCAATTATTCTGGAAGTTACTAGGGCATAGATAACTCTTGCTAGGCTGGGTTGCATAGCTGGTCATAAGAAGAGGCCATATAATAGGTACTTATTGGCTTTTTGATACCTGAAGTATTTCACTATTGAACTGATTTTTTCCCCTCTAGGATGAAAAATATTGGACTAGGCGGAAGAAGAATAATGTGGCAGCCAAACGATCTCGTGATGCTCGTCGCCTGAAAGAGAACCAGATCACAGTCCGAGCTGCCTTTCTGGAGAAGGAGAATACAGCTCTGAGGACCGAGGTGGCAGAGCTGCGAAAGGAAATGGGAAAATGCAAGAACATTGTCTCTAAATATGAGAGCAGATATGGACCCTTGTAAGCAAACCCTTTTCCCTTACTTTGCTCACTCTGTTTCAATAGAGACTGATGTTTGTAGTTCGGTTGTTCTGTAACCCTGAACAGGATTCACTTCTGCTGACACAACTTGGTCAGGAGCTTTCTGATCTTTGTGTTGCAATATGCCAATTTTTAATATTTTTTAAAAAACAAATTTAACACATTTTAAGAACTTGGTGTTGCTAATCAAATAACACTAATTTGATGACTTGAGGAATAAATCTGTCTATGTCGCTAGACTGGCAGGGTATTTTACTGTTGTCATGTCTGGAATGGAAGGCAAATGGTTCAAAAGTATTTTCCTTTAAAACAAATCATACAATGTGGAAGGAATCATGCTGAAGTAATTGCTCCCTTTTCCAAGTTATACATATTAAATAATATGATGTGCAGGACTGATAGTTTTCTCTTACTTTGAGAACAAGTATGAATCTTCTTTTCAGTTCTGGGCCTTTTGATTCTATTGGGCAGAAATGTGGCTTTGGCTTCAATCCTAACCGTGACTACTCAGAAGTAAGTCCTGTTGAACGCAGTGGGACTTACAAATAAGTGGGGTTTCGATTGCAACCTTATCAGCTGTGTACCTGTCCAAACAACACTGCTGTGGGTGTATTACTTCTGGACAAAATTTTATAAATTCCTTTGCATATTGTAAAATGGAAGCATTTCCTCTTAATTGATTTGGAATTTTTTACTTTCATTTAAGCAATTTGTCTCCAAATCACTTACATTAGTTTTTTTAAACTAATATGAGTGGCTGTTGAGAAAATAACCAGATTCACTTAAATTACAGGTTCAATTCATTATAGTAAATTCCTCCACTTAATTCTTCAAAGGAGTATATTCTTATTCTTCAAAGGAGTATATTCTTATTCTTATTAAAAATATTACAATATTTGTGACCTACAGTTGTAGGATAATATTAGTCCTGAAAGAGCTTGCTTTAGACCAGGCATCCCCAAACTGTGCCCCCCACAAGATGTTTTGGCCTACAACTCCCTTGATCCCTAGCTAACAGGACCAGTGGTCAGGGAAGATGGGAATTGTAGTCCAAAACTTCTGCAGGGCCGAAGTTTGGGGATGCCTGCTTTAGACCCATTAAAGTGATGCTTTGCTACATTGTTGGTTCTGACCTCCTGGCCAATATAAGAGGTGGGTGGGGCACATTACCTTGCTGCAAGCTATTTAATTTATTCATTCTTTTGGGTTGCCTTGCATATGGTTTCCCTGACAGCTGCATGCCTTGTGTCTCAAGCATATTTTAGTGCTTATCTTGAAAAGAACACACAAGGCTTTCCCCATAGCTGCTAATAATAACCTCCTCCAGCTAAAGCAGCATACATTGGTGTAATACTAGAGACCTTCTTCAAGGCCATTGGTTGCAAGGATACATAAGAATATCAGTAATACAGAAGTAAATGGGTACCTTGAATTTTACCAGAGCCAGTTCAGGTGCACACATCCCCTTGTAGCAAAAATTTTCAGCATGTAATATACTTTCTTAATGATCAAGGAGATAAAAATGCCTGAATGCTGAACTAGCTTTCAGGCAGAATGAAGGGTTTTCTTAAAGGCATTGTGTGGTACATTGCTGCTGTTTTAGGACAATATAATCTAGATGTGCTGCAGCCAGTGCCCACCCACCCACTTTTTAAAGGGAGGTCACGTTAGTGGTGTTAAAAAACACCAGGTATTGGGTATGGATCAACAGTTCGACAAGCTCTACCATGGCTCATTGATAGAAATGGGAAGCAGTTTAATTTTGTGCAGTTAAAATAAATTTCGTAGGATTGTTGTTCCCTTTCGTGATACCTTAGACTCAGCGGAGTGGTTTTTACTGTCAGTGCTAGTGTAATGCTCCCCAAGTAGTCTGTTTCCTTTATAATGGGGAATTGGTAACATCCCTGAGAGTGAATGTAAAAATATGCTGTTTTATAAATAGTCATATTCTTGCTTTGCTTTGTTTAAAGTGACTTATCCGATTCCGAGTGATGCAACTTTAAAGACTCTTAAAATCACAAAGAAACTAAAAACTACACATGAAACCACCTGCCATCAGAATGAATAGTGAAAGATGTGAGGTGTTCCACAACTGATGATGACCCTGCTTGCCTGCAAGTACCTCCCTCTGAACTACCCAAGGGCTGAGCATGATGAAAAGACCAAGGTCTCTAAGGATACATTTCTTGTTGTACTGCTATTTTTCCTTGTACCCACAACATGCAGTACAGTTATTAACTCTTTTCAATGACACTTGGTGCTCGTGTCCTTGAGTTCAGTTTGAATAATTAGTGGTGATCCTTTATTGGGAGGAAGGGGCAAGTATTAAGGGAATATAACTATAAATATTCAAGATTTCCTTCTGTGTTTCTTTTTCATATCTGTTCTTTGCTTTAGAATGGATATCAATATTGCAGCTAAATTCTGTTAATCTATTGTATCTTGTACTATTGGAACAGAAACAGCATATATATGTGGAAAACAGATTAAAAATAAATATGTTTTGGTGCAATATTCAACCAACATATCAATTAAAATAGAAGTAATGGGAAATAACACGTACCCCAAGATGCACTATATCTTAACAAATGCTAGCACATTAGATGCACCTTATTTTCTCGGCTGATTAAAGCTGACACTCACTTTCTGAAATTAGCACTTTTTCTTCAGCTTGCTGATTCTGACAATAGAATGATTGTGATGGCATGCTGATGCATTTTCACAATCTACTTGTAATAATTCTAAGAGATTTCTATTTCCTTACTTTCATAAACATAGATGTGTAATGAAGAGGGAGTATAATAAAAGGACAGGTTGCGAAAGTAGGGTAAGTCAGTTACTCATTTTATCTGCTGTTGCCTATCTTCTAGAAGATGCAAGTTCAACATGTACAGTAGTTTACTTTCTCTTGCTGAATAAATTGCCCCAAGTCTCTTATCAAAATTAGTGTGGCCTTCTGATTGCCCCAACTGAATAATGCCGCAATAATTGCTGATTTTCATTTCTTCTACCTGGTCCTGTACGTGTTAGAAATAAAATAAGCAACGTTTATGCTGTTTTCCCCTACTATTTTTCCCTTAAATATTTCTGAATTTCACTTGAGTGCCTGTACATAGTATGATGAGCATTGGACTCATAAATCTGAAGCATCAGACATCGCACAGTTGGAATATCCTATCAGATACATGCCTATGTGGTAGCAGAACCTGTTGTATAGACCCTAGGGACAGCACAGTGGCTTGTGGAAATAGGGTATTTCAATTCTGTAGAAGTTACACCCTGAACGTGATCTACAATCTACATGAAATGTGTCAAGAATAGATATATTGCAAAACTGGATAAAACCCACACCCATTTGTCATAGGACTAATGACTGGGTTAGCAGGCTTCCATCAGTTGATTAGGAAAGCATAGCACAGAGGTTGCCAACCTTTTAAGGCTTGTGGGCACATTTGGAATTTTGGACAAGTGCACCATCCCTTCTGGCCACTTCCCTCAGCCAGATCAGCCTCCCCACAGAAAGAAGAATTAATCTGGGCCTTGAAAAGGACATGGAGCTAAAAGAGAAAGTGGAAAGAAGCATCATTCTTCCAATCTCCTCATTCAGCTCTATGCGTTCCCCCCTTGCCAGCTCATCAAAAGGGCAGGAAGTAAGAGGGGCTTATTTGGCCTGGCAGAACCATGAGAAGACCTCAAGGGCACTATTGTGCCTGCAGTTCAATGCTGACAATATTTTTATAACATTATACTGTTTCAAAATTCATAAACAGAAAACATATAATATGTGCATGGAGTCACAAATTAATAAGAATCAAAAAATGTTCCATGTTCATGGATTATTTCTTTGGTATGGGAGGTAGATAATATATCATTAGCATAACCAGGTCTTCCACCTTCATCTTGGTAACCAATTTATAGTGATAACAGTAGAGAATAATGTTCTTAATTTGCACTAACGTTTAACATTAATTTGTCCAAAGAAATAGTGCAGGATGCCTGCTGTAAGTATGCATACACTTCTACATACTGCTATTTAATTATATAATGGAATGACCAGAGTGTGATCTGTAGGATTACAGACCTTGAGGGGAACAGTAATCTCTTTATGGATACCCAGTTACTATCAACATGCCACTGAAGATTCAAGGGTTAACAACTTTTAATTTTTTAATAAATATTGTAGAGAAGAAAGAAAATCTTCAAAAGCAAATAATCCATATAATAGAGAATTTTGTTATGGTAATCTTAATGTACATGATCATCCCCTTGAGAGAGATTGAAATAGAATATCCCCTCTAACTGAATTTCATCCATAGATTAAATTAATTGAATAAATAATTTGTATTTAAATAATAATTTAGAAGTTGATCTTCCTTTTCTTAAAGATTTCATTTCATTGTACAGGCTTAGCATAGGCATTTAACCTCTGTTTATTGGTTTTTAATCATTATTTAATAGTCATGTGAGATTTCTACTTTGCAACTAGAGCAATGATTTAGGTTTAAGGCATAATTTGTGGTTCTTTGTGATCAATCTCTGTGCAGGTTTCATGTGGAATTTTGGTGGAGTTTCCCCTTATTCATTACTTTTGTATCATTCATTCAGGAAGTAATGGAGGCATATACTTAGTGCTGTGGGTACTGAAGCCTTTATAAGTTTTTATATTAAACCTATGATATTAATCTTGGTTGCTGTTTTGTATAACTATTAAATTCCCAATGTCTTTGCGGGTGGGTTTTTAAAAAATATATTCATTGGCACTTTCCCTTTCTGTGCTGTGCTGTGCTGTATTGTGCCGAATAACCAAGTATTCTAGATGTAGAGCTTGCTTCTAGTACTCCCTAGTGGGCCGTCCTTCTGTCAGGTATCAATATAACAGGTGCAGTTAAAGAGAACCAGCAGCTAAAGCTTACAGAGATACTGTAAAATTGTTAAGAGCAAATATATTTTGAGTAGTTAAGACATACTAGAATCTCTATGGTGTTGTTTTTTACAGAATTCCTAAACACCTCTGGGCCATAAGCATCGAGTTCAATTTTTTTTCTACCCCCACCCCAAAAACACAGAAAACCCACAGAAATTGGGGATGTTTTAACACAGATTCTCATGTTGAGGCTGATTCACCCAATAAAGGCAGCTATACAAAACTGAATTGTTTCAACTTCTAGAGTAACAGAAATCTTACAAATCTGAACCTTTGCTAAGGAAAAAAAAGGTGCATTATCGATCTTTTTGTATATGCACCTCTGCTTTCCTGGAAAAAATTGTAAAGAGTTCACTAGTATTCATATACCTTTCAGCTAAATAGCTACTTCATGTATTTCATGTGTGCACCCTTTTAGATCTGCCTTTTTAAATGCTCACCTAAATGTTGTGAGTGTGATAACCATGTGTTTGCAAACATACATAATACAGACTCACTTAAAATATAATTTTATATCCTGCGTACATATAATAATAATTAGAATAATTTTATTATTTATACCCCACCCATCTAGCTGGGTTGCCCCCAAAAGTCTCCCATCCAAATAATTGATCAGGTTGACACCTGCTTGGCTTCACCTGCAATGCTGGAGCCTCAGGCATCTACGGGCACAACTCCAGGCAGCCTTGATTAACTGCACCTCACTATGGAGCACACGGTCTGTGACAGATCTGAGGTTTGCCTCTGTGCAATGTGCATAGCAGCGCTAATGCTGGCAAATTGAAAATTCTTAACTGATTACTGTCCCTTTTTCAGTTTGAAAACCAGTTACAGAGAGAAGACAGGTGTGACCTGTATAGAGCAGTGAGATTTGTTTGGAAGAAGCTTTATCTTGTTCAAGCATGCTCTTTAAAAACAAACAAAATAAAAAAACTGTTTCGCAAGTTTGCAGCCAAAGCCAGGTGTGCATGTGGCCAGGGGCGGAGGAAGGGGGTGAGGGGGAGCGGTTCACCCCAGGTGTCTTCGCTGAGGGGGGTGACATTCGGTGTGCCGCCCACCCGTGACTCCCAATCCTACCCTTTGCCGGTGGCATTCCCCCCTTCTTCTTCCTTTGTTTTGACAACTTGGGAGAGGCTTGGGAGTTGCAATGGGCAGCACACTGAATGTCACCCCCCTCAGTGAAGACACCTGGGGCTCCCTCCGCCCCCAGCTGCAGGGTGCATTCACCTAGCGTGCACCTGGGAGGGCACCCTCTGCGCCCCGCCCCCTCGGGAGCACGCCCACCCTGGTTAGCGCGGGCATATGCTCCGCCACTGTGTGTGACACTGATAGGATGGCAACTACAACAATGCACACACAGTTTTCCGCTTTAAAAAAACACTTTTGTCCTTTTTTCATTAACGAAATAAGGCAAGGCTGATTTCTGAGCCAGCATTGAATTCACTGGTATGCAGATCTCATTAAGCTGAGAAGCAGGGAAGAATTCACTGGATGGTATGCAACTACGTTTTACTCAAAGTAGATCCATGGAAACTAATGAACCTGACTTAAATTAGGTCCAGTAATTTCAATGGGTGTAGTCTGAATAAAACCCTCTCTTTTCCCCCTGTGGCTCCAAAACATACTCTATATATTACATCTGCTTTTCTCAGATTTGCCACAGAAACTATAAAAATACTTAAGTGAATGGCAACTACATTCCCTCACAATGGCAATGCCTGGTATGTCCCCCACCTTGCTAAACAACTTTCTTATGAAAACAACACAAGTTTATGCTCTCCTGGGCTGAATGGTGCCAAGCAAGGAAGATTTAACATTGTAAGAGACAAGGCATTGCTGAGTTCAAAGTCATTCTCATTGTGAACTTTAGATACTACAGTAATTCTCTTCATTTGAGTTAATTTATAATGAGAATTGCTTTTGATGTGAAAGCTTGTCAACTTGATTATATTTCTGGTGAACTTGTACTATCTAATTATAATGAAAAGAATGTGAGGCTGAGGAGGGAATGTAATAATTCTGTTTTTCAGACTCTTAATAATATATCTCCCCCCCCCATAACCTCCCACTGCTCCATTAATGCACATGGTTCTTACTTGTGGTTCCTAGTAGTGCTTTCTTGTGAACTTTATCTGAATTAATCAGCAAGGCAGCCTCCTAATACAAAACTGAGGCTGAGGTGTTCTTTGTATTGTTTTGCTGAACTAGGATAACAATTACTGGTAACTTGTGCTTTGAAGCATCAGTTGGCAAGGTGTTAAGTTGGGTCCAGAATAGCAGAAGTGTAGTGTTTTTCCATTTGTGTCTGAAACACGGTAATAACATGATTATTGGAATACTGTATTTTGTACAACAAAATATGTAAATACACTTTAATATTAATCTCAGTCCTCATGGAGTAATAAGTGCTTTCATTGTAACCTCTGCAAATTAAGATATTTTAATGTAGCATGGTTTGAGGATTTTGTTTCTTAGAAAATGCAGAAATCAAGCAAAATTTAATTATTGTAGAGCTTTGGTTTGTGATACTTTCTGTTTACAAAATGTTTAATAAACCACAAAAAGCAGAGACACTGAGAATTGGCATGGGAGGTATTTCTGTGGTCACTGAGTTTATTCATAATCATACTCAGCTGGTTTTATTTGGAGGCAAGCCTATCTTGCCAGCTAGCAGTATCTTCATGCATTAATTCCTGTTGGCAAAAAGCACATGATGATTTCAGAAATGCAAACTACTCTGAATGTTGTGTTCATATGTGCTCTTTGCACCAGTCTGGTGTGAATTGTCATTCAGCACACTATACATTAGGTTTATGGTAGTTTAGCCATAAAAAACTGGTAGATGAATTTGGAAATAGTTTTTTTGTCAGTATTCTACATTGGGATCTGGTGCATGCAACGTACTTCCCTTAGCGTTTCTCCAGCTTAGTGACACTATTTCTGCTGTTAAAACTCCATTATCATTGGCATGGAAAACTTTATCTCGGGTCAGCAAACTTTTTCAGCAGGGGGCCGGACCACTGTCCCTCAGACCTTGTGGGGGGGCGCACTATATTTGGGGGGGGGGGATGAACGAATTCCTATGCCCCATAAATAACCCAGAGATGCATTTTAAATAAAAGGACACATTCTATTCATGTAAAAACATGCTGATTCCCGGACCTTCCGTGGGCCGGATTTAGAAGGTGATTGGGCCGCATCTGGCCCCCGGGCCTTAGTTTGGGGCTCCCTGCTTTATCTGCTTATAAAATAGCTGGATACGGTGTTCCTTTAAAAATATGTTCTCAGATAATCCTGCAGCGTAGCTATGTTATTTTTCCATAATTAGATTAACTACTCAGGAGTTTCATTGTCTTTAGTCCCTTCTGTTCATTTGGAGCAGCAGGTAAGTGTTTAGCTCCATTTGTCATTAAACGGGGAAATGTGACTGCAATATAAAATGCGACCTTTTTTGGTCAAAACTACTCTTTATTTTTGCTGTATAACATTTGCATTTCTCTTTGATGCGTTCCAGTATGTACTGAGTGAATGTAAAAATGTCTCTATCCCTACCCCCCCCCATACGCAAATGAATAAGACTATCGAAAGGACTTAAAAATGATAATCCTGGTAAGAAAAAAAACACATGTTCATACTCAAAGCCTACCTGGTATTCATTTTTATGACACTTTCTAAATGATAGAATTAAGCATATGAGCTCTTTGATTGTGGAAGCCTGAGCTGGATTGTCTGGGTATGTTAAAGTCTCTCTGCTAAGTGTCTTTTTAAAAAGAATGGTTTTGTTTTAAAAATGTAAAGTTTTGACTGTATTGAAATGTTGGATTTCTCCCCTCTTAAAAATAAATAAAGTGTATATTCTACTAAGTTCAAGGTATAGTCACTGCAGTATATTGTTTGCAAACTGTCACCAGAACATAAAGAAGTAGTGCAGAGCCTTCAGCTGTGTCTGATGTCTGTCTGAGTTGGTGTCAATAATCACTTGCAGAAGTCAGGCTGTACTCTTGCTTCCTATATTTACAAGCTTGCCCAGGCCATGAATGAACACAAAAGTTTATTTTATTTATATTTATTTCTCCTCAAGTTTTTACCTTGTGAGTGTATCAGAAATACAGGAATACCTCAGAGATATTCCAGATCACTGTATTAAAACAAATATCACAATAAAGGGAGTCAAACTTCTTTCTTTTCTTTCCCAGTGCATATAAAAGTGTTGTTTTGTAATGTAGTCTATTAAGGCAGGAGGCTGCAGGAGTGAGAGGGGAAAACCCGGCTCCAGCCCTAGTCCCCACCACTCCAGCGCCCAGAAGAGAAGCAGCAGCAGCCGCCCAGCTTGCCACAACTACAGCCAATATCTGTGGAGCACAATAAAGCTGAACAGGGTTGCTTCTCCTGAGAAAGAAAAGCAAGTGCTATGTACTGCGCTTCTTAAAATGTGTGTGGGCAGTAGGAAGCAGGACATCGCATCCTGAGTAATCCCTCCTGAAGCACTTAACACTCCTAATGTTTATGGAAACACTACCTATTTCACAAATGGTCTCCCACAGGCTATTGTTGAAAATCTTGAAACAAAAGGCAAAAAAATTATCTGTTCCCTTATACAGTACTAGAACCGCCTTAAAAGGGGAGTGGGGATGGAACCTCTTGTGGGAATTAAAACTTCATATGCTGTGAAGAATCTATGGATGGAAGATCTATTGTGGAAGCACCACGAATCAATAGTAAATTAATATTACTATTAATATTATTAATATTAAAGTGGTTAAACCACTGAGCCTAGGGCTTGCTGATCAGAAGGTCGGCGGTTCGAATCCCTGCGACGGGGTGAGCTCCCGTTGCTTGGTCCCAGCTCCTGCCAACCTAGCAGTTCGAAAGCACGTCAAAATGCAAGTAGATAAATAGGTACCGCTACAGCGGGAAGGTAAACGGCGTTTCCATGTGCTGCTCTGGTTTGCCAGAAGTGGCTTTGTCATGCTGGCCACATGACCTGGAAGCTATACGCCGGCTCCCTCGGCCAATAATGCGAGATGAGCGCGCAACCCCAGAGTCGGTCACGACTGGACCTAATGGTCAGGGGTCCCTTTACCTTTACCTTTATGCTGTGAAGAATCTATGGATGGAAGATCTATTGTGGAAGCACCACGAATCAATAGTAAATTAGTATTCTTAAGCACCAGAAAGGGTTGCTTAAAAAAGTACTAAAAGCTTTCCCTAGAGCATAAGTACCGAAGTTAGATGCCAATCATGCAAGTCAAATTACATCCTATGCAGATGGAAAGAGAGAACATTAAATTGCCTACTGGAGCTAGTCATGCCACATGTCACTTACTGCTTCCTTAGCAATGAAGTCAGTTTCCAGTAGGGTAAGAACAGGGGTCAGCAAACTTTTTCACCAGGGGGCCAGTCCACTGTCCCGCAGACCTTGTGGGGGACCAGACTATATTGGGGTGTGTGTGTGAATGAATTCCTATGCCCCACAAATAACCCAGAGATAAATTTTAAATAAAAGGACACATTCTACTCATGTAAAAACATGCTTATTCCTGGACCGTCCGTAGGCTGGATTTAGAAGGCGATTGGGCCGGATCTGACTCCCAGGCCTTAGTTTGCCTACCCATGGGTAAGAAGATGTGGCAATCATGAACAAAGAGACAAAAAAATCCCCCACTTGCTAGCTTGAACAGAGTTTGCACAACATGATACCTAGACTGCCCCCCCCCCATTGCAGAATACCTGCCTCTTGCCCTCTGAATGCTGATGGGCAGTAGGAGTTTTGTGGTAGTGTTTGGCATTAGGATAGCAACTATTGATCACAAATGTTCTAGGATTTTTGTTTTTGACAAATGGGGTTTGGATATGGAGGTGGAAGAAAGACAAGAAAAGTTCAAACTTGGCTATCTTCATGCAACTTGAGCTAAATATGGCTTTTAAATGACAGTGTAGAAATCTTTGGGACTTGGGGGGGGGGAGAAAAAGTTCCTAGTTTTTTGAGGCAGTGCTATGCCTCAAAAAACTAGAATTACTAAAAATTATTCACTAAAAAAACTGGTGATATCCAAGGTTGGTCAAACTCTTGAGTGGATAAATTGAAATCCTTGGAATTACGTCCATTGATTTTGATGACTTGCACATCATCCACAAGAACTGGGTTAGACTGTCTCCTTTCCGACAACAGAGAGTGCTAAATGTTTCAAAAGGGACCTTTGCGGAAATGGGGCTATCTTGGGTCAGATTTAAAAATGCTTTTTTCAAAGAATTGAAGGTGGTTTGAAAGATAGATTGCTGCCTGTTGTGTTGTGTGGGTGGGTGGGTGGGTGGGTGGGTGGGTGGGTGGGTGTGCGCGCGCGCGCATGTGTGGATAGACACACACTATCCTCCTTTTGCCTCTGCTTAAATGGGTTTTTCAGGATTTTGTATTGGTTGCAAAAACCTGCTTGATAAGAGGCAAAAATGGACTCAATGAAATATCTTTCTTAGAAACAATTTCTACAACCACTTCCAGCTTTTAAACTATTGTCTTTCTCCAACCTCCACTTTCTTTCATCTGACATTTGGTTGTAATGAGACACCATGGTGATACATTTCAGCTCTTCACAGTTGTCCCCTTGCAACTGAAGGAGCTATCTTCTACATCAACCCCAGTCATACCACTGGCCCTTCCTCCAAACCAAATTTGTTGTTGTTGTTTAGTCGTTTAGTCGTGTCCGACTCTTCGTGACCCCATGGACCATAGCACGCCAGGCACTCCTGTCTTGCACTGCCTCCCGCAGTTTGGTCAAACTCATGTTCGTAGCTTCGAGAACACTGTCCAACCATCTTGTCCTCTGTCGTCCCCTTCTCCTAGTGCCCTCAATCTTTCCCAACATCAGGGTCTTTTCCAAGGATTCTTCTCTTCTCATGAGGTGGCCAAAGTATTGGAGCCTCAGCTTCACGATCTGTCCTTCCAGGGAGCACTCAGGGCTGATTTCCTTAAGAATGGATAGGTTTGATCTTCTAGCAGTCCATGGGACTCTCAAGAGTCTCCTCCAGCACCATAATTCAAAAGCATCAATTCTTCGACGATCAGCCTTCTTTATGGTCCAGCTCTCACTTCCATACATCACTACTGGGAAAACCATAGCTTTAACTATACGGACCTTTGTCGGCAAAGTGATGTCTCTGCTTTTTAAGATGCTGTCTAGGTTTGTCATTGCTTTTCTCCCAAGAAGCAGGCGTCTTTTAATTTCGTGACTGCTGTCACCATCTGCAGTGATCAAGGAGCCCAAGAAAGTAAAATCTCTCACTGCCTCCATTTCTTCCCCTTCTATTTGCCAGGAGGTGATGGGACCAGTGGCCATGATCTTGGTTTTTTTGATGTTGAGCTTCAGACCATATTTTGCGCTCTCCTCTTTCACCCTCATTAAAAGGTTCTTTAATTCCTCCTCGCTTTCTGCCATCAAGGTTGTGTCATCTGCATATCTGAGGTTGTTGATATTTCTTCCGGCAATCTTAATTCCGGCTTGGGATTCATCTAGTCCAGCCTTTCGCATGATGAATTCTGCATATAAGTTAAATAAGCAGGGAGACAATATACAACCTTGTCGTACTCCTTTCCCAATTTTGAACCAATCAGTTGTTCCATATCCAGTTCTAACTGTAGCTTCTTGTCCCACATAGAGATTTCTCAGGAGACAGATGAGGTGATCAGGCACTCCCATTTCTTTAAGAACTTGCCATAGTTTGCTGTGGTCGACACAGTCAAAGGCTTTTGCATAGTCAATGAAGCAGAAGTAGACGTTTTTCTGGAACTCTCTAGCTTTCTCCATAATCCAGCGCATGTTTGCTATTTGGTCTCTGGTTCCTCTGCCCTTTCGAAATCCAGCTTGCACTTCTGGGAGTTCTCGGTCCACATACTGCCTAAGCCTGCCTTGTAGAATTTTAAGCATAACCTTGCTAGCGTGTGAAATGAGCGCAATTGTGCGGTAGTTAGAGCATTCTTTGGCACTGCCCTTCTTTGGAATTGGGATGTAGACTGATCTTTTCCAATCCTCTGGCCATTGCTGAGTTTTCCAAACTTGCTGGCATATTGGGTGTAGCACCTTAACAGCATCATCTTTTAAAATTTTAAATAGTTCAGCTGGAATATCATCACTTCCACTGGCCTTGTTATTAGCAATGCTTTCTAAGGCCCATTTGACTTCACTCTCCAAGATGTCTGGCTCAAGGTCAGCAACCACACTACCTGGGGTGTATGAGACCTCCATATCTTTCTGGTATAATTCCTCTGTGTATTCTTGCCACCTCTTCTTGATGTCTTCTGCTTCTGTTAGGTCCTTACCACTTTTGTCCTTGATTATGGTAATCTTTGTACGAAATGTTCCTTTCATATCACCAATTTTCTTGAACAGATCTCTGGTTTTCCCCATTCTATTGTTTTCCTCTATTTCTTTGCATTGCTCATTTAAGAAGACCCTCTTGTCTCTCCTTGCTGTTTTTTGGAAATCTGCATTCAGTTTCCTGTATCTTTCCCTATCTCCCTTGCATTTTGCTTGCCTCCTCTCCTCCGCTATTTGTAAGGCCTCGTTGGACAGCCATTTTGCTTTCTTGCATTTCCTTTTCCTTGGGATGGTTTTCATTGCTGCCTCCTGTATAATGTTACGAGCCTCCATCCATAGTTCTTCAGGCACTCTGTCCACCAAATCTAAATCCTTAAACCTGTTCCTCACTTCCACTGTGTATTCATAAGGGATTTGATTCAGATTGTATCTTACTGGCCCAGTGGTTTTTCCTACTTTCTTCAGTTTAAGCTGGAATTTTGCTATAAGAAGCTGATGATCTGAGTTACAATCAGCTCCAGGTCTTGTTTTTGCTGACTGTATAGAGCTTCTCCATCTTTGGCTGCAGAGAATATAATCAATCTGATTTCGATGCTGCCCATTTGGTGATATCCATGTGTAGAGTCGTCTCTTGTGTTGTTGGAAGAGAGTGTTTGTGATGACCAGCTTGTTCTCTTGACAGAACTCTATTAGCCTTTGCCCTGCTTCATTTTGAACTCCAAGGCCAAACTTGCCAGTTGTTCCTTTTATCTCTTGATTCCCTACTTTAGCATTCCAATCCCCTGTAATGAGAAGAACATCCTTCTTTGGTGTCATTTCTAGAAGTTGTTGTAGGTCTTCATAGAATTGGTCAATTTCACTTTCTTCAGCACCAGTAGTTGGTGCATAAACTTGGATTACTGTGATGTTAAAAGGTCTGCCTTGGATTCGTATCGAGATCATTCTGTCATTTTTGAGATTGCATCCCATTACAGCTTTTGCCACTCTTTTGTTGACTATGAGGGCCACTCCATTTCTGCTACAGGATTCTTGCCCACAGTAGTAGATATGATAGTCACCCGAACTGAATTCGCCCATTCCCTTCCATTTTAGTTCACTGATGCCCAGGATGTCGATATTTATTCTTGTCATCTCATTTTTGACCACATCCAGCTTACCTCTATTCATGGTTCTTACATTCCAGGTTCCTATGCAATATTTTTCTTTACAGCATCGGACTTTCCAAACCAAATAGTTTTATTTAAATTGTGTTTATATATTTGATCTATTTGTATGCTGGCTTTAAGAATCAAACCCTGTTAAGGTGGCTTCTGTTAAACAATACAAATACAATATCATCAAAAAAAATTACAGACATTAGCAATAAACATTCACCCACACCCACACCCATCACACATATATAGCCAAAATCAACTTCAGCAAGAAAAAAATAGATTCAAGGAAAGGCCAGTGTGAACAGGTAAGTTTTCAACCCTTTCCTAAAGTCCTGAAATGTTGTTGTCTGAAGGAGCCCAGCTGGTAAAGAGCTATGGTGACAATACAGAGAATGCCCTTTTATACTCATCAGTTTAATTGCTCTCGGTGTCAGGCAGGTGAGAATGACTTCCTTTGTGCTAATCTTAAAGGTGTGGGCAGGCTGGAATTGATGCAAGGAATAAAAGAGTTTCATTAAAATTTAATTGTGTGATGAGAAAATGTATTCCAGAGGATGTGCTTCAGAACTTTTGGATTCTGGAAAGGAGCAGTTGCCTATTATCTGTGTGCAACATGTTTCATTTTTTTTTTTTGCATCTCACCTGTCAAATCTCTTTTTTGGTGGATATACATCTCACCTGCCCCATCTTTGCTGTTTCCCAGTTATTCTGGTACTACCGGTATGCGGTGTCCCTCCACGAGTCTGTTGGGAGACTTCCATGTAGTATTTAAGGGTTTGTACCTCACATCTTGGAATGTTTAGTGCTTTGTTATTTTCTGCCTTCCTAAAATTGGAAGGATTTTTTTTTTAAAAAAATGCTGCCTCATTGGGAGATATGAGAGAGAGAGAGAGAGAGAGAGAGAGAGAGAGAGAGAGAGAGAGAGAGAGAGAGAGATCTAAGTAGTGGTTGTTTGAATAAAAAAAATGTGTGCATCTGAACTATCTTCTGCAAAAGGGGGAGTGACACAGAAAGAGCTAAGATTGGTGGAAGTGAGTGGGCAGCTGGAAGTAGTAAGGCTTTAGAGTAAAAGTACTGGCAGTACTCCAGGCATTGCAATAGGTGACCTTATGTATGGTTTACCTGGGATAAACTTGGAGTTACAATGCTGGAGGCAACACTGATTTTCTGGTTTTGAACTTTGCTTTGGGAGAGGAGAGCACAGTCAGCAAGACTGTTTGACCTGAAAGCAGCTTCCCTCACCAATGGGGCCAGCGAAGTTCAGGGTTACTGAACAACTTCCATCCCTTCTGATTTTGAGAGAAGGGGTTTGGATTTCGTTGTCTTCTGCTCTGCTTTGACCCTCTCTGTTCTCTATTCACTTTTCTAGCCCTTGCGTCCAACTGAGATTCTTAGTCTGAACAATTTACCAAGTAACCATGCAATCTCTCTCCTTGCCTCATCTTTTCAACCATATATTAGAAGAAGAAACCTTGGCTGCTTGCCCCTGCATTGGGCTCTTCACATGAGGCCTTGTTAGATCCTGACCAAGGCCTGACAGTGGGGCAAAGGAGTGCAGGGAAATCAGGGGAGGTAGGATTCATCATCCCTCTCTGCATGCAGGTCCCCCCACATTTATACATGTGCCCTCATCACGTTCATCTTACCCCTTGTCCAGTCTTCTAATTTGGTTAAGAAACGTTCTGCTTTTCTAATGGCTCGCCACCAGATGGCGATGTTGCAGCATAGCAAGTGCCGTGACCTTGTCCCTTTAAAAATAAATAACCCTCCCGATGGGATTGCACAAGAAACGAAAGGTTATATTGATATGAAATGAATGAGAGAGAGAGAGAAGCATACTGTTTTGACACTAATCCAGCCTAAGCTATGCAACCAGCTATCTTGGAATGGTTTTTTATTTTCTTCAACTGAAAGGCAGTAAAAAAATGATTGTAAATAAATAAACCTCCCATTAGCAAACAATCACCTTTTCTTCCCTTTTATATGCCAGTTGAACCAGCATGATGGATGATCAGGCTAGAGTCTTAAGACTCTACATTCTGGTCCACTTCTTCTCAAGTTTGTTTAGTATGGATGACTGAGCAGTTTCAAGGATAATGAATTATAGAAAAAAGCCTTTGTGCCACAAGTGAAAAGGATTGCAACCCCAGGGAATGCCAGTCTGGATAAGAGGGCCCTAGGCTTGTCAAAACCAATCTGCATGGGGAGCAAAATATTTTCCCCCGAGAGATATGTAGCAGCAACCATGGGCATGGCCAGGATTTTTGTTGGGGGGTAGGCCTTTTTTGTGGCGGGGGGCAGAACCTCAGCTATGTGTTTTCATTTATTTTTATTGATTGGGGGGGGGCAGCTGCCCCTCTTCCCCCTCCCCTGGCTACGCCCATGGTGACAACTGCAAACTGCATTGGCAAAGTATCTACTTCCCTGCCCCAAAGGAGATTCTTCTGCACTCTCCCATGCAGAATTTAGCCCAAATTATATAAATGAGTGTTTTGACAGTACTAAGTCACAGAAGCTGAAGTGCTCTTTTCTTCTGTATTGTGTGTTCATTTAAAGTGCAGTGAAAGGGACCTTTATCCAATTTATCACGCAAGTGCTCTTGTAGCCCTATAAAAAGAAGGAAAATCGTTCTAAGGCTATCTCTTTCCTCTGCAGCAGAGATGGGGACCTGTGGTTTTCCATATGCTGGTGTTGGTTTATGATTGATTTAAAGAAAAGAATGCCAGATTCTATCCAAACATGGAGTAGAATACTTTCTGGTAAGAGAGAGCCTCAGCAGATCTCATTCTAAGTTGCTTACGGCGACTTTCCCTTTCTACCCTATTAGTATTGAGTAGACTACACAGTTTGGTAAGTTTAAAAGAAGTGTACTTACAAAATCATCAACAGTCATATTCATGTGTTTTTCCATACAGCAGCAAAGAAAACCGGGTTGCAAAATATGGTAAAAGTTTCTGAACATGCAGTCAGGACTTGGAGCAATCTGCTCATACATCCTGCCTAGTTGGATTCATATGGTGGAAGAGAATGAACAGCAGATAGAAGGCAAACAAAACAAAATAACTTTCCTAACTGCCCACCGGATATGAGGGCCTGGGACCTTCTCAAGTCTGGCAACAACAGCTTATTCTGTGGTCTTAACCCCTTCATGCACTAACCAGAGCAGAGCTAAACAAGTTAGTTATATGAGACTGCATTTCCCACTGTTGTTGGACTCCAACTACCATCAGCCCCATCCAGCATGGCCCAATGGTCAGCAATGATGAGAATTGTAGTCCAGCAACATCTTGAAGGCTGCAGCCCCTGCATTCCTGCTGTAAAGGTAAAGGTCAAGGTACACCTGACCGTTAGGTCCAGTCACAGACAACTCTGGGGTTGCGGCACTCATCTCGCTCTGTTGGCCGAGGGAGCCGGTGTTTGTCTGCAGACAGTTTCTGGGTCATGTGGACAGCATGACTAAGCCGCTTCTGACAAACCAGAGCAGTGCATGGAAATGCCATTTACCTTCCCACCAGAGTGGTACCTATTTATCTACTTACACTCTGACGTGCTTTCGAACTGCTAGGTGGGCTGGAGCAGGGACCGAGCAATGGGAGTTCACCCCATCATGGGGATTCGAACCGCCGACCTTCTGATCGGCAAGCCCTAGGCTCTGTGGTTTAACCCACAATGCCACCTGCATCCCTCGCCATCCAGGGTAGCAAGGCTCAAGGTACAACGTGGATATCATTGCATCCCATCCCTTCTTGAATTAGGACATTAATTACTGCATTAATTCAATGCTGCTGATATTACCATTGTTGTGTTTTTAATGTGTGTGCTTCCTTTTTATAGTCAGATTGCTTTCAAAAGGTTGTTAACAGCTGCCCTAGGATATAAATACAAATAAATAATGAAAATGTCTGCCTGCCATTAGCTACAAACCCTAAAATCCTCTCAAAACCTCAGTCAGTTTTGTGCCACAAACTCCCTTTTTCTTTTTTCTTTTGCCACCACCTCTTACCTGACATTTTGAGTTACCTGTGTACCTGACATTTTGAGTCATTAACACTAAAAAAGCAAGTATTAACTACTTAGCTGTGGCCACATGCTTTAAATGTATTGCGTGAATGCATCCAAGGGTGTGACTTCCCCATGTGAACCTGATTTTTAAATTATTTTTATACCTTGATTTATGTTAAACCACCCATTAATCTCGTAGATCTAAGGTGCTTTGCATTCCAGGGTCATGGTTGCTACTATGTGATTTTAACATTGTATTGTTGAGCTAAACTGCTAATGAATGTAACTGAAGCACCTTTACTGGACAGCGCTTCCAACTGTGAGGGACCAATTTTATAGCAAGGAAAGGGAAACTGCTAACAATGCAACATCAGACTGCATCTGAAATGGAGCTGGGTTAGGACTGAGGAGCAATTCTCATTGATTGTGCTACTTAAGCAGCGGTCATCAACATTTTTGGAATTTTGAGAGAATGTTGAAGCCACCAGTCACAAAATGGCTGCCACAGGGCACTGTGGCATGATGCAAAATGGCTGTCATGGCATGGCTTGACACAAAACTGGGAATACTCTTATTTCTATGTAGCAAAGCATCAACTAACTGATTGGTTGACATGGGAAATGAAGGTTTCAATTCCCACTCAGTGATGAAGTTCGCTGGGCAATTTTCAGCCAGCCATTCTCTCAGCCCAACCTGTGAGGATATAATGACGTGCAGAAAGAACCATGTATAGCACCTTGAGCTGCCTGGAGGATATTATTATTATTGTTGTTATTATTACTACAATAAAATTAAAATAAATATGCCCTTCTGGGCAGAAAAGAAATGAGGCAAGCCTTAAGGCAAGTGGGGATGGCATCACCTTTGCCTCTTCCTCCCCAACACTAGATCAAAATACAAGAAACAGAGGGAAGCCAACTCTCTCCCCTCTTCTTTCCACCCCATCAAAATGTCCTCCAGAGCTAGGAAAAGAAGGAAGGTAGATCCATTCCTGCTTCACTCCCCACCCCATGCCATCCAGGGCAAGAAAATGTGGAGGGGGGGGGAGAATACCCTCACCATGTACCTCGGGTTACAAACATGTCAGGTTACAGACTCCGCTAACCCAGAAAAAGTACCTCAGATTAAGAACTTTACCTCAGGATGAGAACAGAAATCGCAGCGCAGCAGCACGGCAGCAGCAGGAGGCCCCATTAGCTAAAGTGGTACCTCAGAGAACGGACCTCCGTAACAAATTAGGTTCAAAACCGTATTTCCCTCTCTACAAATAAAAATGATATCCAGTGCTAGAAAAATGAGGAAATAAACCAGGCCAGCGGGAAACCAACCATGCCACTTATCTGTCCCCCAGAGGAGAGAAGGAGTTCACTGCCCTACCAATTGGAGTGAAAAGGGAGGCCCTTTCTACTCCCAGAACTGCTTGGCATGCAGAACAATACCTATAGTTTCCCAGAGCGTTACTGGATGCCCCAAATCACTTTCATTTTGCACAGAAAGCCAGTAAATTAATATATACTTTAATTCTATTTATGAAGAGCCATGTAATATTGTTATGTACTGAGCTGAATCCTAGAACAATAGGATTCAGAATCAGCGGGAGCTACCCAATCCAACTCCAGGTGGAAGTGAATCCGCAACCTGATTGGCCTGCTGGAGCAGCCAATCAGGCGGCTGGCAGAAGTGAATCTGCTACCTGATTGGCCTGTAGGAGCAGCCAATCAGGCTGCAGGCAGAAGTCAATCCACAATATAATTGGCCCACAGGTGTAGCCCTGAAGTAGCCAATCACGCAAGGCCCATTGTGTAAATAATGTATATAAGCAGATGGTTTGGCGAAAAGAGCCATTCGTCTTCTCTTCTCCTCCTTGATGACTATGAGCTGAATAAAGAGCATGAAATTCACTCTTGACTCCGAGTATATTTCACTGGCGACGAAGGTGGGATCCTGCTGAGCTGACCGCCACCACGCACTGCACCGCAGCACCGCCACCTGCTGCACCGCTGCATCACACCGTGCATCCAGGCTTCAGCTCCAGGACCCAAGGAACCCAGAATGGCAACCGACAGCAGCTTCTCGCCATTCAAACCAGCATCAGGAGACTGGGAAGGGTACGCCGCCCGTTTCAACTTCCTCCTGCAAGCGAAAGAAGTCACCAACGATGCCATGAAGAGGGCAACATTCTTCAGCGTCTGTGGAGAGGAGACGTTTGAAATCGCCCGGGCTCTCCTTGCACCTAGAGATGTCGCTACCGTCTCTTACAAAACAATAATGGAACGGCTGAAGGAGCACTTCTCACCACAGCCCTCGGTGGTAGCTTGCCGAAATGCCTTCTACGCAAAGCGGCAAGCCCCGGGGGAAACCATAACTGGGTTTGTGACCTCCCTCCGCCAAGCCGCCCGGTTATGCAACTTCTCAGAATTGGAGAACATGCTTCGTGACCGCCTCGTCGGTGGCCTGAGGGACGAGATGTTGCAACGACGCCTCTACGCCAAAAAAGACCTCACGTTCCAGAGTGCTCTGGAGGAAGCCCTGGCAACCGAAGCCGCCGAGAGGTCAACGCAAGAGGCACGACCGGCCCCGCCATCCCAACCGAGGGTCTACCACGAAGACCTCACCGACGAATCCGAATCTGACAGGGAGGAAGTACACCGAGTACAGCGGCGCACTCAAGCAGCACACACACCACAGCAGCCTCGACGAGAAGGAGGGAACTGTGCAAGCTGCGGGGAGAACCACGAGAGGAGGACCTGTCGTTTCCGCAACGCAGAGTGCAGGCAGTGCAGAAAATTGGGACACATCGCCCGGGTGTGTCGGGCTCGACTCACCCGTCGACAAGCATCAGATGACCGACCCAGGAGCCCCAGGTCACACGGCACCATGCACCAAGGCAACTCGACGGAGATCACGGACTACCAGGTATTCCAGTTGCCCCATCCCAGCACAGAGAAAATTTATATAGAGGTACAGATAGAGGGAGCCCCATGCCGCATGGAGCTGGACACGGGTTCAACTCTATCCATAATCTCGGCCCGAACATTAAGGGAACTGTGCCCTAATGGGGGTCCCAAACTAAGGCCGGCCCCATTCACCCTCCGGGACTTCCAGAAACGTAAGGTCCCTACTATGGGGGTGGGGACCTTCAGGGTGCAATATCGAGGGCGAAAGCAACAATTGGACTTGCTGGTAGTTAAGGGCCCCTACGTTAGCTTACTGGGACTGGCATGGTTTGGACCTCTGGGGCTAGCCGTTACCGGGGTGAACCGCACTAGCTTACAAGTGGACGTGGACGCCATATGCAAAGAGTTTCCAGGGGTTTTCGATGGGGCATTGGGACGATATACAGGACCCCCCATTGCCCTACAGCTAGACCCCGCTGTACGACCCATCAGGCACAAGGCCCGCCGGGTCCCGTTCGCCCTGAAACCCCGCATAGACGAGGAATTGGACCGGCTCGTGGAGCAAGGAGTGCTGGAGCCGGTGCCCAACGCCCCCTGGGAAACTCCAATTGTCACACCCGTCAAGCCTAACGGTTTGGTCCGCATCTGTGCAGACTACAAATGCACCATAAACAAGGCTCTCACGGCCCATGCATACCCAGTGCCAGTGGTCAGCCATGTCCTCGCCACCCTGGCTGGGTCAAAAATCTTTGGCAAACTGGACTTGGCCCAAGCGTATCAACAGTTGCCTGTGGACGAAGCCACAGCAGAGGCTCAGACGATTGTGACGCACAGAGGGGCATTCAGAGTTAAGCGGCTGCAATTTGGCGTTAGCGTGGCACCAGGCATATTCCAGAATCTAATGGACTCTCTCCTTAAAGGGATTCCTGGCGTCACCCCCTTCTTCGATGATGTACTGATCGCCGGGCCCACACCAGAGGAATTTGAGGACCGCCTCCGCTCCGTCCTGCACCGTTTCCAGACGGCGGGCCTCAAGGTGAAGCGGGAAAAGTGTTTACTGGGAGTGCCGCAGGTGGACTTTCTGGGATTTAAGGTGGACGCAGAAGGGGTCCATCCAACCGGTGACAAGGTACGGGCCATTTGTGAGGCCCCAGCGCCCAAGAGCAAGCCCGAACTTCAGTCATTCTTGGGACTATTGAACTTTTACCATGCCTTCCTTCCCCATAAGGCAGCGGTAGCGGAGCCCCTACACAGACTCCTAGATAAAAGGGCCCCTTGGGTGTGGGGCCAGCGACAAAGGGCCGCATTCCAGGCAGTCAAGGACTTGCTCGTCTCGAACTCGGTCTTAGCACACTTCGACGAGAGGCTGCCAGTGGTGCTGGCATGCGACGCCTCTCCCTATGGCATCGGCGCTGTCCTGGGACACCAACTCCCGGATGGAAGAGAGGTGCCGGTGGCATACTTCTCCCAGACGCTTGCTGCAGCCGAACGAAACTACTCACAGATTGACAAGGAGGGTCTGGCAATCGTGAAGGGCGTAAAAAAATTCCATGATTTCTTGTACGGGCGGCCCTTTACCATAGTGACTGACCACAAGCCGTTGCTTGGCCTGTTTGCCCCTGAGAAGCAGACCCCCCAAGTGTTGTCTCCACGTGTCCTCAGGTGGTCAATTTTCCTTGCCGGCTACCAGTATGCACTAATCCACCGCCCTGGGAAGGCGATGGGCCACGCAGACGCCCTCAGCAGGCTACCACTACCAGAAACAGGCCCCGACCCAGCGCCTGCGCAAGAGGTTATGACCCTGGAGCTGCTTCCCGACCGACCCATTCAGGCACAAGAAGTTGCGCACCATTCCACAAAAGATAGGGTCATCTCCCGGGTCCTGGACTGGGTGTGGCGAGGATGGCCCAGCAGCAGCCCCGGGCCAGAATTCGCTGGCTACACAAACCGCAAACATGAACTGTCGGCCCACAAGGGGTGCCTGTTATGGGGAAGCAGGGTTGTTGTTCCCCAGCCCCTCCGCAAAAGGGTCCTCACAGCCCTACACGAGACACACCCAGGGGTAGTGAGGATGAAGGCCCTTGCCAGGAGTTATGTGTGGTGGCCGGGGATTGACAGAGAGATAGAGGCCTGGGTCCAACACTGCCAGACCTGCCAAGAATCCCGCCCGGATCCCCCAAGGGCCCCAGTCCAGCCCTGGGAGTCCGCCCGACATCCATGGTCACGCTTGCACGTGGACTTCGCTGGCCCCTTCCAGGGAAAAACATTCTTCATAGTGGTGGATTCCTACACCAAATGGCTGGAGGTCGCACTGGTACCATCCACTTCTACGGCGGCAGCCATCCGGGTACTCCGTAAGCTGTTTGCGACCCACGGGCTCCCTGACACCCTCGTCTCGGACAATGGAACCGCATTCACGTCAGAGGAGTTCCAGACCTTCACAGCGCAGAACGCCATCCGCCACATCCGCTCAGCACCATTCCACCCTGCCACCAATGGCCAAGCGGAGCGCATGGTGCGGACCACCAAGGACAGCCTCCACCGCATGACACAAGGGGACTGGGAATACCGCCTTGCCGCATTTCTTCTAGCACAGCACAGCACCCCAAGCACAACGACGGGCCGGAGCCCAGCTGAATTACTAATGGGCCGGCGCCTTGCAACTAGACTGGACCGACTTCACCCCGACAGAGCTCAGGATGAGGTAGTGGTGGGGAAAGGCAGGAACCCCCGGACATTTGTGGCCCAGGACCCAGTGTATGCAAAGAATTTTGGGGCAGGCCCAGCATGGGTACCCGCCACAGTCACCAAGGTGACCGGTCCCGTGTCGTACGAGGTACTAACGGAAGGGGGGCAATGTTGGCGCCGCCACTGTGACCAGCTACGGCGACGATTCCCAGGAGGAACCCGGGAGGAGAGCGGGACAGAGGGGTCCCAAGGGGACAGCAGGGCAGTGAGGCCTGTAGAGCGAGAGGGGTGGGCAGGGGAAGCAGAAGCAGTAGGCACAGAGGGGCGCCCCGAGGCTGGAAGGACACCGGAACCAGAGCTACAACCTAGTGGTTCAGTGGCGCCAGACCAGACAGCCCTGGCACAGCCAGCAGCCTCGGAACACGAGCCAGAACCAGAACCCCTGACCAAGGAACACCCCAGGCCACAACGCACACGGAGGCGGCCAGCAGACCTTGGGGACTACGAATGCAACTTCCCGGGCAGGACTGGAACTTAGAGGGGAGGGGTGTTATGTACTGAGCTGAATCCTAGAACAATAGGATTCAGAATCAGCGGGAGCTACCCAATCCAACTCCAGGTGGAAGTGAATCCGCAACCTGATTGGCCTGCTGGAGCAGCCAATCAGGCGGCTGGCAGAAGTGAATCTGCTACCTGATTGGCCTGTAGGAGCAGCCAATCAGGCTGCAGGCAGAAGTCAATCCACAATATAATTGGCCCACAGGTGTAGCCCTGAAGTAGCCAATCACGCAAGGCCCATTGTGTAAATAATGTATATAAGCAGATGGTTTGGGGAAAAGAGCCATTCGTCTTCTCTTCTCCTCCTTGATGACTATGAGCTGAATAAAGAGCATGAAATTCACTCTTGACTCCGAGTATATTTCAAATATGTTATAAAAATTTTAAAACTGTGTAGTGCTCAATATTGTTATAATTTATGAACTGAATTGTATTACTCTTTTGCTGGTCTTTGACCGTATTAAAGTTTACTTACTAATTTATGAAGTGTCCCCCTCCCCTAAAACATTACTCCCTTGGGAATTAAAGTGAAATAAATATTTATGCCTAAAACTGCACCCAGCACAGTGGCAGGACGTTCTGAACTTTTGTCAAAATTTCTACTCCAGACATTAGGCTAAGTTTGATTGCTCTGGACCACTTTTGGTGTTTAGGAGGCATCTCTGATGACAACGAAAAGACCCCTGCCCTCTTCTGCACCTGGTTGATCTGCAAACAGGAGCTAGAGCTATTTGCATTGGTGCTGGTTGATTCAGTAATGGCCAGCCCAGGGAGTGGAGTAGGTGAGCAGGGCTTTTGAGAGAAAGCTGGTCACACACGTAGCCTCTTTAAGCAGGCATTCTTTTGCTCCTGACCATCTGTCTCTCCCTCTCTGTTCAGCTGATGGGGCGATTCTAGGGGTGTTAGATTCCCTATTCACTATGGTGCACCAACATCCTGCTCCGGTCGTCCTCGGTGGGAATGGCAATAGAGTGACCTTTCTAATATTACTATGAGACAGAGGGGACTGCCAGTACTGCGGGGAATGGGGATTAAGGAGAAACACCAGGGTCAGGAAAGGGTGGTGGCTGAAATGAGGAGGTGTACAACCTTCAGTGTTTGAGGAAAAATCTTTCCCAGCAGAGATAAGTGCCAGCTCAGGCGACCATACTTGCTGATAGGATGATGAAGCACCTGCAGAGTCTGACCTGGACGTCAGAATCTCCAGGTTTACCTCAGCTTTTTAGTGTTGCTGGTTGTCTAACAAAGTTACAGTGAAGGGTAGTGACATAACCTGAAGGAATTCTTGCACATACTCCTTTCAACAAAACTTTGCAATATCTTATTCCTCTGCTTGGCACTATGAGAAGAGCTAGAGGAGAATGGGGGCGGGGGGGGGGCGATGGCAAGAGATGAGCTATAAAAATAGCTTTGTCCGATGGCTGCGGCTGTTCCACTCACTGCCTGTAATCCACCCTGTGGCATCCTGGCTCCCATGTGCACTGTGTGTTACATAATGGGAGACACTCAGGCATCACTTCAGCCTCAGAAAAGGGAAAGGGAAAGAGTGACGTGACATTTACACCGCTTGTGCTTCCCAATATGTTCCTCCAGCTGGGCTTTCCAAAGCATGTCAATGCTGAGCTGCTTTCAGAGGGGTTGAGAGGCACCTGGAGAGAGTAAAAATAAAGCATTTCCTTTTTGCGCCAGAGGGCAGTGGCGGTTGACGTGGGTAGGGGCAGTAGAATGCCTTGCACAAGAATAAATATAATTTGAGGGAGCAGGAAGGGGGTCAAAGAAAGAAAAGCTCTAAGCCGGTGTCCTGTTAGGAGTATTTGCTGTGGAAAGATTAAGCCATTGGCAAGTGTCCAGGGACTAGGTTGCTTTGAACGAACAAGACATTTTATAGTCTATAAAATATAGTACTAACTGCCACATGCTCAAAATAGGTTTCAGTGTTTGGAAAGGGAGGGCTTAGTTGGAAATAATACATGGGGATTTGCTCGTGTGGGGAGGTTTGCGTGCACCCCCAAAGCAGTTAGGGCTGTGTACATACCAATACCTTTAAAGCACATTACTTCCCCCTGAGATACCAGAGAACTGTGGTTTGTTGAGGGTGCTGTGAATTATAGCTCTGTAAGGAAGGAGTATAGTTCCTAGGATTCCTGGAGTGAGTGTGTATTTTAAATGTATGGTGTACAATCGGGCCTTTCCTGGGTTAGAACAACTTGCCAGCGCCAGTGACCCGCAGAGAGTCCTGTTTTACATACTCACTCAAACATGCACACACAAATACACACACTCTCACAGTCCAAGCCTTCTGCCTCCTCACATTTTGCCATATGGTTTTCAGCAGAGTGGAGTACCAGAAAAAGAAAAAGAAAAAAGACTGCTTCTCAGCTTCACTTTTGGCTGCTATTGCCTCCCAATGTCAAGCAGCACAAACTTCTGTGAGGCTTCCTGCCAGGAATACTCAGCTGCAGCAAAAGGGGTTCCCTCTTCTGTGTTTCTCTCCTGGAAGTTTTTATTGAGCCACTTGTCCTAATTCATCCTCTGAAGAAGGATCTGGAACTGGTAAATACTGAGTAAAAAACAGACCTGTAAGGAAGTTCCAGAAGTCCATATGGGGTGGAGAGATGTGGTTGAGTCCAGAAACTATCCAACCATGGATCATGGAATATTTGGTCAATTAATATATAGAAGAACAGTACCAGAGTGGTATGGAAAGGGCAATTGGTGAGCACTCCAATATTCACAGTAGGGCAATTCCTTTATTAGGAACAACCCAAATGACCTGCTAAACACAGGCCTCTTCCCAGGCAGTTGCAACTAATTTTTTGTTGGCAAAACGTAATCCAGTGTGGGTTGCACGTAAATGTCTACGACCAGACTCTCTTGGGCCTGCAGTGATGAATCATTTTATTTTAAAATTTAATATGCATGTGTTTGAACAACATCTGTGGACTCAGACCCGCAAGCATACTATACAAGGAGAAACAGCAGGGCTCTGTCGATGGCAATCAAAGGACCAAATGTTGGGTGTTTACTTTGTCCTGGCTGCCTTGTCTGAGATCAGCAGTGACTGTAGATTTTCTCCTTGTTCCATTGGAATAATATATATTGATTAGTCAACAGAAGTGAGTCCAGTGTGCGTATAGTTCAAGTGGTTCTGTTCATTCCATTTAAATCCTCTGGTAGTGTTGCATGGGAAACGAAAACAGAAATTGCAAGTAAGCCAGTCTTGGTTGCGGTCTTTTTATCCCAGAGTAGATCATTTACATTAGTGGGAAGGTGAAGACAGCCTTTTCAGGGCTGGGGACACCTTTAGGCCACACATACCTCATGGGGCCCACTTCTTAATAGCTTAATATATATTTGTATGGTGGTTGTGTTGTTTTTGCAACCCATGTAGTTCAAGCTGTGACCCAATAGTGGGTTCCAAACCTGCAGCTGGCCCAACGATGTTAGGTAATTGGGTTGGAGTTGCAGCCCTAGCTTCTGAAATAGGTAAGAGGAACCTATGGCCTTCCAGTTGTTGTTGGACTGCATCCCTGTCGATTGGCCAAGCTGGCTGTGGGTGATGGGGAGCTGCAGAGTCTGACAACATCTGGAGGGTCGTAGCTTTCCCGCCACTGCTCTAGAAGGCTTAAAGGATGAGGACTGGGGACTCTATAAGGATGTTTCAGCCCTTCTAAAGTAAATATTATTTAGTGATATAGTCAAATTACCCTGGGGTAGACCCTTTGCTCTGCTCTGTTCTCATTGGTTATGAGAAGGAGAGCCTCACATGACTGGAGAAACTTTCCTGAGCAAGTTGGATTATTAGCAGCTACTTAAGTTTTCTTATGTACTGTACAAAGATTGCTTTGCAGAAACAGCTGCCTCTGAGAGGACATTGATGAGGCCCCAGAGAAGGGAAGTGGGGGTGATGTAGGATGGTTTGTCCCTCCTGAATATTGTTGCCTCATTGGATTTATAAATAACATTCTCAATACCTTGGTTGCTAATTGTTTGTTAAGTATTTCCAGAAAGAATGAAGCAATTTCCAAGAACTATCATCGTTGGCAAGGGAGATAGTTTGCTATGGAAGCCTTTTCTCCTTCCATATGCCCGTTGTTCTCTACATTTCCAGTAATTTTTATTAATTGCCCAAGAGCCTCACTAGACATTTAACAAAGTACTGTAACTTTAACTTTTTATTTTGGTGGTCTTCTAAGCAGGCAGTGGTGGCAGGGGAGTTGTGTGGCTGCGAAAAATTGCCAAGCTTCTAGCACATTCTGATGGATTTCTTGTGAGACAATGACTATCAGCTGCTTTTAGAACCACTGATGTCCACAGGACAAACTGCACAATTTGCCATAGACAGACAGCACCACCAATGTGTTCAGGGTATGTTCTTTGGATAACATCCAGCTCCAACTGCCTGTAAAACTTTAAAAAGCAATAAAAGGGCAAGGAGAAAGTAAGCACTTTTGAAGCAGCTTTTCCCCTCAAAAACTTCTGGGCACTGTAGCTTGCTGAGGATTGCTGGGATTTCTAATTCTGTGAGGGGTAAACTACATTGCCCAGAATTCTTTGAGGGGGGAAATATGTTTCGAACAGGGTGGCCCACTCTATTTTGGTGCCTGAGACAAAACATTCTGTCGCCACTCCCGTGATGCAGGGGTGTGTGTACGAGCTTCTAAAGGGCTTCCTTCTTAAGGAAAAGCCATTGCACACCTCACCACATGGGCTTCCAAAATGAGGGAAGCATTATGGAGAGCTTTACCACCTCTGGGGTGGGGGGAGATCAGCAGCAAAGCTGAGCAGCTCTGCCAGTACAGAAGCATCCCTTACCTGGATTGCTTCTCCAGCAGTGGTGGGAGTAATGGGGCAGGTGGTGCACCAGTGGGGGCACCACCTCTTGCGTTTCCGCTGCCTGAGGCAGCTGCATCAACTTGCCTCATGGGTGGGCTGGCTCTGGTTTCAAATGTGATTTAAAGGTGTGGTATGAATGCAGCGTGGTTCATACATGTTTTACTTCCTAGGTGGCAGTCTGTGCTAGCTGTGGCTTTGTTGTGGTCCTTGGATGACCCAGTAAGACGGGTCTATCCAGATTTCCAAGACGGCTGAGCTGCCTCTCTGGACAGGGATCAAGTAAGGGTAGAAACACAAAACAGATGACATGCAGGGACTGAGTTCTTTCAAGTATGTGCTGTGCACAATCCTGTTATGAGCTCTTCCAAACTACTTTTTCTTTTTTCTTTTGCATGATCTGTTACAGATAATCTCACGATGGCTCTTTCAGACAGCATCTGGTGAACTGTTGCTGCTTAGCACTCTAGAATTTCTTCTTCTTCCTTACCTGCCCTTCCTTGTTCACAAAACGTGCATCTCAATTGGGATACTCCTGTAACATCAATAGTAGTTTTATAGAAGAGGACATTTTGGCAGGAGACAGCTTTCATCTAGGGTTGGGGGCAGGAGGAAAGGGTGAATTTGATAGCATTGATTCCCCTATAGAAGGAGCCCTAGCCAACTTAGGATCTGGTCACATTTGCATCATTAGTTACAAACCTTCCTATTGTCTTTTCCCATCCACAAACCCACCCACCTAAATAGCAACAATCTCAAAGTGCCCTTTGAGTGACTGCTCCTCTTACTGTGCAATCTTAGGCATGCTTTCTTAGAACCAAAGGCCCTCTTGGAGCCAGACAGATGGGCATTGGATTGCAACCTCAATGTAAAACAAGGGTATTTCTTATTCCCTTGATGAATTGTATGTTCTTTGGCATCCTGGGTAGCTAATGTTTCAAATTGGAAAAGAGAAAAGAGCATCTCTTCTATGTGGCAAAAGTATTTTCGCTTGGGAATCCACAGGCTCTTTTTAATTTGAACACATTGTCTTGCTTCTATTACATGAAACACTTATGCTGAGGAATCGCCTTTATCCAGTATGTGTGACCCTCTTAAAAATCTTTTGAATGGTCTTTTTTTGGGGGGGGGCAGGAGAGCAGGTTGGGAAAGAGGCAGAAGAAGTAAATCTTCACCTCTGTAAGCCAACATGACCTTTCAGTTGGCCAGCTGTGCAGAATAGAGGCCACAGGACTGAGCCAATATTTGGGCAAAATGACACCAATATAATCTGATCTATTGGGCAGGTATGTATTCTAGAGATTCAAACCGTGGCCACAAAATATATCTCTGTTGAGAAGATGACAGGTGAAGGGTTAACTTACAGCAGTAGCCACATGCAGCAAAGGGCTCTCTTCTCTCTGCCTGCCAGCTCCTGGAGACTAGCAGAGAGTTAAGGAGCTGGGAGTCTGACGTCAAGAGGGCCAGAATAGAAGACTCTATTTATAGGGCTGTTCCAAAGGGAATGGGAGACACACAGACAGAGAGATTGTTCACTGGCTTGTGCTTGCAGGGTTGTTTTCTCTGTTCTTAACTAGTACAGGCAGCTGCCCCTCTAGCTGGCACAGCTGCCTTGTTGGGAGGGAAATCAGCTCTCTCCATTGGCCACATTTGGTCTGTATGTCCTCCCCTTTCATTTCCTACACAACCTCATTGAATGGTTACACATCCTCCTAATATAGTGCCAAATGCAGTACTGGTACTTTCAGTATATGAGAAATCTCTTTTGCTAGGCTCATATTCAGCGAATAACTCCTAGCATTTTATCCTGTGACCTGCAAGTCTTTAACCCTTTCCCCAAATACATGGGGGCTGGCAGTGGTGAATGAAAGGTACTCTGTTTGGAATCCAAGGTGTTCCTTGCACGTTCTGAGGCTGTGATCTGGTACTGAAAACAGATACTTGCAGGTAAATCCATCCCGGTCTTGACTCATGCCAATATTTGCTCATATTTCCCAGGAAAGAATTGCAAATTCTTTTGGGAACTTAAATTACCTGACTGAATGTTGTTGCCATGTTATCTGTTTCCTTGTCTCCATGGGAAAGGATTGCTAAAAAAGGAACGAAAAAATAAAAATAGGGGCGGAGGAGCCCTCAGGCATAACATCTGTGCAACCAGTCCTCTCTTCAGGTTATAATATTTGTGCAAAAGCAAAACAGAGAGTCCTGTGCCCTGTGATACCACTGCTGCCATTTACTTCCAAGCTTCCAGTCCTATCATGGAGGATGACACAACTGTAAAATGCCCTTGCTTGAACACAATGCTCCTTTGATATTTCTCCCCACAAAGTTCCAATCCTAAAGATATATTTACTTCTCTAATCTAGGAATAATCACTGTGCTACTTTCAGTCTCTCCTCTGCAGCATTTTGAGTATGCATAATCATTGTGGAGTTCTGTTGTTGCATTCCCTTTTGCGCTTTTTGGCAATGGAACAAAGAAGTCTTTCTTCTCTCCTAGTTATCTGACGTATGAAGCAGAAATGTGTGTTGTGATCTTCGTTTCCACCTAGAGATTTTAGTATCTTTTAACTGGAACGTAGCATGTCTAGCCTTCACACACACACACACACACACACACACACACACACACACACAGGGGAGTTTATAATCTCTGAAGCAATCTGTAATACCAGCATCTGGGGCTGGATTTGGAGCACATGCAGCAGCAATTGTGATGTCAGTCATTTGTGAATGAGCGTAAAATGGTTGCAAAACCATGAATCCTATAGGCACCCTTGTCAATCAGTCATGGTTGATGGCAGCTCCCTTTACTTCCTGCAGTACAGTCATTACACATTACAAAACTCAAACTGACACCAAAACCAGCATCCCCCATAGTTTTCAGCTTAGCCAGGGTCCAACGTCATCACAATGTGTGAATACCCACCTCATTGTGTAGATCACATCATTGGATGGTGGGGACAGGAAATGCACACTGTAATGAAGCCCATCCAGCTTGGCCAATGGGCAGGGATGATGGGCGTTGCAGTCCAAAATTTGAAGGAACACAGGTTCCCCACCCCTTCCTCAAGGACTAACAAATTTATAAAGATATTATGCCAAACAAGTTGTTAGCTTTCCTGCAAAACATGCCTATCCTCCTGAAAGAATGAGGAGTACACAAAAGATCGTAGACAAAGCTCAGAGGTAATCAGAAAAATAAGTAAGAGATCCATTATTCTATTGGCTCCCTAAAATTCACAAGGAAAGCTTCCCTTTGCTAAGTAGACCTGTTATGTCAAAATCAGGATCTATTTGGGGGCTATTTTGGAGCCTTTCTTGATTGCTTTCTACAATACTTTGTGCAGCAGAGCCCATCATTTATTTAAGATACAAAACATTTTATCAAGGCAGTGGGTTGTATGCCTCCACTTACATACTGATCTAAACACTGCTGCTGCATGGTCTCTTGGCATTGTGATGTGATGGCAACAGCAAGCTGAGACAGATTCATGTGTGTTATGCATCCTCTGCCTCCTGCATAAGAGAGGTAGAAATGTGACTTTCCCTGGAACTCTGGAGACACATATTGTAGATGGCAGTCAGAGGCCACATGCACACCACATATTTTTTTAGTGATATTATGCCACTTTAAAGAGTCATGACTTCCCGCAAACAAAGAATTCTGGGAAGTGCAGTTTGTTAAAGATGCCAAGAGTCATCAGAAGACCTGCATTACCCCCACAGAGCTACCATTCCCTGGGAAGGGAAGGACTGATTGTGCTGTAGGGAATTGTGATGCTGAAAGACTACATGACAGCGGTCTAGAAGAATTGCTCCGATCATTAACCAAAAGAATTGGAATAACCCAGCAGCTTCTATCCCATTTGTGGTTGCGTTTGCTGAGCACAAGTTAAATGCAATAGTATTGCTTGCCGGGATATAAAGCACTTCTCCTACTCATGATTTATGGATTGAAGTTTTAAATATTAACACAACATAAATAGGCCAAATAGCTTTTATCTTCACTGACTCAAAAGCTCTTCTTTAAACCAACATAAAATCCTTCCTTTGTAGATAAAGTTGCCCATCTGTATTGCTTGTGAATCAAGTCTCATTTACTTTGAAAAACTTAAATCACGCTTGCCATGCTGGGAGGACAGGAACAAGCAATGATACTTTTTCTGGAGTCAGATACAGAAACCTGAAGGTTGAATTGAACTTTGCTTATTATCTCTCGTTTTGTCTCTCCTGCTGCACACTCTCCATTCTGTCACTTGTTGATCGGGGGGCTTGACCCAATTATGTTTAAATTATGTCCCACCATTCCTCCAAAGAGCTCAAGGCAGAATACATGGTTTCTCTTATCTGTCCCCCTCCCAGTCAATTTTAGCCTTGCAACCACTCTGTGCTGTAGGTCAGGCTGAGAGGCTGCCAGCCCTAGCATTTCATGGCCAAGTAAGGATTTGAACCTAGTCCAGAATCAGTAGACTGTCCTAGTCCTAGTCCAGCGTCATAATAATTAAACCACAAGAAAAGCCTGCTGGGCCAGAGCAGTGTCCCAGCTAGCTCTGCATCGTGTTCTCACGGTGGCCAACCAGATATCTATGGGCAGCCTGCAAGCTGGTTCTGAGAGCAGCTCCTGTGGTTTCCAGCAACCGGGTATTCAGAAACATACCGCCTCTGGCAGTGGAGGCAGAGCATAGTCATCAGGGTTAGTGGCCACTGGTGGCCAGCTTTATTCTCTGTAAGTGGGAGCAAACACACTGGCTCTTGCTAAAAACAGGGACTTTATGGAAGCAGGCCTTAATGAGAACATTACTCTTTGGACATGAGTACTCCATCCTCACAACGCTGGGATAAAGAAAAATAGAACCTTGCTGCAACTGTGTTACATCAGTGACATAATTTCACATGGTTCCTAAAGCTAAAGTAGAGCAAGCCATCTCAGCAAAGGAACACATTGGCCTGCTTTTCAAATATGCTGATCCTTTCAAAGGCAATGAGCCCTGCAAGTGACTCTGTGCATTTGCAAATAATCAGCAATTTTTTAAACGTGCAATTGCCCCTGAACCCACAGCTGAGTGTTTTTGCCTTATTTACAGCCCAGGTTTTGTTCTCACTGGGAATGACTGCAATATTAATTAATGCTAGCCATTCATTATGGAAATCAATGAAGTTAAAGGAGGAAAGACTAGACGAAATTGTTTCTGATAAGCACAAAAGGTTGTCTAAGGTGACCACACTGTGAGGTCAGCACAGCAGAGGTGGGGAGGAGCAGATGGCCTGGAAGCGTAACCTCTCCAGCGAATTAGTGGAGGGGTCAGGGTGAACGAGACTCATTCAGCTTAAGTTGGAGGGCAGCCAGAAAAGCAGAGGTAAGAGCACAGACAGGCACTTAAGGTTTTAAGGCTGGCTTTCCTTGGCCCAGGCCTTTCTTACTTGCCTGTGTTTTTGTTGGCAGACTTAACATCCCCAAACGCAAACCTGCATTGTAGGGTATAGAATTATCACACTCCTCAGTAAGAAACATAATGTACAGCAGGGAATAGGAAGAGGTGGCACTGGAATATATCAAGGGGAAGAGGAAGAATAGGAAGTGGATGTTATGGAACTTACGGTATCTTGTTAACTGTTCATTTATACAAGTCATGAAATGTGTGCATTGACCTGAACCATAACCCTTGAAGGTGGGGCCTGATTCAGAGGGACCCTGTGTATTCTGCCACTCATCCAGCCTATGACATGCCATGGCATTCAGGAAAGATAAAACTAACCTAGAGGTGCCAGCAGACCAGCTCTGCCACAGGGAAAGGGAAAAGGAACATTAGATCAGCATCCCATCATGTAGCCTGAATTGGTTGGGGGTCTTGCACACCTAGGAAGCCTGCTTTTTACCCTCAGTTAATTGTTCTGCCTTTGCCCACTCCATACTTCCAACAAGTCCAGCCAACAAAGCTGGTGTTGGTACATTTTGAATTGGAGAGATGCAAAGGTTTACACTTTGTGGAAGCCACACCACCTTTCTAGTGCCTGCCTGCTGTTACAGTGATGATGTAAAGGGAGGGATCAGTCCGATTCTGATCTGTGTCAGTTTCACATACGCAACTCTGTTCTTTTGCATTAGTATGCAAATTATGAAACTGTACCAATTAATATTTAAGTATACATTCTTGACTGTGTTTTCTACACAATAGGTGAATTTCTAAATGCATCTTCCCTAAAAAATACTTCATTTTCTTATATTTGTATTCCACCGTGATGTACATGAAATTCTCAGAAAGCCATGTTCTGGCTATCAATGAAGCCTGTCGGAAAGCATTCTAGATGGCTGCTTTACAGTTGCAAAAACTCCACATTGTGGAAGCTCAAAGTTAAAACCTGAGTCTCTTCTTTAACAGTGTAACTGACATTTTTACTCTGGTTTTAAATTAGTGGTAGGTAACTTGAAATTTGGTAGGGATCTTGCTATGTTTTGTAAATTGAAAGTTTTAACATGACTGATACTGCTAATATGTACATAAACTCTGAACTGATGATGTAAAAGCCAGCAAACTTAAAAAGTAAAACCAGTAGACAGCCTTATTACGATTTCTCTGGGTTTTTTACACCAGCCCCTGTACTGTTGGGGAACAGCTCAAAAACTTTAAGACATATTACCACATCAACCTCTTCTAGCTACAATGGATTATTTAGCAAAATCTGGGCTTGCAGTGCTGTAGAATGCAAGGCCCTCTGTGAAGCTGTTATTTTCCAGCTGCTATTGTGTGTGGGAAGCATGTATCTCCTATTTAAATCCAATAATCTATATAATTGAGGTTTCAGCAGTCCTACATTCCAATCCACTTTCTCCAGGCCTGTTGCTGTCTTCACATCTTAAGTATTGCAAGATCAGCCCTCTTTTCAGTTCTCCGAGAGCCCTCCCTTGCCATTCATGGATGATTCATGCTGCAAGTTGTTGTTGCCGTAAGAGGGAATGACAGCAAGCAGAAATACCGGTGCTGTTGACATTATAACCCATGTTCAGGTAGGATCCCTCCCTCTCAAATGACTTAATATTTCAAAACAAAATAAATAAATTCCTTCCAGTAGCACCTTAGAGAACAACTAAGTTTGTCATTGGTATGAGCTTTTGTGTGCATGCACACTTCCTCAGATATTCAAATTCTCTTAACATTTCAAATATTTCAAATTCTCTTAACAGGGGAGTCCCCTGTGATGAATGTCTAACCACCACCCCACACCCTAGCTTGGGAGAAACTATCCAGGAGTTTCTGGAGACATGTTAGAACTTGGTGCTCTGGCTAGGCTACCAAAGCACTATTGTGACCAAACTTGGTATAGTTTGTTACTTAGAGGAAGGTGCTTAACTTGAAGGAAACACTTTTCCTTTTTTAGGTGCTCATGATGGCAGCTTAAGAAGCTGCATGATGACTACTGTACATTCTTTTCAAAATACTGGATTTCTAACCATTGCATGCAGCTACAATCAACACTCGAGCAACGTTGAAACCATCATTAATACTCTTTGCACACGTCAGGACACCAAATTCTGAAGCACTGGGCCAACTGAACACTTAAAACAGTCTGCCACAAGAAGCCCCTAGTGGTGATTGCTACTGCTACCCAAAAACCCAATTTTGCTTAATCCAGGAATAAGGGCAGTGTGTTGCAGATCCTAGTCTATTTCTGGACATGTCTTGCCTTACAGGCTAGCAGGGGTAGTAGTACTGTATTACAAAACTCCAGTGCAACATTATTTTCTGAGTTCTTGGTTAGTATAGCATTATGTAGTAACATGCTTTCATTTTATTCATATAAATAGGGCATTTTTCATAATTTGTTACGGTTAACTTTGCATGCTCTGACAATCACTAGCACTTGTCATGCTGCCATGTTTTAAACACTATATGGAAGCAAAGGGAGTATTTTCACAAAGCCCTCCAATTACATTTACCAATAGCATTTGGAATAACCAATACACTTAAGGGTTTCCTTATATAAGGCAGATATTCTAGAAAATGTTGGTATCCCTTAAGCTAGGTGTTGCCTCATACAACCCTGACTTACTTCTAATACACAAATGTTAATTCAAATCTCACTGAATTCAGTCAAATTTACTTCCACATAGAAACATTGTGGTAGAAACATAGTCCTATTAAACATGTAGTAGCCAGGAAAAGGTCATGGTGCTAAACAGTATTTTCTGCTCTATATACGGCATTCAGTGGCTTCCAACCATGCTTTGGGAGATTTCATTACTGAAATATTTCCAGTTGTCATCCAGGTGGCTTTCAGCAGGTATCAGTCGCATCTGGTCTGTGCTATTTCTGCAGCGAGCTCCTCGCTCACCCTGGGGATGTCTCAGAGAAAGAGCTGAGCCTGTCTTCAGGACATTTACTTTCTGGCTGTACACTTACTGCACCATCTGGAGAAACGTCCCTCCCAATCCCCCCAAAATCTATTTCCCACCCTTATAAACCCTTAGTGCCCTTGCACAAACAACAGGGACAAGAGGCTATTATATATCATGCTTTTAATACAAACTTAAAAAAATCTGGAACAATAGAAACTGTACAGATTTGATCAACCTTTGTTGTTTTTTAACTAAATCTCTAGACACGCCAATGTCCTGTTCCAAAATATTGCACAACATTCTGAATACAAAACTCTGATTGTATTCCTCCTTCGCTAGAGAAAAAAGAAAGAATAAGAACTAAAAACCCCTCAGGATTCCCTACTCAATGGCCCCCTGCATGTAAGAACCAAAAAACCAAACAAGAACAGCATGGACCTCTGCATTAAAAAACATACATAATTCTGTCCTCTTTGTGTCCATCCATACTCCAAGATCACACGTTGCTGATTCGCTCTTCAAAAAGGGTCAGGAAGGAGGGAAGCGAGGGGAGAAAAGGAGCTTTCACTGCTGCTTTTTTAAATTTTTCCTGAAAAAATATTTTTTTCTCTCTCCTCTAAGAAAAAATCTTGAAAAGAAAAAAGTTCAATTTTTTTACGTTAGAAATATACATATATTATATATACCTCTTACATTTTACAAATGTAGCAAATTATTCAATATAAACGGACAACAAAAAAATTAACACAAACCCATAAAAATAAAAGTTAAAAAAAATCTCTTCTTCTTCCTAAGAAACCAGGTAAATTAGTGCAGGTTTTAAAAATAAAATTGAAGCTGAACGTCTAACTCTTGAGACAACAAGACCAAAAAAGAGGCCGTGAGTTTCATTGTCGCCAGCACTGGAAATGCTTCTGAAGCACGGTATGTGTTCCTTTAGGAAATACAGAAGTTGGTCCTTCCCCTTTTCCTCCTTGTGAACGCAGACTTCTTTTCAAAAAGCAGTTAACAGGCTAAAGCAGTGTGAAACATCACATGTTGCAGGTGCTAGTGAGGTTCTCTCTCTCCCTCCCTTCAATATACTTAAGCCTGAGAAGGGTGCACAACCCCACCCAAGGCAGTGGCTCAGGGCAGCTTTCTGCTGCACGTGGAAGTTCTCAGCGGAGATTATGCTGGGCAGATAGGGAGCCAGCAGCTCTCCTAGGGAGGAAGTCCAGTGTAAAAGCATGGCAGTCTACAGTACATGTTGAGGAGAAAGAAGTGGGTGGCAGTGGTAATGTTGGGAGTGGGGGTGGGGGAAGACAAACAAATGTATTTGCTGAAGAGGTCTAACGTGTCTTGTTCAGGTTTAGGACTTCTAGCTTCATGAAACTTCACCACATTACTGCCCAACAGTATCTTCCCTCCTCACCCCCTTAGTGGCTCACAGAAAATAGGCAGAATGCAAATAAGTTTTTTCTTTTTTAGTGTCCTTTTCCTCACCCCAGCAAAGAGGCAGGGGTAAGAAGGGGTACAAAGAAACAAAAAAGGGTCAACTTGGGGATACCTAGAGAAGATCTCATGCATAAGCCACATCAATGTGGCCTGAGCAGGAGACATTTCCCATCAATTTCACCGAATGATCTCTAGTGCATCAGAGTTAGGCATCCTTCACAAGAGGACAGATGCTTGTGGCAGTTAAGGCTCATATACAGTCCTGCAGGGAATTCTCAGTTTAGCTTAAGTGGAAACGCAAGTCTCCAGGTCAAATCACTGGAGAGCTCTAGAATTGTAGCTTATTTATTCAATATGACTTTGCCAGAGAAGGTGCAAAAGCAACACTTTATACACGGTCCAAACCATGCTCTGTGTGTGTGGGGGGGGGAGCAGATAGTGATGGTAGAGAGAATATGCCTAGAGTACGTAATTCACAGCCACATCTATGTTATCTCCCCTGAAGCTCTCTCTCACTCCTTATCGCCAAAGATAAGTAAACTTTGGGAACCAGTAATTATCTCACAAGGCATAGATGGGGAAAGGTTTGCCAATCATCTGCCAAAAGAAGAAGAAGGAAAAAAACTCACTCTTGAAGGCCACTACTGTCCCTGTCTTCCAGGCTGTCCTCTCATGACAGAAAAGGGAGATGCAGGGAATACCATTAGGATTCCTAGTTCAATAGCAACAATAAGGAAGGAGAAACTACATTCTTATCAGAGAACACTTTCTTCTCACCACATGTTGAGCAACATTCTACAGCAAGCCCACTTCATTCCTCATGCAGAGTCTCGAAATGGAACAAGTCCAGACTGGACCTGATATGTGGGGCGCTCTTCCATACAGGAATGCCTGCTTCCTTTCAAATGAAAAATCATAAGGTTTTTGGTCAGAAGTCTTAAGAGACATGAGATTCAAAGTGCAAACCCTCATGCTTTTCATCCAGAAAGCAGTCTGCACTGTAACTCCCTCTTCCCTGCCCAAAAGTAGTGCTATCATAGTCAAGAGCAGGAAACCATTCTTTCCATGAGAATTAGTAACCAAATGCTCAGCTGTCAACAGAAGAGCTCAGAACCCCATAAACCAAGGCAATTGGTCCAGAGGAACATCAATGGGGGCTGCTCAGGCACAAAAAAACCCTGGAAGGCCAGCTCTCACTCCTACCCTTGAAAGAGAGTGCAATATACATGGATCAATTTTTCTCACAAGTCAGAAGTGTTTGCATCTAGAGTCCTATTTATACATCATAGCATTAGCAGCTGATCTAAGCTTCCCAAAGAGTACATCTAACTCCAGACTCTTAAGGGGGCTAAGGGGAGAGGAGGTGCTTACAATGGAAAACTGTAGGGGGGGGGGAAACCTGTCCAGATGCTACAATGCTGCCCCTTCCAGCATTCCCCTGAAGCTAGAGGGGCTAAGGCCTTGCCATCACCAGTTAGCGCAGGAAGAAACAGAAGCTGAGAACTTTGTTCTACTCCCATTTTGCAATAGGAATACAAAAACTGAGTTATGAGAAATGAATACATTTGCTCCACTGTCTGGGCCTCTCATTACACATTGAGAAGCCCAGGCCTACCCTAGGAAGTGCTTGAGACTTCACACATCCAGAAGCCATCTAAATCATCCCCCATCACTCCAAAACAGGGAGGGAGGGAATCAAGGTATCTGGCTGCAAGGGACACGACAGCACCCTGAAAAATGCCATCCTTGCAGTAAGCATATTTGAGAACCAGTTCCATGAAGCAGCATGGGACATAATATAAAGTGGCTCTGGCTCCCATCACTGCTGGGCTGGAACAATAACCTTCCTCATTAAGTGTACAACAACGGATAGGAAAGAGCACAGGAAACAAGTTTAAAAAAATAATCAGTGCTTCAGCAGCGCTTCCTGGCATGACACAACGAATCAGGATTTGTCTCTTTCCAAGAAGCTATATTTATAAGATTTCAAATATTTCTAATTATTTTTTCTCTTTTTTTGGAAGTTATTTTCCCCAGAATACTCTCATGGTGGTCAGTTGGCCAAAACCACTGGCTGGAACGACTGGCTGGGATACTGCATGGCGTTCAGATTGTAGCTGAGTCCTTCCACGAAGGGTGTCTTCTCCAGAAAGAGGCTGTTGGTGCTGCCCCCAAAGACCTGAGCCATGTCAAAATTGCCACCACCGCCACTGGCACTGAATTGGGATGCAGGAGGCATGCCGCCAGCCTGGTTTTCGGTGGCTACACCATCAAAGAAGAGGCTGCTAGCTCCTGGCGATCCACCATTGTAAACAAACTCCTTGGCATTGGGGGAGAGCTGAGATTGAGGGGCCGTACTGCCCCCAATGAAGTTCAGAGAATGCATAGAGAGGGAGAGACCTTTGTGCTTCAGCAGGCCATTGGTGGGCGACCTGGCCAGGCGCTGCTGCTGCTGTGGTGGAACCCCTGTGCCACTGGTGGCTGCTCCAGCTCCTCCGCCTTTCTTCATCTTAGTTGAGCCAAACTTAGTGGCAGCAAAAGTGGCAGTGGTGAAGGTAATGGGCTGGGCAGAGCGGGGGATGAACGTGGGGCTGGGTGACTGGCCAAACGATGGGGATGGAGAATTGGACAAGGAGTTGTCCTGGCTGCCAATGGGGACGAACACCTGAGCGTCAGGATTGAAGCTGCTCTTGATCTCCTTGTCCAACTCAGCTGCACTGCAGCCCTCGCTGTCATCTAGATATAGGACCTTGACAGACCCTTTCTCACCAATCTGATAGGAGACCTCAAATGGGTCAATCCAGACACTCAGTTCTTCAGGAACATTGGCTCGCACATCCTCCACAGCCAGCCCACTCCGCTTGGCTGCCATCTCGACTACGGGGTCCACCGTCTCCCCAATGTGAACACAGCGGTAGCCAGAACCCTTCAGGGGCTTCTCTGGGTACCAATGGCCTTCATATTTTTTCTTCAGCAGCCGCTCTAGCTCTTCACCAAACAAGTCGGCCCGCCTCCGTGGAAGCTTGTTGTACAGATATGAGATGATGAAGTTCAGAGCAACTTTGATCTCCAGATGCATACTCCCTTCACAGCAAGCAAGGTAGGGCAGTATATTAAAAATAGACAGCGGACACAAACATAGACGGATTTTGGCTCCAAACAATTCTGAAAAAGACAAAGAGAAATTAAATGTAAGGTGGAAATATTGTATCTTTAATACTGTTGCAGCACAATAGTTATACTTTTAGTTGCAGAAACTTATTCCTGAGAATTCATCATAACTGGCCATAATAAATCAAAGACTGTGCAAAGTACATTTGCACCTTGACAACTGTAAAGAAGAATATCCCTTTATACTTTTAACACATACACATTTCTTCGGTTCTTTGTATGTTGTCAAACATTATTATTTATTAGTTTATCTCTAGACCACCCACCATCCAAAGATTGCAAGGTGATATAAAACATAAACAGCTGTAAAACTACACAATAAAAAATATTATAGATCCTTTAAAAATCACAGTAAGTTAAATGTTATAAAGTAAATCAAACCAGCAAAATATATACACCCCTGGAGTGCTTGAACTTCAAGAGCCTCAATAAATAAATACGTATTTTTTAAAGTGCCTAAAATTGCTAAGGAGACCAACTGCACCTCTAATGGGAAGGATTATCATAACTGGGGTGCCACTAAAGAGAGGTGTTGCTATCTGGACAATGCCATTGATAGCACCACTAGCAGAGCTTTCAGGTAGTTGCTACTGTCTTAATGAGTCAAAGTTTCATTTTAAGACATTGGAGCAAGGCAGATCAATACATTTCAAAAGACTAGTTTTGTGAGAAACTAGTTTTGTGAGAATCTATTACGTGTTGCAGGTGGTGATTCATCCCACTGTGGTAACACCAGCCATCCTTGACATTGACATTGTAATGTTAAATAGATAACAAAAAGCTGAAAAGGTGTTTCTTCTGAAAATAGCTTCAACTCAGCTATAAACTCAGGTCAACTCAGATAAACAGAAGATAATCCTGGATGGAACTAACAGTAGCTTCTGATCCCAAGTGATATAAAAACAAGACATACGTTCATCAGGAAGACTCAGGAAGGTTAGCACAGTACTATGTGGCCTGGAAGAGTACTTTAGGTCAGACTTTCCCAACGTGCTGACCTCTAATGTTTTGGTGTACAACTCCCATCATCACTGACCACTGGCCAGCGATGAAACCCAAAACACCTGAAGACTGAAGACATATGGAAGACTGACTTAGGTTCCCAAACACCAACTTTTCTTCTTTATCCCCCCCTCCCCATTCTAGGAGACCTCCAATCATCACTGTTTCACTCATTCTATTAAATACAACTCTAAATGCCCCAGAAGAAGAAAGAAGAAAATGAAGGATATTTAAAATGAAAGCTTAGCAGGATAGAGACTAGCTTTTTGCTTCCTTAGGATCACCTATAACAAGTGCCTACTAAAAAGCAAGGGCAAAGGATACACTGCAAACTTCTGGCATATACCGTATGTCAAACTGCTTCTTCTGGTGTGGTGTTTGGAGCTAAGAAGAAATCTAGGCTTATCCTGAAGAAGGAACAAAGAGACCTCTAACTACAGCATTAGGAACAACAAAGGAAGCTACTGGATAAGTTTCCACCTTACATGCTGTTTCTGAACATTTGTGGCAGCTTATCTGCCTACAATGTTTGAGACTGCCCTGGTGTACAAACAGCTGGAATTAGACAAAACTGTGTGAAAGAAGGAATTAGCACACAATGACTGTACAAACTGTACACAGGTAAGATGCTGAATTTGCTACCCAAAAATGTGGTGATTAAAGCTGCTGATTCCTTAAAACCAGGGTTGCAGTCGCCAAAAAGAATGCCTATTTGCTTGAAAGTTGTATTTTTCAAAATGACTTTTTGGTTCCCGAAATTCATTCTGATTGTGCAAGAAAAATATAACAGATAGAATTCTACAGGATGTATTGCAAATGTGTGAAAACATTCAAGATCCAAGGATTCCCAGGCATACATCTCCAGATGGTAAAAATGTCAGGCACCATCCTGGCGCCCGGGCATCTTCACCTGGCTGCAAGTGGCTGGTAGCCAGCTGCAAAATGCACCTGGCAAATTTCAACACTGGCCACCACCAGTATTTGAGAGAGTAGACATTCATGGAGTAGCCCTATCAATGGCTAGTAGTCATGATGGCTGTACGCTATTCTCCAGGATCAGAAGCAACATGCTTCTGAAAGTTCCTGGGGAACAAGAGCAGGCTATTGGGCTTATGGCCTTATGCTGTATTTGTTCTCATAAGCATCTGGTTGGCCACTGTAGGAAACAAACTGGATTTGATGGGACTTTGGTTTGAACCAGCAGGACTTTGTGTTATTGTGTTTCACTAGTGTTAAAAAAACTAAAAAACTAAACTCTGCATTAAGTATGTCCCCAAAACCTGCCGATTCTATGCCTGCTATATTATCAAGTTGCAGCAAATAACAGAAGAGCACTCTAAAAAAATTCCTCTGAATGCAGTCTTACATAGTGGACCATGGCCTGACTGCTAACAGCACAGCCCAAGACCTTGGAGCTTGTTTTTCAGGAGTTAATAAACCGTGAGAAGTTTTTTCACAGCTATTTGAATGTGCTTCTTAAAATGGAAATTGCCACAGGAGAAATTTGAGTAAGGCAAATTTCTGAAAGGTCAACTAGAAGCAGAACATTTTCAAGCTAGGCAGTCAAACAAACTCTTTAAGACGGAGCCTTCCAATGGATTTCTGGCTAAAGAACTATTGTTAAAGCAATGATCCCCAACCCCCCCCCCGAGCTCTTGAGGGTCAATTATTTGTAATTTTATTATTATCATTATTTATTACATTTGCATACTGCCATTCATGCAAAGATTACAGGGCAGTTCACAACAGAATGCACAGTGCTAAATACTGTCTGATTTTTAATTGTATTTTTATTGCTTCTTTTCTTATATTGTTATTTTGTTGTACTAAAATTTGAATTTCATAGAAATCTATAGAATTCCTTCACCAGCATGCTGTGGAACACCTGAATGATATTCAATTTGTGAACCCCTACCATAAAGCACACAATCAGCTTGGAACAGAAGTGCAAGTTCAGCCCACACCTGCCTCAGTAAACAAATAGGCTTACTTCTGCGTTTATTCCACATATAGCAAAGTTTCAGTCTGCTGTACTGAAAGCCTAGCAAGCTTGAGAGGGTAATACATGACTGGCATTAAGAGACCTTATATTTCTATAAGGATGCCACATTTTGGAAACTAGCTACTATAATTCAGATCTGAAAGTATTTCTTTATAATGGGAGACAGAGCTGTCTACAAGTATGTTTTCAGGGGGGGGGAACAGTTTTTTTGCTTACTGCCTTGGTCAGAATATTAACTTACAGCTCACTTCAGAGTAATTATGCACAGGAGTAAATACCACAAAGTTGAAAGGGACATACTTGCAGATAAGTGTACAAAGGATTGCAACCTTCAGACCTAAATACCATTGTCCTGATTGAGGGGTGCTCTTTCATAGTATAGCTTTAAGACAGGCATCTACAGCTGGAGAATGGAAAGACTGTCTCTCACAGGAGTTCCCTTGTCCACCTGGCTCTCTCTCTCAGGGAAATAAAAGGAATGTATTATTTTTCTTCAAGCAGAACTTTGATGGTTGTCAAGTCTTCAAAGATAGTACGAAAAACTACAGATATCTCATTTTCTACTCTTTGGATATACCATGCTGCATTTATCACTACAGTGTTAAATGTTTGTGTTATAGCATCTATACCAGGCATCCCCAAACTTCGGCCCTCCAGATGTTTTGGACTACAATTCCCAACTTCCCTGACCACTGGTCCTGTTAGCTAGGGATCATGGGAATTATAACCCAAAACATCTGGAGAGCCGCAGTTTGGGGATGCATGATCTATACAAATAATAATAATACAGTAATAATAATAATAATAATAATAATAATAATAATAACAAAACACTAGCTGACCCCACATAATTTAGCACAACAGTCTAAATTGTTTTAGAAAAAAGGTCCACAAAGGAATATAAATCTAGCTTACATATCAACAAAATAAGCTTTATATCCATTAGGATTCAGTAATCCCTAGGCGTTAACATGGCAACCTACACAGGGGACAACTGCAGGTGGCAAACCACAACAGTCAATACAGAATCCCTGGTTTTCTTTGCAGAACTTCATCAATAAAGATGCACATTACCTCAGGAAAGCCTACGGTTCTGAAAATGTCAGAGGCAAGTAGCAATTTATTTTGCACAAGACAATTACAAGCACATGACACAATGTGGAATAATGAGCTACACAACATTTGCCTATGATTCGATACAAGAACAATCTCCGGCATTGGGGCATAATGTCTCAGTAATACTGTACAGCATTGTCAAGGTACATCACTTGCACATGAGGAAATTCTACAGTGGTTCGGTCATATTAAGTAAATACTTCAAATAATGACCTTGTCAACCAGGTTTCTGACCCTTACAAACAACAATTATTGGGGGGAGGAAAGCAGTACAATGCTGGCTTCATAAAGCCATCATTGCTTTATACCAATATAAGTCAGAATCTCAGAATAGTCTCCTAACATTTGCTTGCAAGCCACACCCAAGCGAAACAGCAACCTTTGATTTAGTTGACGCCACCTCACCAATGCACCCGATTTCAGAGGATAATCTGAATTAAGTACAGATGCATTACAAAGCGACGGTGCATGGGGAGGGGCAAGCCTGAGGAAGACACATTCTCGATCCACGATTGCACAACCCACTCCCTCTTCTCCTGCCAAAACCTCCTGCGTCTGTGGACGTTATTTGCACAGGGCACCTCCCTCCCAGGCCTCCTCGCGCACGCAAAACTGGCATTACCGTCCCGCACGGGGACCTGCTCTCTGCTCGCCTCCTGCCCCCACAACTAATAATCGCCTCCGCCAAGGTCCACGGATGAATGACCCAGCCAAGGAAGCCTCAACACCCATTAAGGCCTCCGCTCCCCCCCCCGCTCTGTCTGGACTGGGGTGTCCCGGGAGTTGTACTACGTAGCGAGCCCTGCTTCTCCTACACAAGATGCAGCGCCTGGGCGAGTGACCTACTTTGCCTTTTAACTACCCTTCTCAATATGCTTTGCGCCAAAGCTGGCCCAGACAGCGAGCGCCTGCTCAGTGGAGCACGGCAGAAAATTTTCCAAGGCGCATGCGCTCTCTGTGCTCGATTGCTCAACGCTCCCCCTACCCCCACCCCGGCCTCAACATGCCATCTTGCATTGTTGGATTTCTATGTGGAATAACTAATTTCTCGGCCTCTTTCTCCCCCGCGCGGAGAGGCGGCTTGCGGGGCGGGAGATGGATTAAGCGGAGGAAATTTCAATCAGGGCTTATTGTTACGGTTGCAACTCACATCTGCTCCTGCTGGGTAGCTCAGAAGTAGACATCCCCCTCCAAAACACACACACACGCAGAGCTGCTAGGCCTACGAAACAGAGACTTGGCCAGGCGACCCTGCAGTCCTTGCAATACTCGGAAGCAAATCCCCGCTAGTCCAAGTGCGCCTTGAGACTGACAGCCAAGGCAACAAGCTGGGAGATGCGGCCCGCACTGGGGGGGGGGGGAGGAGGAAAGGCCGCTTCCCCTTTTCCCTCCCCAGCCAGCAGCCGGCCTCCACCTCCCCTTCTCGAGGGATGCACGCGTCAAAGAACCGCCTGCAGCCTCCTCTTCCTAAAGTAAGGCCCGCAGCAGCCCCCCCCCCCCAAAGATGGGCGTAGGCCGAGGAGAAGCGTAGGCCGAGCGAAGGTGATCTGGCCCTGACCTTTACCTCCAGGCTCTGGCTCTCCCTTCAGGGCCACCCAAGCTTCTGGGTCACAGGAGCCCCCGCCCCATAGCTGAGCCTTCCCTCTCGAAAACCCCCCTTCTCAATAATGGAGGGCGGAGGTGACACCCCAAAATTAAATTCGAGGGCAGTGCAAAAATGTGAAGCGTTGGTTGGTTTTGGGCTCCGAGATGCCCCAGGCCCGCACCTGCAGGGCCCTCCGAGGCAGATCCCTGGGCCTAATTTACCTCACAGGGTGGCTGTCGCGTTGAATGAGAGGAAGACGGCAAAAGGCCCTTCCGACACCGAAAACTGCTCCCAAAACCAAGTCCAGTACTGCCGTTTTATTTTCCTGAGCCTCCCCCTCCTCCATCCCATTATTAAATCACTGCGGGAAGGAGAACAAGTTCATCATCCCACTTAAGCTTTGGGGCTGCGGGAGGCTGGATTTCCTCCCCCCCCCCTTACCCCGCACTATAATATAAATATATCTATATTTGCTTTGTTTTAGGCCTGCGTTTGTGACATAAGAAATCCTAAAGAGGCCCCCGGAGCTCTATTCCGAGGAGGGAGGGGGAAAGAAAGTTCGAGCACAAAACGGGTTGGAACCATCTTTTTTCCTGACAAAAGCCGAGCTTTGAGTATTGATCCGGATTGAGCGGAATGGAGCGAAACAGAAACCATCTTCCTCGCTCGCTCGGGTCCCAAAGATCCCCCACGGCTACCCCTTTCGGTCCAGCCCTGCTGGTGTTGTTGTTGTTACCACCAGCACCGTTTACATTCTTAAAAAGGATCGACATTTTCTCCCCTAATTCACACGAACCTGGGAGGAAGGCAGAGAGGAGGGTTTTTTGCACGATAGGTGGTCCAAGGACTCGATCACCGCGAATTACCTGAGGGATCTGGGGTGGCTGTTGTTGTTTGTTTTTAATCCACTCCGGTAAAATGAGTAAAAACAAAATGGTGAACCGGGGACATTTTTCAATCGTTCAACCCAAATGACTTTCAACCTCCCTCCAGCATGAAATGAAAAACATTAATCGCTTTTCGAGTGGGGGAGAGGGAGAGAGTGCCGTGTAAGAGAGACAGCGCTATTAAGACTAAGGCAGGGATTCATTTTTTCCTCCTTTCTTTTAAAGGGCCAGAGCAGATCTGCCTACGATGATTTGACTAGAAGCCAGCCCTTCTCTCCTTGAGAGAATCAGAAGCGGAGTTGGAAGACCGGCGGCTTCTGAAAATCTTATTAGCACAATGCGATTAATTCGTTCCTTAAAGGACTATACGAGGCGCAGCAAAACCCGAACGAGATAAACCGGCGTGCGGAAGAAAAACATCGTTAAAGAAAATGATTTAAATTGTGTGACTATGGAAATCGTTCCTCTTCTTTTACCCTCATTACCCCTCAATTCTAGCAATAAGCCATCACTTACTTCTTTTTTTCAGCACCAGGTGAGATGGTTTGGTGGCTTCTTTTTCTTTCCAGGGTGTTTCTTGGGAGTTCCTTTCTCACAAAGTGCTGATATGGTGGTGGGCGTTCGATTTTTTTTATATAAAAAAATTAAATGGATGCTGTTTTAGATAACTTCTCCCCCTTCTACAGGCCCAATCAGAAGTGGGGTGGGGGGATGTTGACTGGGGCGCCCCCTACTTCCTTCCTTCCCTCCCTGCGCAGGGAACCTGAAGCCACCCTCTCCCTGGCCCAAAGTGAGCAAAGTAAATGAAAAGTTTCACCCTTAGCAACCCTGCGCAAGGATATTTCCTTCCACACCCAGGGTGACGCGTCCTGCAAAGGACAAGGAAGGGGAGGGGAGGGAGGGCAGGCTGGAACTACTTTCCCAAACACCGGCTTTAAATTAACCCGTTCTGCGCCGGGCGCGTTACATTGTTGTTTCAGAAGCTTGGAAACGCCTCCCGTAAAAAGAGTCCGTCATTTGCCACGGATATTTATTTATTTATTTGGTACGTTTTAATGAATTTCCCCTCTTCATCCTGTGACAGGCAACAACTTATATTCAACCCTTCAGAGAACCCTGCTGAGAACAAACCAAAGAAAATTTAAATAGATTGGGCCCCTTTACTTACTTCCGAGTAAACCTACATAGGCTTGGGCTCAATGGGCTGCATGAGAGATCCAGCTTTTATACTGAAGACTTTGCCCCTTGTAATCTGAGTTAATTAATCTGGAATAACTACCAACAGACATCACCTTGCCGACAAAGGTCCGTATAGTTAAAGCTATGGTTTTCCCAGTAGTGATGTATGGAAGTGAGAGCTGGACCATAAGGAAGGCTGATCGCCGAAGAATTGATGCTTTTGAATTATGGTGCTGGAGGAGACTCTTGAGAGTCCCATGGACTGCAAGAAGATCAAACCTATCCATTCTGAAGGAAATCAGCCCTGAGTGCTCCCTGGAAGGACAGATCGTGAAGCTGAGGCTCCAATACTTTGGCCACCTCATGAGAAGAGAAGAATCCTTGGAAAAGACCCTGATGTTGGGAAAGATTGAGGGCACTAGGAGAAGGGGACGACAGAGGACAAGATGGTTGGACAGTGTTCTCGAAGCTACGAACATGAGTTTGACCAAACTGCGGGAGGCAGTGCAAGACAGGAGTGCCTGGCGTGCTATGGTCCATGGGGTCACGAAGAGTCGGACACGACTAAACGACTAAACAACAAAAAACTACCAACAATCTTGCTTCCATATACATAATCATTTATGGAGACAGAAATGTCCGTTCCCCCCCCCCCCCGATGTGCTGAAAGGGTGAGGAAATTCCGTATTTCCCACCCTTAAGCCTCACTAATGGTGTGAGTGGGTGGTTAGCAACTTTTCACCACCAATTAGTGAATGTGAAAATAGAGAGACAGGGTTTGGTAATTATATTTGATTCTACTCTGCTATCTTCAGTTAGGGCTGAGAAAGATTTCAGACTAAAGCCCTGGAGAGCTGCCAGGCAGTGTGGATAATACTGAGCTAGATGGACACATAGTCTGATTGGATATAAGGCAGCTTCCTGCATCTGACATATGAAGCAAGAAATATTGTACAGCCTGATGGTATCTATGCATGTTTATTTGGAATAAATGATGTTCAACGGTGCTTCCTTCTCCAGTAAGAACCGTAGCTTTGGCCAATATACACCTATTCTGTACCTCCTACTTTACTCCATTAAATGTTGATAATGTTTGTATGCTATCATACCAACGAAGGATATTTGAATTAGACTGAAACTGAACAATCTCTCCCACTTCCTACTGAACATTTTGGTTCACCCCGTCCTGTCAGACACCAACTCCAGCCTCAGACGGCACAGCCAACAGACAGGGGTGATGTAGTCCAGCATTAGAAAAATGCTCACTGCAGGGTCAGGCCAAGACATTTTGCAACCTGAGGTGAAGCACAAGGTGGTGTACTTCCATTTGATATACACAATGCAATTGGACTGGTAGCTAGATTTTATTTCATCACTGGCAATGGGGCAGTGGCCTCTGCCACACCTGTGGGAAGCAGGTTCATTTAGGGCTGCCAGGCCATGTGACAGAAGGAGCTCTTTCATCCAACAGAGAAGAGTGGATCTTGGAGCCAGGAGGAATACCTGTGAGGCTGCCTCTGTTGCCTCACTATGGCTAGTGGTAAGCATAGGCCCTGTACAAAAATTCGGTTCTGTGCTTAGATTTTAAAAAAATAAACATGCTGCAGAAATAACAGTTTATAAAATGACAAGCTAAACATGTTTAGGGTGGATTTGTAGAGTAGGGCAACAGCACTTGTACCACAGAGTAGAACCACTATTTACAAACACATTCAGTTTAATTAAGAACTGCTTAATGTAGGTTAATTCTAATAAAATATGGCCATAATTTTAGTCCACTAAATCAAAATTGTGCTCCTTCCCTCATTTTCATAAGCGATGGGCTTTTTTCAACCAGGACTATGATGACAGTAGCAGCTGGCTTAATTATGCCATAAAAGTGTTTCTGTGAGCTGATTCAGTGAATGGAGGATTATAGTCGAAATTTTGTTCTTATCAGCTCCATTGGCTCTTAGTATCTGTTTATATTACATTTACCTCTCAGGAAAAATCCACCTGCACTTTAAACATACAATATTTTGACAGGTGAAATTGACACTCTTTAATACTTGTGTCTCTGTAAATAAAATTAAATATCCATTACTGCAGATTTCACTCATCCTTTTCCATGCATCGTTCCCACATGAAGTGGGTGCAGAATACGCTTACCAAGAGAGAAATCCTATCATGTATAGTCAAAAGCAAGCCCCATTAAGTTAGATGGGACTTACTCAAAAGTAGCGTTTTCCAGACAGGTAGCTACCGTATGTTAGCTGGTTGCTGCAAAAACATCGAAGAACCTTGTGGCACATTAAAGGTAAACACTAAACACTATGGCATGAGCTTTCGTGAAAGAGAATCCGTTTCATTAGATGCAAGTGTCCACTCCTTTGGTGTGCAACGGATGACTTGTCTATATCTAGCATTGACAAAGTGGTGTTGGTGCGTAGCTCTTCGCGGAGCCATACCCTGCTAAAATAGTCTTGTCATAGCAGGAAATTGGATCCCCGACCATAGTAGGATCTCCTTCAAAAAATGGCAGCAGTTAGTTTCTTTAAAAGGGAGAGAGAGGAGGGAGGGAAGGTTTGCCCTTGCCTGGAAACCGTGGGCTACGACTTCACAGCTCTGTGGGAAGCTTAAAACTATCTGCTTTTTGAGTGCATGAACTTTCTTAAGAAAGAGCTCGCTTAAAATGCGTGAGGTAGTCTTGGCCCCTTCCCCTTCAATCACTCAGAGGCACATTGCGCAGGCTCAGGATACGCTCTCGCTTCACAACAACCCAGACCTTTTGCCAGCACGGAAAACAGATCCTGGGGCTGAAGGATCTCTGCTATCCATTTCCCAAATACCGTCCCCCACCTCCCGTTTTCTTGGGAGTTATGTATCTGCCCGTGGTTAAACCAGACTATTGAGATCTAAAGACTCTGCGTGTGTGCGAGCGTGTCCTATTCGTCGATCGACAAGCCCAATTTTATTTTTTTCGTTGGAATCCGAGCATAGAATATATGTTATTTGTAACACGGTGGCAGAAGGGGTTGGGAGTACGCCATCAGATCTCCCCACTGGCTGCCTTGCGTTAAAGCACGCGAACTGCAGGCTGCACCTCAATTGCCCTGTTTATTTTCATCCTTCAAATGCCGGAGGGTATGCAAATCAGCTCACAGCCCCTAAACAAAACCCCACAAGGCACGGATGTCATATGGCATTTTAACTATTCATGGAGCACGTTTCCCCGCTCTCAATTACAGGTGCTACTCCGCACGATTCAGGGACTACTTTTTCATCAGTGCGCCTGTGCATTTGCCTTCGTCGACGTAACTTCAGACGCAAGCACTGAGATAGGCAGAACAACCTGCAAGGTGTAGGAGCGCAGGCTGTTCTAAAAATAACAGCACCATGCTAGCAACAGCCTTCCCATTGGCTGGAGTCGTTAGGGGGTTCTGCAGATTGGTCTGCTGCGTTAACCAGTAGGCCAAAAGCGGGGTGGGGTCGGCGTGTTTTGTGTGTAAAACTGGATAGGCAACAAGGTTGCTGGGAAATGTAGTTTTTGCCCGTAGGCTCCCTAGGCCTAAAGTTGCCACAGGAAGGTTAAAAACAAGACTTAAGGTACGATGTGAAGCTGTGCTGTTCAAAATAAGGGATGTGTTGCATTTTATCTGCTCCCATGGACAAATATGCTGTTTAGTATGTGTCTCCATAGAGCATTTATGTAGAGACACATTCTGTGCATCTAAACCCTTATTAGCGCAACTATGGAATTTATTCTGTTTTTCTCTTGCCTGTCTGCATAGCACACTAGAAGCTCCAGATATGTAAACAAGCATACAAGTACAATTTTGCCAGTCACATAACAAGTTTAATCCTAACTGCGCTTACTCGAAAGTCCACATTTCAATGTGGCTTGTTTACCCAAAAGCACAGTTCAGTATTGAGCTGTAAGGCTGCATTCTTAAATATACATGCTTGGAATTAAACCTCACTGAAATTAATGCACCCGCTGGGGACATACCATGGATGATTAATTAATATGAAATGAAATATTACTTGTATCAATAGGATAATTTGCCCTATATTATTAAAAATAAATTTTGACATGTTTTAAATCTGGATTACTATTCCTGTTCATTGTGCTGCTCACCTCCATTCCACTCAGTGGGACGTTTGTAGTTTCCTATGCATAGTAGAAAAACTTGGTGGATTGTGCCCAGAGTGAACATCAGTTAAAATAACAATGCGTTTGTCCAACAGGAAGTTAGTAAACCTGCTAATCCAGACAACAGAAAAGTATGACAGAATTAATATACAATTATACCAATTTGACTTAAATGGGACTAAATATTATGCCCCTATCCTAAACACAATTAATGCAAGTCTTTTTAAGTTCAAATCTCATTGTCCAGAAGACTAAATGGAGCGCTCAAAAGGATATGTTTTTCAGATTTCATATAGTCAACTATTTCTATACACATTTACCTGAAAGTGTCTTATTGAATTCAGTGGGGCCTCATTTCTTCCATAAAAGTAAATGGACCTTATATGTAAATGTACAGTATATTCAGTAAGGCTTGTTCCACAATACATTGAAATGCAGCATACACATCTATTCTCAGATATATCTGTCAATGATTGCATCTATATTTCCACAATCTTTTCATCATTCCTATCCATTTGGAACTACATCAGGGAGAGTTAGGAAGAAAACTGAAATAGAAAACATTTTCAGCAAAGACACACAGGTTTATTATTATTTCCAGCAATTCCTTATTTTGCTTCTAGTAAACCAGCCTTACATTAGACTGACCAGTTTCAAACTGACACTGGAATTTATGTAGATTTTCTAAGAGTGCAATATCCTATACATGTCTACTCAGAAGTAAACTCCACTGACTTCAGTGGGACTTATTCCTAGGTGAGTATAGGATTGCAGCCTAAGATCACATTTTAATTATTGATTTTAAATTTTATGAAATTGTTTTGGCACGTTTTTATTTATTTATTTCCCAGGCACATGGGCAGCCCTAATGTTATTTTATTATATTATTAATTCATTTTTTAGTATTTAGTAATTTTATTATTGATTTTTTTTATCCAATAATAAAATTACTAAGTTGCTTTGGGACTTTTTAGTGGAAACTAACACACACATTTAATACACTTTAAAAATAATCTAGAAAACTTAATATTGCTGCCGATGACTGAATAAATCCTATTCATAGGAGAAAAACATTCCTTCCCTCATACTAGCTCTGCTGTAACTTTTTAGTACCAAGAAAGACCAGTCAGTCTATAATTAGGTGTAATTAGCACTTACTCATTGCCCAGCATTCTTTACCTTCTCATCACCTGACACTTACAACCCAAGGAAATTAGTTCTTTCCTGCCTTTCAAATGAAGAAACAGTTTGACAAGGAGCAGTTACTCACCTTGAAGGTGCAAAACACAATATATACTACAAAGTCAGACTTATTCATCTCAAATCATCCTCCAATTTAGTTCTCTATATCTTAAGACTGGAAGGCGAGGTGTGTGGACTTTTGTGAGGGGCGGAACAAGCCATTCTCCTCCACCCTCTTGATTTATGGCATTAGTAGGGCACTTGTGGCCATCCAGATATTATTGGACTACAAATTCCATCCCTCATGATGATTGATCGTGCTCACTGGGGATGATGAGATGTAGGCATCCAATTCCTCATCCCTCCTTTATGCAATTTCCCTGAGCTGACTTACCAAGCTGGGAATCATGGGGGCAACTGTTTTTCAGAGTCTTTATGCCTTCCCTCAAGTGTTCACCTGACTTGGGAAAACGTGACCAGGTAAGATAATTGCTTCCTTGACAAGTATAGCTGGGATGGCAAAGTCTGAGAAGCCATGAGACAGAAAATTACTGAGTTGATCACACCCATTTTAAGATAGTTACATGTAAGACTCAGGAAGATGATCAGGCATGTGATGCACATGATTAAAACATATTCTCAACACCACAGAGCGCAATTTACACAGACCTTCTTGCAAGTTTTGTTGTGTGTGTGTTGTTGTTTTTTTAACAAATTGTATTAGCTCACATTGTAGGACCAACATAAGTACAGCATCCATACCATAAATCTTTGATTCATTATTTCAATACAATAATCTCACAAGGCAGGCTCTTGGCTCCATTTTCAGAGGAAAAGCCAGGCTGAAATATAGTGACTGGATTTGGGATTGGTAAATGCAGGTTCGAAGAGACTATTCTCCCCAGAGGCTGCACTGGTTTTTAAGTCTTTTAAAAACACTCTTTAAATTTTGTAAGTGAAGAATAAGGAGCCTATGCCATTAGTGACTACACATCAAGTGGTACAAGCTTATGAGTGCCAAGGTCGCTAAAAGTAGTGCACACTGTACGGTACCTTGGTAACATTGGTTTCCCGGGAGATTTAGTAATGCAGGCCTGCATCATTTGTAATCCCTCAAGTTGGAAATAGCCCACCAGTCACATTATTGTGGCATGCCAAGCACTCCCCCATCCCAATTCTTACAGGTCCAGGAAGGAAGTAAAATCAAGTTTATTGAGCCCCTAGATGGCTGCCACATGTGGCTAGTGGAATGCATCCAGCTTGGTGATAAGACAAAAGGTTTAGTCTCGTAACAAAAAGTTGCAAAGAAATCAGAATAAAATTCTTATCTGAGCAGCCTGCTTTACATTTTCTATTTTGCTGAATTCTTAGGCATTAAACCAGTCTCTCAAACTTGGGTCCCCAGATGTTGTTGATACCAGGACCAGTGGCCAGGGATGATGGGGGTCGTAGTCCAACAAGTTTGAGAAAGGCTACATTACACAAATACATATCAAATTTAAGATACCGTATCTGTGCCAAGTAGAAGCAAAAATTCTCATTAACAAGACAGTAGCTCACATTAAAATGAATGTCACTTCCCTTTGTATCAAATATTTTAGTCTACAACATAAACAGTAGACCAAGACAAGACAGAATCCACAAATCATGTCACAAGTCATGTTCTGAACACTTTTCATGCTCTTTCACATCTTCTTTTTCTTGCATACAGTTTTCAGCTATTCCACATCATATACCCAATGTGGGGAACCTATGGCCCAATAGTCCTCTCCATTTGGCCCATTAGGTCATTTGGGCTAAGCCAGGCCTACCTGCTTTATACCTGATATACAGTGGAACCTCGGTTTATGAACACCTCGGTTTATGAATTTTCGGTTTATGAACGCCGCGGACCCATCTGGAACGGATTAATTCACTTTCCATTACTTTTAATGGGAAAGTTCGCTTCAGTTTATGAACGCTTCAGTTTATGAACAGACTTCCGGAAACAATTACACCCATGTTTCAGTTTATGAACGCTTCAGTTTAAGTACTCCGCGGACCCGTCTGGAACGGATTAATCCACTTTCCATTACTTTCAATGGGAAAGTTCGCTTCAGTTTATGAACGCTTCAGTTTATGAACAGACTTCCGGAACCAATTGTGTTCATAAACCGAGGTACCACTGTATATGATGTCTGGTGTAGGACAGATAAAGACATGGCTGTGCCAAACTGGGGTTGCAAGCACTACCACTACCAAACCACCAACCTTCTGGTTAACAGCCAGGCACTGGTGGCTACATGCCTGGATAGATTTGCAAGAAGAAGAAGAAGAAGAAGAAGAAGAAGAAGAAGAAGAAGAAGAAGAAGAAGAAGAAGAAGAAGAAGAAGAAGAAGAAGAAGAAGAAGAGGAGGAGAAGAAGAAGAAGAGGAGAAGGAGAAGAAGAAGAAGAAGAAGAAGAAGAAGAAGAAGAAGAAGAAGAAGAAGAAGAAGAAGAAGAAGAAGAAGAAGAAGAAGAAGAAAGAAGAAGAAGAAAGAAGAAGAAGAAGAAAGAAGAAGAAGAAGAAGAAGAAGCAGCAGCTTCACCTGCATTAACAAAATAGGAAAGGCAAACCAGCTATAAAAATCAAAATTCCAAAAGTAAGCTTTTGGAGCTAGTGCAGAGTAAGTATACAGGGACCTTTTCTAGTTATAGCATTTGAGAAAGAATGTTATTCATGGCTATCTTGTAGTGGTGTGTTAATATGCTTTGCCTAACAGGCACAGTGGACTATGAAATTGAATAAGGTCAGTTAAGAGTGACCTGTTTTCAGAAACCTTGGAAGCAAAGGCTGAGGTCCAGGGTTGCGAGTATGTAGAAAGCTTGCTGCTTCTCTTGCTGAACCTGTTCTGTGGAGAGTAGCTTTCTACCATGTAGAGGCACCTTGGTGCTTAGAAGTACATGTTTATTACCACACCTTTTACCACACCAACTGTTTCCCTTCAGAGACGACAACTTGTGGACAATGTCTGGCTGTGATTTGGAATCTGGTAATCACAGCTCATAACAATGCCATTTATGGGATGGAAGAATAACCTGGGCAGGGCAACACCCATCTTTTTATAGTCTGCTTCTCATGGGTCTTTGTCTGTAGCAGCAGTAGGATGTCATTTTCCTGCTGCTGAACTAGTTCTATGTGGATAATTGCACTAGAAAAAAACCTGGGTAAATCTCAAATGGCAGCTAGACTTTTTCAACAGTAGGCAAGAATGGAGGTTTTACAGCATAAGCATTTCACAATGATGCAAGACACATGTTAAGACAATATGAACTGCTGTTCTTTAAAGCCTTTCAGTGCTGTGGACTTCAAACTTGCCACTGTTGGAGGATATCATTTTATACATATCTAACAGAAGCCCAGAAAGATTCAGAGACAGGACCCTCCCTTAGAAGACTACTATAAAACTTTATTGATGCATAATTCACAAAGATGCTGTGGCTTGGTTTACTTCAGAGAAAAATAGGCGCGGTCATAACACTAAGTGAAAGGATTCAGTCAACAGAAATTTAAGTTGCTTATCTATAAAGGGGTAGATTGGAAGTCACAGGGGCTGAAATGTAAATCCCCTTCCTCTGAGACACAGATGCAATAAAAATGCTCAACTCCCTTGGTAACATTAGGGACCACTAAGGAATGGAAGGGAAGGCAGCAACCTCCAAATTTAGTTTTACATACTAGTTTCTGCAACAAATTTTAAGGACTAAGAACAAATGAGCTGCTTTCCAGTAAGATGGTAGTCCTTTTTTTTTTTAGAATCCTTGCAGTCTCCAGCAAATGTACCATGGTGGAGATGGGATCACCTTTTCTTAAAGCCATACTTCTTTCGCTCATAGAAGAGATCTGTTTTTGAGCTGCCCAGATTGACAATCTTGGGACAGCCATCTCGCTGAAAAGGAACAGAAAAGGGATATGGTTAGAAGAAGGGTAATGCTAATAAATGTAGCACACAAGTTATCTCACAGCTCAGATAGGGTGTGCAAGAAAAAAGTAATCATCACTCAACACTAGACCCGATTCTGATACACATACAGGCTAAAGATAGTTATGCCAACCTTCCATTTGAAGTCTAACAGAGATTCTGCCACAAAGGCTGCAATTCTAGATACCCTTAATTATTTCTGAGTACAGTACACTATTTTAGGATAGTGCTGCAATTCAATTTTCTCTACCAAGGGCATATAAATTCTACATCCAGAATAAGTTGCACAAAGCTCCTTTATTTAATCTGGCCTTGGTGTTCGGGGCTTTGCAGAATTTGGAGCGTTTTTGCAAAAACAGAGGAATTAAAAGATCAAAGTCATACTTGGTAGACCCATGAAAATCAACAGATTTAAGTTAGTGATGGCTGACTTAAGTCCATTGATTTAATGGGTCTACTCTGAGTATGACATGGCTACCCAAAGAAAGCAGGCATGGACAGTGAGAAATATTAAGAGCTGTACAGAGCAAGAAGATTAAGCACTTTGCAAGCCCAACTCAAAAACTTTGCTTCAGCTTTCTGCAGATACATCAGCATATTTTCAGATTTCTCTTAACCACCATAAGATCTAGAAAATGAAAAAGCAACAGAAAGCCAATATGTGAGCTCCTCGAGGAGTCAAATAGCATGCTGCTGTTCGGCGCTACAGAATTTGATGGCTTAAGGTAGTTCCTGAAGAAAGAATTTATGTTCTGAAATGCACTGAGCTATAATGAATCTTAGTTGGCACTTTTGAGAAGTTTCTCCATTTTGCATTCTTTCTCATTTCTGTGGCACCTTACAGACTGCTACTGGCATGCAGTGTTCGAAACTCCCATTGTGACAGGGAATTTCATTAGCACGAGCAGTTTCTGAGCTCTGGGTGCAGTACTGTGCCTAAGATTTCAGATTAAAACTGCAGAGTGGAAGGAAAGGAGGACCCTTTTCTGCCTCCCCACTTCCAGCTACTCTCTGAAGTCTGGTGAAGACACCCTCTGAAAAATATTAGGAGGGTAGGCAGGGGAAGGACTAGAGCACGTGAAAAATGAACATAATATTTTAGCTGCAGTTCATTCATATTCAGCTTTGTATGCTTGTTCTTTTAAAAGCGCACCTAGATATTCTGTTGTTGCACCCATAACATAGGTTTAAGGTGCCATTTAGCTCCTAGCTTTCATATCTCAGTTTCTAACACTACTGGCATGGCAGCTACAGGGTTAGGCAGGTAGAAGATCATTGCTGTTGAATATGCCAGGATAGTTTGGATTCAGGGTAGGCAGGGACCAGCTACTATTCCAATAGCTGCTGTGAAGGGATGAAGAAACAGAACGTGGTACAGTTACAGCTAGAGGAGCCCACCTTACAGATAATTTTCAGTTACATTTAAGCTAATAGATCTGAGAGCTTTTTGCAGGGTACTGGATTCTGTTCACCAACCTACCCGCTCAGCAGATGCAATATTTTCCAGTTTACACTTTGACACAGGAAATCAATAAATACCTCCCCAGTCTGAAGTGGCACATTTTGTGCATGCCCTATGCCAGTTTTCTGGAGGGGCACTTTCATCACTGTGTGATCAGATGCAAAAGCAGACAGGGTGCCCACACACAACTGTTAAAGGTGAAGGAGCCCTGGCCTCTTTTTCACCTGGCTACCCTATTGTATTCACTGGCAAACTTCCCACAAGTATAGAAATAGCTTTAAAACCAGTTCCAACTGCACTTCATGGCCTCGCCATTTCAGCATCTGTCTGATTTGGAGAGGATCCTCTTCATAGCATCCCATCTTAACCAGGTTGCAGCAGTACTTTATGCTAAAAGAACCCATTGTTACTGACCCATTTTCTTCATACTGTGTAGCAGCCCGAGTGCCTTCTTTTCTGTCTACAGCTGAGACGAGTTTATGCACACATTCAACATGCACTCAACTGTAGAATCCAATGTCAATTTACTCATAAAGCACCTATCACACCATAGATGGCTCTAATGTCACAGCATCTCAAACAGTACTTTTAAATGGAGGTAGTCAATACACATTCAACTGCAAATCATCAAGTAATGTATATGCAAATTCAAAAAGCCCTTTCCTTTTTAAAAACCTCCTCCTACCAAGCTCTTCCTACACAGTTAGTATCAGACAGAACAAAGCCAATTGTCAGCCACTCCATTTTCAAGAGCCATGCTCTCTACTTCTGCTTATTTTTCAACTCAAATGCAAGATGGCTGGGTAGGAACAAGGTCACTTCTATTGTCCTTGTGTAGCAACCAGCAAAACAGGTGCATTTCACTTTATAGGTAAATGCACTTCTGTGGTACAATTGGAGCAGCGAAGTGAAAAAAGAGAGGACAGGAGCTCCTGCACCTTTAACAGATGTACCTTCCCTCTTCTCTACAACTATTAAAGATGCATGAGCCCTGACCTATTTTTCGCAAGGCCACTTTAGAGTCAAGGCATTTTTTTCTGTACTCATTCATTGTTAAAACAGTCTGAATCTGCTCTTACTGTAAGGGTTTCTGGTACAGAAGAACACTAGCTCTACTGTGGCAACATTGTAATACCCATCCTCAGACAAAAATATAAGGTATCCCAAATTCATAGAAGGGACCCTGAGGGTCATCTAGTCTAACCGCCTGCAATGGAGGAATCTCAACAAGTCACATTACAGTCATACCTCGGGTTGCGTCCACTGCGGGTTGCATTCTTTCAGGATACAAACGCAGCAGACCCGGAAGTGTTTACTTCCGGGTTCCCCCCCGCGTGCATGCACAGAAGCGTTCTGCGCGCTTCACGCATGCACAGGAGTGCTCTATCGCGCATGCACTCTATCGCCGCTTGGGTTGCGGACTTTTTGGGGTGTGAACACCCCGGAATGGATTGGGTCTGCAACCCAAGGTACAACTGTAGAAAGGAATTTGTAGGAGTGTGTCACTGGAGGGAAAATCTGATGCCATTGCAACTTACAAACCACCCCACCCCAAGACTGCTAACCCAGATTGCTGTTTAGAATATCAGTACACTACAACGGCTGGTAGTTGATACTAAAATTTTCTATTAAAGGTTCAACTGCCGATGCTGATTTTTATTTTTTAAACCTCTGTCCTTGATCTCTTGTAATCTAAGGCATGAATGAAATCTATCTACTGGTTTGCAGCCATACGCTATTTTAGAAGTTTGTAATTATAAATTATGTTCGTTTTAGGGCCCTTTTGAAAGAAACAACTATGAATATGCCTTTATTGAAGGTACTGGACATGAGAGCATATAGATATTAGAATATAAGTATCCCAAGCTTCAGATGTTTACCAACGCATGGGCCAACAACAATATTTAAGAACAAACGAATGCAACTTAGAGAGCGGAAAAATCCAAACCCCTGTAACAATCTTACGTCTTTCTCCTGGATGGTGCATTCTTTACAGTAGTATGCATCAGAGACACCAGGACCTCCACATATCACACAGCGCCCTTGATAAGACCCATAGTTGCACTCATCACATATGCGCACCAATGTGCAGGGCCGCACATAAGAGTCACAAATAACACACTTGCCATCACCTGCAAAATAAGTACACATATTTCAACTGAAAGAAAAGATGCAGACAAGCCACCCACAGAAAGAATATATACAGCATATTAGATTACCCACAGAACATGCTACAAAAGCAAGCCATCAATGGGGCTTGCTTCCAGGCAGATGTGTTTAAGGTGGAGTTGCCACACCCCAAATACAATGGCTTGAGTTGTTTACAGATTAAAGCCCAAGGCAATTGGCATTTGATTGAACTTCTCCATAAACCAGTCTGCCACATTTTTTGAATTTTTTAATCATATGTAATACCAAATCAGCATCTCTTTGCAGGGATGAACACAGAATGCAGCATCACAGATACATCAATCATATAATGCCAATGAAATCTTCTACACTTGAAAGGTATATTCAGTGAACTTCTTTTCTTAATTTGGCTTTAGGAAAGGCTGAAAGGGCAAGTGCACACATACATAATTGAAGCCATTATCGCTGTAGATAGCTCTTGAGGTATGGAACCAAAGTTAGCAAGTACTGGTAAGTAAATAGCCAACAGATGGCAATGACAAGCACTGCCAGCCTGGACCATATCCAAGCAAATGACCTAAAGACAAAGAGCTTCATATCCCATTACCCTTGTCCATCTAATCTTTATTCCTACTAAGGACTTGTTTAACTTGCTCTTTCTTTCGGAAGGTGAACAAATTCTTTTTAAGAATGCTGCTGATAATCTCTAGGTGACAGCTACAATAGACCATCTCATAGTCGTCGTCCCCCAGTACTGCTGTATTTCTAGTTTCGAGGATGGGGCAGGAGTAGGGAGCCATTTCATTTGTGTGGCAAGAAGCCCTAGGAAGCAGCACCTTCTACTCTCTTACTCTGCATCCCTGGGCTGAAAAAGCCATCTCTTTCCTGTCTGCAATAGCTTGTGCTGTTATCCTGTCCTTTTATGACCAGGAGTGACAGCATATGTTACCCTAACAGTGATATTAGGAAAAGCCATAATCTGCCCATAACTTCATCCTTTCTGACATCCTTTACTTCTGCCTAGTTTCACCTCAAAATGGACACTAGCTAGCCTGGTCATTGTGTGGCCTGAAATTTTGCTTTCACTTTACAGGTACCTGTGCTTTTTAAGAACCAGAGGAACAGCTGTAATAGTGCTTTCATACTTCTTCTGATCTTTGAAGAAGACCCTGGAGTGCAGGGTGTGTGGGGTGTGTGTGTGTGTCTTTTTTCAACCCCAGAGCTGTATTCCTTTCCGGGCAGCCTTCCTGGGGCTACATGCCAAAGGTGGGTGGGGTGGGGCAAAAGTGGGCATGGCACCAAATTTAAATTTTACCTTTGTAAAGTAGCCTAGTTTCTATGCATACTCAACCAACCCTCTCTATCCTCCATCCATGAGTACAAGAGGAATTATCAGAGTTCAAGGACACATTCCAGCCAGGCCAGAGCTCCTGGGTCTGTGAAACAGGGTCAGTGAGGTGTGTACTGGGGAGAGTTCCAGGGGCCAGGCAGAAAGGCCTGGAATTTGGCTCCTGAGCCTGAATTTCACTGCCCCTGATACAGTGATGAATGTGTAACTGTTACATCTTAAAATACAGTACCAGTAAAGACAGCTGCAGCATATCAGGAATGCTAGGAGTGTCTTCTGTGGGCTGGATTGGGCAAAAGTCCCAAGCATGATGTGGTGCATCAAGAATCCTGAGGCTGGTGCACACCTTCCCTCTGTTCACAGGTGCCTTGCTTTCCTGGTCTGCTTCCTTGAAGTCTTAAGTTGTCTGTGTCAAACTATGGTTTAACGCAGGCATCCCCAAACTGCAGCCCTCCAGATGTTTTGGCCTACAACTCCCATGATCCCTAGCTAACAGGAGCAGTGGTCAGGGATGATGGGAATTGTAGTCCAAAACATCTGGAGGGCCGAAGTTTGGGGATGTATGGTTTAACGTTACATCTGAAACAGCCCATGGTCTCTTCAGACATTCTAAGGTTGAGAAAAATGTAGCTACAGTAGTACTGTAGCAACACAGACATCCCTGCTTAAGACTGTAAAGCTCTTAGGAAGCATGAAGTCAAAGAGGGATTGGAGGGAACAGCTGCCATGTTTTGATACATTTTTCAACCCTTTTCTTTCTTCACTTAAACTCTTACCAACTTTTTTCACCTCTCTTACAATCTATATAGCATTGATCCACCATGACTTTATTTTTACATGATCTAAAGTAAACATATAGGTATGTTGCCAATTTTTAAATTCCATCTCTTCTCTTGGGTTTAGATTCAAAAGTGTTTCAGACATGTTTAGGTGAAAAGGTGGAGTTTCTCAAGTCAATGGCAAGTCTTGAACATTCAAACTGCAGTTCTATACTAATTTGCCTGGGAGTAAGTTTCAGTGAATTAGGGACCCAGGTGGCGCTGTGGTTAAACCACTGAGCCTAGGGCTTGCTGATCAGAAGGTCGGCGGTTCGAATCCCTGTGACGGGGTGAGCTCCCGTTGCTTGGTCCCAGCTCCTGCCAACCTAGCAGTTCGAAAGCACGTCAAAATGCAAGTAGATAAATAGAAACCGCTACAGCGGGAAGGTAAACGGCGTTTCCGTGTGCTGCTCTGGTTTGCCAGAAGCAGCTTTGTCATGCTGGCCACATGACCTGGAAGCTATACGCCGGCTCCCTCGGCCAATAATGCGAGATGAGCGCGCAACCCCCGAGTCGGTCACGACTGGACCTAATGGTCAGGGGTCCCTTTACCTTTAAGTTTCAGTGAACATAGTGGGGAAATTCTGAACATGCAGGGTTATACTATAATAAGATTATACTACATGTGTAGCTAGAATTTTAAACTTAAAATTACATTATACCCAGTGCTTGTTTTCAGGGGGTACTCAAGAGTACGCACAATCGACACCTCTTTTCGTTGTTAAAAAGTGTGGCACTTACTGTAACAGCTTCATGGTGAGTACTGGCACCTATTTTTCTAGAAAAAGGCACTGGTTATACCTATAAGTTTAACTGCATTTTAGAAGACAGACTTTACTCAGCTTGGAAGAAATCCTGATTCACAATATTGGGCTCCAAATCACAGAAGACACACAGTATGTAAAAAGCTATACTCACATTTTTCACATAGTCGTCCAATAGCTGCAATAAAAATGGAGAAAAATTAATAACATTCATTTGGAAATTCTGAAAGATCTACATTATTTCTAGAATCTGTACTACTCTTCAGGGTTAACCTCATATTCAGGTGGGGATGGGTGAACTATGAGAGAATAATAAGTTTTAAAGGCACTTAACTAAAATGTTTAATAAACACTTAACTGTTGGTATTCCATAAGAAGATCCTATCCAGACTGATATTCAGGGCTGATCCTATCCATGCTTAGTCCATGTATGGTAGTCCATGTATAGTACCATCCATGTATGGTAGGAAAATCTTGTAGCAAGTATGATTTTTTTTTAAAAAAAAATCCTTGCAACTAAGAAGCAGTTAATAAAATATCAGTTAAAAGCGGGAGTGAATGGGACATAAATGCAGGACGTTAGATGTGACTATGTGACTCACATAGGAAACATGTAAAGCTGTTACCGTGTTTCTCCAAAAATAGGACACCGTCTTATATTTATTTTTTCCTCAAAAAAACACACAGTGGCTTATTTTCAGGGGATGTCTTATTATTATTATTATTAAGTATGGTACAGTTTAACCTACAAGGTTAAAGCATGCATGCACAACAAAGCTCATACCTATGACAAACTTAGTTGGTCTCTAAGGTGCTACTGGAAGGATTTTTTTAATGTAAAGCTGTTGTACTGATACAACATTCATTCCACTTTAAGCAAGTATTTGGTTGCAAGAGGATCTCTTCTTTTGCATCCCATCTAGCTGAAATCCTTTTAATTAGAAATGTTAGGGATTGATCAGAACTTAAGTGTTCTAATATTATACAGCAGGACCTAAATGCCTCTATCTAAAAGCCACAATGATGCAGCAGATATATTTGTTTTTCCCCTCTAGGGCTGCTTATGACAGCTGCAAGGTTGGTAGACAAACACTGCACTGTGTTAAGTAGTATTTGACAAGGGGGGTGAACAGTGATGGGCTCTAGAGATGCATTTGTGTGTAATGAACCATCCTAAGGATCAGCTGGCAACTGAAGGAAGGGAGAGCCACTAAGGAGCAACAATGTTATTCTGTACAGAACTTATGCTCTGAATTCAGCTATCACGGCTAGCCCTAAAACGGACTAGACCTCGTCTGATTTAAAGCTCATTCTAAAGCCACCTAAGCCTGCGACTATCACGGCATCTGAGGGCACGGAATCCCCCGAGTTCACTGCCGCTTGCGAGATGAGGAGAAGGAGGTTTCGCCGGTCCGTTTCTGAATCTCCCGCCGATCAATTTCATTGGGCGGCTCCGACTTCAACCCCTACGAGCGAGGCCCACGCGCTCTCAGTCCACCTTCTCCGCGCCGGTTCGCAATTCCGTTTCAGACGTGAGGCGCCGCTGCGTTTTACCGTTTGGACCAGGGCAGAAGTCAGTCGAGCCTCCCGCCTCGGGGACCCGGACTGTATGGCCTTCCCGGCCGCTGCTCTCCGCCCGCCGCCCGCCGCAGCCCAGGCACCCAGAGGCTCCCGGTCCGAGTGAAAGGGGGAAGGAAGGGGGGACCTCACCCACGCCCGCCTGCTTGCGGCAGAAGATCAAATCCGGATGGTGCTTGGCCATCCCTGGAACCCTTCGCCTCGCGCCGCTGTCGTTACTGGCCTTTCACCTTTGACCCCTTCAGGTCCTGGGGTAAGCGAAGGTCCTACACACTCGCTCACCTCCACACAAACTGGCTTTTAATTTCCTTTCGCGCGCTACCGCGTCTGGTTACCACACTCGAATATCTTGCAAATAAATAACGTGTTTCTTCGTAGCTCTTAGAATATCTTTAGAAGAGGGGAAATGTCGGCAATTTACAACTCACTCTCTCTCTATAAGGACCTGGCAGAGTACCGCCCTCTCGACTGACGTCATTGGCACGCTAGAGATTGAACATTTTTTAAACGGGCATTGTAGTTAAACTTGAAATGCTTACAGAGGCCTCAACTTTCTTTTGCTTTCGCTCTCTAAGGGCGGAGGTGAGAGCTGCTCATAGAAATTTGGGAAGGAATTCACGATGCTAGCGCAGCAACCCGAGGCAGAAATTACCTAATACTCCTAATGTTGCTACTTTTTTGTTTTGTTTCTGGTGAACGCGCTGCAGCTCCTCAGTCAGCTATGCTAAACTAATAGACTTCCTCATTGATTTGTACAGGCAGCCTTATTTTCTGTACTCTTGTAGCGGGACAGAATACGTATTCCCACGTAAACCCGGAAATTTCCAATTTTTTAAAGGTGGACTTCTCTGTATTTCTCATCACTGTGTGCTATGTGCTATGATTGACGAGAAAACCGGTTTCCTGTGGAGAAGTCACGCCTCCGGAAGTACTTTTTCCCCACATGCCCGCTTCCAGGAAACGACGTCCGAGCTTTAAAAGAAGACTTGATGGGCACGGCTTAGGCCCCGCCTATGAGGCACGTCCTTTAAAAGCCCCGTGTGACGCTATCGCTCGGCGACTTCATCTTTGTCAGTGAACAAAATGGCGCCGTACTGTGTCCTAGTCAGTCGGTTACAGGTGAGTCTGATACCCGTAGACTCGGTTATGGGCAGAGCAAGCGGTAGAAGCTGAGTGTAGCTCGCGGAGTCGGTAGTGGGGGTTGAGGCCTGCGCGCCCCTCGCCGCTCTTCGGGCTCGGCATTCCGCTTCCACGTTGTAGGTCAATGTGTCCCCCATGCCGGTTCTGCCTGTGACGCCCTGCAAGCGAGGAGGGATGTTTGCTTGGCAGTACCGTAGAAAGCCCTGGCATGCCATCCCATGTGCACTAGCGATGGCTTCGTGCTGTCTCCGGGGCTGGTGGGGCCCCACTCACGAACTCAAGGTGAGGGCAAGGTTACCGGGGTTCTGCACCGCCGCTGGCTTCCCTCCACACTCGGCATTTATAAACGACGCATTGTACCGATATGCATGCAGTCGTACTGACAGATGAATTTTTACAACCTACACAAGGTAGGTGGCATAGGAATTCACTTCTCAGCAATAGGCCTCTTTCCTGTGGCTTGTTTCACACAAATGGTTCCCCAAATTTTACGCTACAAATTATGCACAGAACTTCTTTTGGGTAGGTAGGACTTAACCTCTCTAGTCCTACAATCCTGTATACACTCTTATTTGGGCGAGACACTCCATGGGGTTTCCTTCTGAGTAAAAATGTAGACAATTTGCTGTAAAACGTATGCACCAAATAGTCGAGCTGTAAATGTTAGATGTACTGTATTGTTACTTTTTGTAATGTTTTGTAATACCTTTTTGTTTTAAAAAAATTGGTTTGTTTCAATCAACCAAATAGCTGAGGCTTAGGCATGAGATGGACATGCATAACTTTTGTATGCTGCCTTTCTGTAGTTCAAACCATGTGCAGGACGGTTTGCAACATAAAAAATACATAATCACAAGCATAACAAAAGTAGACACAAACAATAAATTCCAAAAGCTCGTGAACAAATTAAACAATTTCCACATAAATAATAATATTTAAAATAAAGATACAAAAAAGTTGATTACAGCAGCAACTCCACTCAACAAAACCCCCTAAATAGTACCCCAGTCCAAGAGTCTGTTCAGCATTCTCAACTTTTGTAGCTGGAATCAGTCAGGGTCCTGCCCTCCCAGGCCAGGTGGGTAAAGGCCTGCAAGGCAGGGCGCAGGTCTTCCATGACTCACAGCCAAGATGGACACCAACACTGCAGACAGGATGAACTTGAAGCTAAGATTGCTGGCTAATAATAATAATAATAATAATAATTAATAATTAATAATAATTTATTATTTATACCCCGCTCTGGGCGGCTTCCAACAGAAAAATAAAACACAGTGATCTATTAAACATTAAAAGCCTCCCTAAACAGGGCTGCCTTCAGATGTCTTCTAAATACCGTGTTTCTCATATTATAAGACATGTCTTATATTTATTTTTTCCTCAAAAACACACACTATGGCTTATTTTCAAGGGATGTCTTATTTTTTTCCTCCTCCTCCTGCCGCGGCCGGCATTGCTGCTGCGCCTATCACTATGTCTTATTTTGGGGGTATGGCTTATATTCCTTGAATGCTTAAAAATCCTGCTATGGCTTATTTTATGGGTATGTCTTAAAATATGAGAAACAGGGTATCTGGTTGCTGTTTTTCTCTTTGACATCTGATGGGAGGGTGTTCCACAGGGTGGGCACCACTACCAAGAAGGTCCTCTGTCTAGTTCCCTGCAACTTGGCTTCTCGCAATGAGGGAACCGCCAGAAGGCCCTCGGTGCTGGACCTCAGTGTCTGGGCAGAATGATGGAGGTGGAGGTGGAGACGCTCCTTCAGGTATACTGGACCGAGGACCATTTAGGGCTTTAAAGGTCAGCACCAACACTTTGAACTGTGGGTTTATGAAAGAGATACTATGTGCGTAAGGGAATACTTACATTGGGGCCTTAATGGTGCTTGTTGATGGGTTCTGAAGACTCAAGAGATACTGTTGCTAATACCAGCCTGTATGATACCTGCCTTACATTTTCCCCAAGTATAAGTGGGAGAAATTGATTTCTCGGCACCCTACTTCATATAGCCCTCTTCATTATCTCTACTTGTTGAAAAGTCTGCTTGCTTGACCATAATAAAGAACGTTGCCCAATCCACATATGTTGAATGTTTTCCCTGAAACAGTATCTTTCAATATCTTCCATTGATAAAGTCAGGTCTTGTTAGGGACACTGAAGACCCAATATGCAGCATACTGAAAACAGTTATTTTCTTTACCAAAACTAGCTCCCTGCACAGTGATGCTTTGTTTCCCCCCACTCAATTTATCCCTTAGTCACTTACATTGAGTAAGGTTGTATGGAGGGAGCACACTCTGTGATTAAAGGTAAAGGGACCCCTGACCATTAGGTCCAGTCATAACTGACTCTGGGGTTGTGGCGCTCATCTCACATTATTGGGAGCTGGTTGCTAATACCAGCCTGTATGATATCTGTACAGCCTGTACAGCTTCCAGGTCATGTGGCCAGCATGACAAAGCCGCTTCTGGCGAACCAGAGCAGCGCACGGAAACGCCGTTTACCTTCCCGCTGTAGCAGTACCTATTTATCTACTTGCACTTTGATGTGCTTTCGAACTGCTAGGTTGGCAGGAGCTGGGACCGAGCAACGGAATGCTACTTCTGAACAGTCGGTCCTGGGGGAGGAACTTGTGCTGCATCTTCTGGCTGTTTGGTGCATCAGCTGCTAATCAAGTATAAACCCTGCTGCTGAAGATGCATATCAAGTGGTAGATCATCAATGAGCACACTTATACTGTTAATGGATACAGGCTGCGACTATGTCACATGGGGGTTCAATTCCTAGAATCCATGCACATCGGCAGAGCACATATAAGCTCAAAAGAACCTGTGTCTCAGTGATTGTGCATCAATTGGACATTTCTAAAATGGTTGCTGCCTGTAGAGTTCCCTTTAAAAGTATTGGGAAGCTGCTTGAAGCTAGCTGTATTGTGACTGTACTACACAGTCAGAAGTATACTGTGTATAGTAGCAGAGTGAGGGAAAGCATTTCTGTTCTGGACAATTCCAATTTTATTTAAGAATCAAGATACTTGCTGGAAGTGGTGGCCAGCAGAAAATAGAATTGGAAAAGGAACAGCTGTGTCAGAGTTTTGAGAGGTATATGCTAACTTCAAGTAGGAGAGATTGCACACCGATAAGCTGACAATGGAATGAGGCTTTCAAGACCAACTCTGAAAGACTGCTGTGAGGACTGAAAAATCTGTGAAGTTTTGGGTTGCATTTTAAGATTAAAAGCAGTATTTATTTATTTTATTAAAGATTTTCTTGATTTACAAAAATATGTGCAATGTCTCTCGTAACATATTTACAAATCAGTTTCATTTGTTGAGACATTGGGAAGAAAAGGGGAAAAGAGGTAGATGGGGGAAAGATGGGTGGGAGTGGGGTCGGGTGACGATGTTTCTATTTTACTTAATATATGTGCTGGAGCTATTACAAATATTTCCCATATTTCTCATTGTAAGGTCTACATTTCATTGATGGTGACAGCTAAGCACTCCCTTGTCTGTTTATTTCAGCAAGCCTTGAGTAAAGGTGTTCGGAGGTACCATGCCTCTCGTGTCCTGTGCCAGAGGGCCAAAGTGGCCATGAGTCAGTTTGAACCCAGTGAATATGTGAACTATGAAAAGCTTGAGAAAAACATCAACATTGTCCGGAAAAGGTAAGAGTTGAGCATGAAAAATGTCTTATTAAATGGAATTGGCTGGGAGGAAAGTAGTTATTACAAAAATACATTTGTATGCAAGATCTTGTAGTGGTAGTGGAATACGGAATATTTCTGGACAGCTTTCATGTATTGAGGCTTGAATGCATGTGGTGGCAAAGTTTTTTAAATTTCAGTTTCTTTCCCCTTTTCCTTAAAACTGGTTCAGTTAAAAATATCAGAAAATATTTAGGCTTAAAGTGGTCTTAAATGCACAGGTTATTTTAATAAGTGTTTGCTTATTTCTATTACTTCGTTTAAATGCTGCCATTTTAACTGAGCACTCTAAAGTGATGAGTGAACTTGTGGAATTCTGTTGTGGGGGGCATATATTTAAAAATATAAAGCTTCTAGAAATACTTTCTGTTATGGATAGTCATTTTTGCATCTTCCAAGTTTTTGGTAACCAATCTGAGTATGAAAATAATTGCATTAACTGGTTCCTCATGAGTAGTCCTGGCTGCGAAGCTTTTAGGATCAAAGCAAAAATGACCATTAAGCGCTCTCGCCTTCAGAACTGTGAGGTGATTATCGCCATAGATCCCATAAGTCATTCCACCCAAACTGTAGCATCTAGGAAACCTAATCAATTCATGCAAGCTGTTATCATTAACTAGTTGATATTTTAACCCATATGAAAAACTGAGTGAAAAACTGTTTCGAAAGTCATACAAATTTGTATTTATTTTACAAAAGGGGAAACATCTCAAATGAGAAATAAAGAAGCTAAATAGAACAGTTAGGATTCAGTTCTGGTATAACATTCCTGCTTTTTAAACCCTGGTTGAGCAAGCAGCTGTGGGCCACAGGATTCTTTGCTTTCCGTCATGCCCTGAATCTTCTGGAACACAAATTCCTCTTGTTAGCTCTAACATTCCTTTGTTAGCTCTAACATTAGAGTGTATGCAGCATCAGGACTGACTATTTCTGGCCATTAGCTCCTGAAGCTCTTTCCTCTAGTGACATACTTGCGTGTAGAACCTGACAATGAGCCTTCACCTGTGATGGAACTGGGATAAAGTAATGAGCTACAATAGGGGTGGAGAACTTCTGGCCCTCAAGTAGTTGTTGGGACTACAACTCACATCATTTTTTACCATTGCCAACACTGGCTAGGACTGATGGAACCCTACCTTTCTGGAGGACCATAGTTTCCCTACCCTGGCACTGCAGACAGGACCTTTAAGAGTCTCATGTTAACATTTTGAAATATGTGACGTGGTTAAAATGAAGGAGCTGAAGACATAAATTTCCCTGTTTCCTTCCCAACAGATTGGACCGTCCCCTTACCCTGTCAGAGAAGATTGTATATGGCCACTTAGACGATCCTGCCAAGCAGGATATTGAGAGGGGCAAGACATATCTGCGTCTGCGGCCAGACCGTGTAGCCATGCAGGATGCCACTGCCCAGATGGCCATGTTGCAGTTCATCAGCAGCGGGTTGCCCAGAGTGGCAGTGCCCTCAACCATCCACTGTGATCACCTTATTGAAGCTCAGTTGGGTGGCGAGAAAGATCTCCAAAGAGCAAAGGTCATTTATTTATATTTTACACAAGCATTTTATTTACTGGAAGCTTGCAGCCACTTAATTGGTTTGTTTAAATCAATATGTGAAATTTCAGAACACCCCTCTTTCTTTTTGACCTATGGGTCGCAATGCTGCAGTCTTATTAGCAGTCACTGCCAGAATTCCCGTTTCAGACCTAGCAACCACTTTGCATGAGGTTGCATCTAAAATAGAAGTTAGGACTAAACGGATGTGGTGGTACAGAGCAAGAGCCTCTAAACTGCCATTAAACTAATGAAAGGTAAGCCTGTAAAATACAGGGAAAACCTTCATAGACCCTAGCAAGCCATGAGGATCCTGCATATTTTAATATTTTCCACTCTTGCCTTTTAAAATAACTTTCCATCTTGTCACTTCTTCCTCTGAAATGTTTACCTTAGTTTCCAAAACAGTAGGACTTAGAGCAATACTCCTGTAGTAGACACTGTTGTAGTTATGATAAAGGTACCTCGTGTGATTTCTTGGGTTTGAAATGTTCCAGCTCAACAATCTTTTTGCTCGTTAAGTCAGCAAAGAAATATCTGGAGAGTAACCAAAAAAGCACGAGCACGCAGTGATTTTTAAAATTTGTTCTGCATTTGGACTGTTGCATGTCAGGTTGAATAATGTAACAAATGTGCCCTCTTGATTCATAGAAACAGACCACTGCAGCATTTGCGGAGAAAATCATCCTTCATGCATTATAATCTTTGGCGTGGTTTTTATGTTTTAATTGGCTCAGCCTATTACATTGGTGGGATGTACACAGCATCTCATTTTGCATGCGTCTCAGAAGAATGTACAGACATATATATATATATGTTTTCTGCAGGAAGAGTGTGCAGTGTTTGGAAAAGAGTCAATTTGTATACAATTGTTTATATTTGTCCTTTGCTATTACTGTACAAAAAAGAAAAGAAAACTGAATAGATTTGTATACAACTCATGCAAGCTATACAATTAATCTCTGGATGCAGACTTTTTTAAAGAACACAACAGACAGGATTTGGTTATTTATCCTGCTTGTCGACATATGCCTAGGAAAATTATATCTTATTGTAAGTTGCAACCAGCAAATTAAATAAAGACCTAACTGCTTGGTATCTGACTGGGATGTCATTCTCAAAATCTAATCTCTGTACAGAGTAAAATCAAGGAATTAAGGTGAAGAGTGGGGTGGCTGGCCTCTTAACTATTTGGGGTAGAAACCATACCAAGATCTTTACAGATACACTTCATTTTTGTCTGTGTATAAACAGGACATTAATCAAGAAGTATACACCTTCCTAGCCACAGCAGCTGCCAAGTATGGAGTGGGTTTCTGGAAACCTGGATCAGGAATCATTCATCAGGTAAACTCTTTCTTCCTTAGCATCAAGAACAGATCTTTAGTACATATGGTTTAGGAACATAGGAGGCGGACTTGCATTGTTTTAGACCGTTGGTCTGTCCAGCTCAATACTGGCCACCTTGACTGGCAGTGACTCTCCAGAGTTTCAGGCAGAGGTATTTCCCTGCTCTACCCGGAGATGCCTAGGCATAGCCCATCCCCTCCTTCTTGAGAAATAACTCTCTGTACTTTGTGACATCCTTTGTGTGGGCCATTTTCAATCTTTCATATGAGAAGAACTTGCAGGTTCTCTTCTTTTTGGACTTGTGGTCCTGCAGGGTGACTAATGTGTGCTGCTCTGGACAGATTTTCCAGCTGTCCATTCAAGGTCATGCTGATCAGAGTGTACTGTAATTTGATATTTTGTTTTCTAGAACACCATTGGAAGGGTTTTTTTTGGGGGGGGGGGTCTCCAAAATCCAGTGTTTGTTCCCTTGTAGTAGCAAATTTAAGAGACAGTTGACAGGTTAGACTTGCAGAGTTGGACACTGCACCATGTCACTTGCATGTTTTCCCCCTGCTGAAATTCATTGTTGAAAGCAGGGACTTGAGAAGGGGCAGCAATGGATTTGTGCTCTCCACAGTTAAACTGTGGCATTTTCTGTGCCAGAACTCACTCACTCTTTTAATGTAACATTAATTTTCCTTTGGCCTGTTAGAGAGGGCTTTAATATATCCTATTAGATTTGACCTTGAGGTTAACTGGTCATAGTATTTTTTGAGCTATTGGTATTCTTATAATTAAGTATGAATTTTTAGAGAGCAGGAGTTCAAGGGGAAACTTAAGCAGATGGAAGCCTTTAAATTCATATGATTGCGTCAGCAAGCTCCTCTTGTGTCCCTTACTGATGGCTTCTTTCTTCCCTACCCTGATGAGCATGACTCATAGCAAGCCCAAACTGATTGACCCTTCTGAATCTGCTTTAGCACTAGAAAAGCTTCCAAACCATTTTGGTAGTTATTACATCACCTTAGAGTCCTGCTGAATTTGTCTACATAAATCTCTCCCTCTTTCCCAGATCATCCTGGAGAACTATTCCTATCCTGGTGTTATGCTTATTGGCACAGATTCCCATACCCCCAATGGTGGTGGCTTGGGTGCAATCTGCATTGGAGTTGGTGGAGCTGATGCAGTTGATGTCATGGCGGGAATCCCCTGGGAGCTCAAGTGCCCAAAGGTGAGACAGTGGAGCATATAAACATTGCCTCCATGCAGACAGTTGGGATAGGTGAACAAGAGGGTTATTTCTAAAGAAAAAAAAGGGGGGATTTTACAATATCAAAACATGCTGGTGTAAATGTATATCTATTGCTTGCAAGTGGAAGCTCTGAATTTCCACTCTTCCCCTTTTCTTATTCTTGCAGCTTGGAGGATACGCTGATGCCACTGACTTTAGTTAAGCATACCTTAGCTTAATAGCAGATAAGGAATGTGAATCTCTGCTCCAAGAGTCTCTCTTATATTTGCAATAAGGATATTAGTAAACAGCCATGTGAGAAACTGAATCTGCATACTTATTTTTGGAAGTGACTCTTTCTGCTAACTCATTTTATTTGGTTCTTCAGGTAATTGGTGTAAAACTGACAGGTTCGCTGTCTGGCTGGAGCTCTCCTAAAGATGTGATCCTGAAAGTGGCTGGCATACTTACTGTGAAAGGTGGCACAGGAGCTATTATAGAGTATCATGGGCCTGGTGTTGACTCCATCTCTTGCACAGGTAGGGGGAAAGCACCTTAGAGCTAGGAAATTTTGGACCATGAAGGTTTGGAAACTGGTGGTAATGGTCAGATCAGTGACTGAGGATGGAAAGAAATTGTTGGTCTTTGGGAGCGGAATTGGAACGTGACAAGCAGCTATTGGCTTAGTAGATCAGCAGTGTGAGGCAGAAGAATCTGTGTATTAGTCCCTAATTTAAACATTATCAGTGCAGTAATATTATAACATAGCAGTTGTAACAATATGTTAAACGTAAGTAAACATTTACTGTATCAGTTTTAGAATTAGACCCATAAGTAGTAGCAGTTGCCAGGACATTGCCATGTTCACCTCTACATAGCTCCAGCCTTATTTCAGATATCGTGATCTACTGAAATATTGTGGTGTTTAGCTGTGATATATCGCAATGTTGAAAACCAGATATCGCCCAGCCCTAGCCAGGAGTGGCAGTTGAATAGGACTGATGGCTCCAAGTGGCTCAAGTGAGACTTGCTTTTCTGTAAATTCAAGTCATCATGCCCAAAGAGGTGCTGTCTAGAAGTGGTACACGGGTGGTTGTGTTTGGTCACTACCTGGGTCCTGTACTAAAAATACATGTAAATCTATAGAATATGTTTTTTAACGGTTATTGGTAGTAAAATGTGACTTGTTTTCTTGGAAAAAACAGGGATTGCAGTACAAGTAGTGTATTAATCAAACTATCTAGGTTTTTACTGCATAGCACATCTCTCTTTTTAAGAGAGATTTTCCTATCCATCGAGCAGTAATATCTGGCTTTTGGCTGTTTATAAACTCGTAAGTAAAATGGTGGACTGTAATAGCTCAGTATACTGACTTGCGAATGGCTTTAATTACTTTGGTTCGAATCTCACTTGTGGTTTGGATAACTTCTTTCAACCACAGGAATGGCAACTATCTGCAATATGGGAGCAGAGATTGGTGCCACCACTTCAGTCTTCCCTTACAATAACCGGATGAAAACATACTTGTCCAAGACTGGACGAGCAGGTAAGAATTTGTGGAAAGATGTCAAGGGGTCATACAAAACGGAAGGCATTTTTCCTTCACTGTTCTGCCTTGTGTTAAATTACATCTTTCATTTGCTGGCTATTTGTCTCTTATTCTAATTAAATGGATTTTAATTTCCAACATATTGCAAAGCCAAGAGGACTTCTGGGAAATACCTAAGGAAATGAAGCTCTAGAAGACATTCATTCCATGAATTAATGGGGTAAAGCAAATCATGATTTCAAAGGGTTGCTCCCTTAAATTGTTTAACTGAAAAGAGATGGTAGGCTATTGAGAATGGGGTGGGGAGAAAGAGAATAGAACTGTGTCATGTCGTTTAACCTGGTGCAGAGTTGCAGCGTGTGTCCTTTCCTCAGTTCATGTTTGTTTTAGGCAAACATGAACTACTCAGGGATCCTGTAGAAGGTAACTTATGCTATGCAGTTACAATACTCTTAAGTTAATGTAACTAGAATGAATTGGCTTCATTGTTGATTAAGACATAACTGTGCCAGTTTTATAAACCACAACTCAGAACTACAAACTCCAACCTTATGCCCTCCAGCTGTTGGTGAACTAAATCTCCCACCAGTCCCAGCCAGCATGAACAATGATCAGGGATGATGGAAATTGTAGTCCAACAACATCTGGACGGCACCAGGTTGGAAAAGGCTCGTTCAGATTATTGGAAATAAACCATAACATATACCTGGTTTGTGTGCTGCCTCCGGCATGAGGAGAATGGAAATGTCCTTATCCCCAACCCTTTTGGGCCTGGAGGCACATTTTACAGAAGGAAAATGCTTAGAATCCCATCCCCCCAAACAAGCACAACATCTACAGTCCCCTAAACAGATAAAAAATAGGAAAACCCTCCCCCAAAATAGGCAACCCTCTCCCAACCAAATAGCTCCAGAAAAGTCCACAACTTAAATTTAAAAGGGGGGGGAGGACAAGGGGTCTTGTTGGCTACTGAGAGGTGTGTCCAAGGGTTACAACCACACTGGGGATCTCAGATCAAACTATAGTTCTATGTTGTGGAAAAGCTTCATGAAGCTTGTTTCATTCAAGTTACCCAAAATAAGGAAATACAAAGCCCAACCTCAAATGATGAACCAAAATGCAAAATTGGGTGTGTTGTTTATTCGTTTAGTCGTGGCTGACTCTTTGTGACCCCATGGACCAGAGCACACCAAGCATTCCTGTCTTCCACTGCCTCCCGCAGTTTGGTCAAACTCATGTTACGGTAGTAGCTTCGAGAACACTGTAAAGCTAAAAATAGTAAAAATTGGGTACGAGTGTATAGATTTCCAAATTAATATGCAATGTGTATAAATGTATATAACTTTAATCTCTTTACATAAGTTAAATGTACAAAATATGGTGAATAATTAATATCAGTCCAGGCTTGGAGAGCCCAGTCTAGGGACCTGTTCTTTACTGCTGACTGCCTTTTGGTTTACTGTATCTCTTCTTGACCTCTGCGTTCAGCTTTCTCCCTCTCTGATTTCAGCGATTGCTAATTTGGCAGATGAATTCCAAGAGCACTTGAAGCCAGATCCTGGATGTCCTTATGACCAGTTGATTGAAATTAACCTCAACGAGGTAGGATACACTTATTTTTAAAGAAACAGTTCATGTAGGGGACCTAACAAGGGCATTTTAAATGATATATTCAAATGCTAAACATTGCTCAAGAGATTTGACATACAGTGGTGCCTCGCTTAACGAATGCCCTGTAAGACTAATTTTTCGCTAGACGAATGGATTTTGCAATCAGAGGTTGCCTCGTAAGACGACGAGGTTTTCTATGGCTACCGCTTCGTCTTGCGAAGCGTGGCCATAGAAAAATGAACCTCCGACTGCAAAGTCTGCCGTGTAGCGAGAAATTGCCAGGGCTTTTTGCCACCTGCCTTCCCCTTGGCTTCCCCTTCTCAAGCCCCATAGGATCCCCGCTGTGTGACAGGCGGGATGGGGGGGGAGCGCAGGATCTTTCCTCTGCTTCCCCCCCATCCCGCCCGACACATCGGGGATCGGCGGGCGCTGCTTGGGGAAGGCAGGCAGGAATTCCTCCCCTTCTTCCTGCCACCGCCAAGCCAGTCCCGGAGCCGAATTGCGGCGTGGCGGGGGCTTTTCGCCATTTGCCTCCCCCTTAGCTTGGGGAAGGCAAACAGTGAAAAGCCCCCCCCCCCACGCTATTCGGCTCCGTCCCCCAGGCGCTTAGCTCGGGGAAGCAGGCAGGGAGATGGCAACAGCCCGGGAAGCTGCGCGCTGTTGCCGTCTCCCTGCCTGCTTCCCTGAGCCGTATCGCATCAGGGGACAGAGCCGAAGATCGGCGGGCGCTGTTTGCAGGGGTTGACAAGCCCCGCAAGCAGCGCCCGCCAATCTTCGTGTGACAGGCGGGGCGGGGAAAAGGCGGAGGAACGATCCTCTGGTTCCCCCCCCACCCCGCCTGTCACACAACACAGATCCGAAGATCGGTGGGCGCTGTTTGCCGGGGTTGACAAGCCCCGGCAAGCAGCGCCCACCGATCTTCGTGTGACAGGCGGTGGGGAAGGCAGGCAGGCAGGCAAGAGAGCAAGCGCCTGCCTGCCTGCCTTCCCCGCCGCCAGTCCCCCGGAGCCCATAGGAACGCATTGATTAAGTTTCAATGCATTCCTATGGAAAACCGGGACTCGCTAGACGAAAAATTCGTTACACGAATTGACCCGTGGAACGAATTAATTTCGTCTAGCGAGGCACCACTGTAATTCCTTTCTAAAGTTTAGTCTGTATATCAATAGGCAATACAGTCATACCTCGGGTTACGAACTCCGCAAACCCAGAAGTATTTTCACCGTGCGCACGTTCTGTGCAGAAGCGACGTGCGCAGAAATTGTGCTTTGCGCATGCGCAAAATGGGACTTCGGGTTACGACCATTTTGGGTTAAGAACTGCGTCCCGGAACGGATCGTGTTCGTAACCCGAGGTACCACTGTATTGACTTGGAAACAAGACAAGTAAGTTATTGTAGAAACTTGAAATAAGGAAACTGCATATCTTGCTGACCTTTTCACTTCTAAAATCTAGCCTAGACTTAAATTTTTCATTTATTCTGCTCTTCATGGTCCATTCTTCCTATATTTAGATTTCTCTTCTCAACTAAAAGTGCCTATTTAAGAACAAACATTTTAAAGTGCTTCTTTTTCATGAAAAAATCCTGTCTTGCCATTGTGTATAAAAACCGTGTTCTTGCAATGTAGTGGTGATTATTCAGAACTTTCTCAACTACTTGTGACATTTTTTCCCCTTCCTGAAGCTGAAGCCCCTGATCAATGGGCCCTTCACTCCAGATCTGGCACACACTGTAGAAGAAGTTGGTGCTGTTGCCGAAAAGAAGGGCTGGCCAGTAGATATCAGAGTTGGTGAGTAGCACTTTTCCCTTGCTAATGATTCTCCAGGTACCGTAGCTTTTCTCTCCACCTTGACAACTGAGGTAACATTACTTCAGCTGCCTCTAAGCGTGCTCTTCATAAGTATCAAGCCAGTTCCTGGAAGGAATGCTCTGTCTATCAAGTGTACAGGTAGCTCCAGTCTTGCGTGTTGGGACTGTAACAGAGCTTGAAGGTCCTCATTGGCTGTGGTCTAGATGCAGAACCCCTGAAACTCTTGTGACAAACCTGTTCTGTAAACATGAACATTCAGTATCCCACTAGGAGTCTTGTTCCTTTCTTCCTTTAAGGAGCATGCTTGAGCTATTTTACTCTCAAATTTAATTTCAGGGGGAAGCCGGCTGTTTTTCTCTTTAAGCCTTGCTCTGAGATACTAGAGGTTAAGCAGAGAGCCTAGCTTGGAAATCTCTGGCAAAATAATAATACTGTACTGATATGTTACACATTTCTTTAATTTCTTTTTCTTTTTTAACAGGTCTTGTGGATGAGATTAAACATTTGGAGGTCTGTTACTGACTTTTCCTTTTCATGTGCACAGGTCTGATTGGTAGCTGCACCAACTCCAGCTATGAGGACATGGGGCGCTCTGCCGCTGTGGCAAAGCAAGCGCTTGCTCACGGGGTGAAGTGCAAGTCTCAGTTCACCATCACACCTGGATCAGAGCAGATCCGGGCCACCATTGAGAGGGATGGCTATGTGAGTACTCTTGTGATGGCGCATCATGGCCAGATATGCCTCCTGAAGAGTTAAGATGAAGACCGCCGCGTAGTTTTCTATTGGCTAATTCTGTTCTTTACCTTCTTCAGTCGAAAATCCTGCGTGATGTTGGTGGAGTGGTTCTTGCCAATGCTTGCGGGCCATGCATAGGCCAGTGGGACCGGTAAGAGGGAATGCATTTTACTGATTTCCCATAAGAAACTAATTCTTTTGCATTGGAAATGAAATGAGTGCATTGATGCAGATAAAGCAAAAACTTTCAAGCAGAGATTGTTCTCCCAGATCTCAAATGAACTGGTTAGTGGGAAGATGTTTTAAATTGCTTTTCAGCACAGCTTTGAGAACGCTGGTTGCAGAGCAATACAAAACTTTGCACATGGGCAGTGAACAGCTAGCTGTTCATAGCTTCAGGTCTCACATTTCCTGTAGATCTTGACAAGCCTTTCTCTTTTGCTTGACTCTGCAGAAAGGATACGAAAAAGGGAGAAAAGAATACAATTGTTACCTCCTACAACAGAAATTTCACTGGTCGCAATGATGCCAACCCAGAAACGCATGCTTTTGTAACTTCACCAGAGGTATAGTATGCATCAGGTTTATTCTACAAGGGGAGAGGTAGGCATCAGAAACTGGATCTGCTGCATTTCCTTTGGGAAAAGGATAAGTGGGCCTTTGAAAGCTCCAGGGAGAAGTATAAGAATTGTGGATAGCTTCCTTGTGCTTTAAAACCTAAATGAGACTACAAATAGTTGTTCACTTGAAATTAAGGTGAGGAGATTACACGGTTTAGTCAGGGTTGCTTTCAATGTTGAGCAGATAAGTCTTCCTTGTATCCTCACATTTCATGCTAATAGTAGGCTTTCCCCAACAAGTATTTCCTTGTGAGACGTCTGAATTATGGTAAAAAAAAATTAGATTGAAATTTTTAGAAGGACAGACAGAATAGCTTGAAATTTAGGGAATCTTACCCATAACAGATTAACCCAGCTTTTACCATGGGTTTTAATAGGTTTAATAGGTTTTATTGGTAATCATATTTGTAATGTATTTTTGTTGCTGTTTGCCCTTTTGATGCTATGGCCTGTCGGCTATGCAAATAAAGTTTGATTTGATTTGACCCATAACAGATACTTTTTTCAGATTGTAACCGCTCTAGCACTCGCCGGCACCCTGAAATTTAACCCGGAGGTAGACTTCCTGACAGGTTCTGATGGAAAGAAGTTCAAACTTGTGCCACCCGATGCTGACGAGCTGCCCAAACTGGTAATCTTCCCACTTCTTGTCAAACCTGCTCTTAAGGTGCTGTGCAGAACATGAGTAGTAATCCCACTGGACAGAGACCGTTGTCTTATCTGAGTGAGATAGATGTGGGAGGTGGGAGCAGGCAGTCAACAGTGATGGCAGAAAAGAGTTGAAACTAGGGAAGATCACATGATTCAAGGAACATCTGAAGATGGCCGAGCAGAGAGATGACTGATGGGGGAATTCCTTGAGATACCCTTTCTTTGTGATCCTGAAATACAAAATATGTGGCCTTGCACGAACACTATGAATTTGGGTTTTTTTCTCTTCTGGATAAGGTTGGCTTCCTCCTTACATCCCTTTGGTTTTAATAATAATTTCCTTCAGGAATTTGATCCAGGACAGGACACCTATCAGCATCCCCCCAAGGATGGCAGCAGCCAGCATGTGGATGTGAGCCCCACTAGTCAGCGCTTGCAGCTCCTTGAGCCCTTTGACAAATGGAATGGCAAGGATCTTGAAGACATGTTGATTCTCATAAAAGTAAGGAGGGGGGGAGAGCCTGGGTATAGGGATGGGAACTATTAATTGTCCACTCACAGCTGGAATTGGGAATGCCTGCTTCCAAGGGTCCAGTGTCACACACTTCAGGGATGTTCTGAGGTATTCTTGTGCTGCAGATCTCCATACACACTGCCTAGGCTTGCACCCCGGGGAGGTCACCTCGGAGCTGCTAACACAGCAGTTTGGCTTCACCCCGGAGGCATACACCTTTGTCTCTCAGGACAGACAGATGCCAACAATGTGTGATGCCTAAATTTCCTACCAGCGGAATCAGTCTTCAGGGTAGATTTAAACAGTAGAGCTTTTACTGGAAGATTTTTTTAAAAATGTAATTGTGTTACATATCTAAATGATCCTGGCAACTCACAGCCCATAATTTATAAGGTGGGTCCTTGAACTTTATATCACAAGCACTATGACTCATAACCACAGTATTCAAGGGTAAGTTCCACTGATAATTTTCAGCTAATCGCTTGTGATTATGAGCTTTAAAGTAGCTTTTAATGGAAGATCTAGACAAAAGTTTAGTAAGTTGGGTATGGACGGGATTAAACATATGGAATCTCCACATTGGCATGAAAATCAAAGGATGCTAAGAATACTGTACTAAATTGGGGAATTGGAAACCCCAAAGCTTGTGGCGGTCTTCTATATAACTTAAAACAAATCTGAATAAAAAAACATATCTCCTTTTGATCCTATAGGGTTGTATTCAGTGTTAGTTCTACTCAGAGTTGAACCCTTGAAAATAATGACCATGAACTAGGTCCCTTAATTTCAATGAGTCTGTTCCGATTAGAACTTAGTTGGATACTAACACAGAAGGCAGCAGCCAGGCTGCTGACAGGACCAGGCTGCTTGGCAACATGTCGCTTGATGCTGAGATAGCTGCACTGGTTACCAATTTGCAGCCAGGCAGGTTGTGTTAAGCCACAAAGCCCTAAACAACTTTGCCTTCAAATACCTTAAAGGACCGTCTGGTTTCTGATGGTGACCAAGGTCTTCCGATTGGGCAGTTTGGTGGTCCCACATACCCCTGAAGTTCAGCTAGCCTCTGCTGGAGACCAAACCTATAGTGCAGCACACACTGTCCTGTGGAACCCCCTAGCAGTAGAGGTTCAGTAAGAGTCACGCTTGCTTTCAGGCATCTTCTGAAAGCTATTATTCAGGCATGCCTTTCAAATGTGAGATTCTTTGCTAAGCCGCTTGTACTGATGTGTTTTTTATTGTCTCATTCTGTTCTTAAGTTGCATACCACCTTGCAATATTTTATATGAAAGTGCAGTTTTAAAATATTTAAGTAATATGATTCACAATTGCTTTAGATCTCGGGTTAGAGGTTGAATTTTGCACATTTCATAAATAACATGAAAGGTGATGGGAATCCAGGCATTGAGAGTTTTGCTGCAGAGTGAAGTCAGTAAGTACTACAAGCCAAAAGCTCTGCCTCACGTTTGCACCTGACTCTGACTTAGAAACTCTGCATAGTTAAGGTGTTTTACTTCTAATCCTATAAACTTTAAATATGCTACTTCTTGATCCAGGATTTACGTTTGCAGGGATCAAAGCCCACCGGCAGCAGATCCAACCTCCTAAACTGGTAGACTGCTTTTACAATACAGTTGCTGCCATGTAGCCTTCTCTTGTCTCATAGGGTGGCGGGTGCATGTTTAAGACAGAAGGATAGGATATATACAGATAGTAACTTATCAGTAAACAGCCCAGAAAGTGGATGGGTTGGAACAGCCTCTTCACATTTCTGATTGGACTTCAAGCCCAGAGTTCTGTGCTTGTATATAGAGAAACAATGGGCTCCCCACCAAAAGAAAACTGTAAGGTGTTAAATGTCATTCATTACATATAAACATTTTGAAGCCCTTGAACAGAAACATGCCTCATGTTGTCAAAATGCTCATCCTTTATACTGAGTTTCTCTTAACTTGTATTCCAGGTGAAAGGTAAGTGTACCACTGACCACATTTCAGCAGCAGGCCCCTGGCTCAAATTCCGTGGCCATCTGGACAACATTTCAAACAACCTGCTGATTGGAGCCATAAATATTGAGAACGATAAGGCCAACACAGTGAGGAACGCATTAACCCAGGAGTTTGGAGCTGTTCCTGACACAGCCCGTTACTACAAGGTGAGACTTCTCTAAGCACCGCGGGGGTATGGAGGTGAATAGTTCCTAGCCACATTCTCACAAATAGTATTGCTTCCTTCTCAAAATGCATTTCTGCACTTTAAACACCATAAAGCAGGAATAAAATCTCCTCTCAACTGTCCTGCAATTATATAAAAGCCACCATATACTGCAGCTAAGGTGGTACCTTGGGTTACAGATGCTTCAGGTTACAGACTCCGCTAACCCAGATATAGTACCTCGGGTTAAGAACTTTGCTTCAGGATGAGAACAGAAATCACATGGCAGCAGCGCAGCAGCAGGAGGAGGTGCCATTAGCTAAAGCGGTACCTCAGGTTAAGAACAGTTTCAGGATAAGAACGGACCTCCCGAATGAATTAAGTTCTTAACACGAGGTACCACTGTACTGTGTTTCAGGCACAATGTTGTGTAAAAAAGGCTGCTGTTCCATTTCTAGACACTAGAGGATGCTCCGGAGCCAAGGACTCCAGCCGCTTTAGTCAGAACTCACAGTCGTACAGTTATATCCAGGGCCAAACTACCATCAACTGTCCTGTAATAAGGATCCCATGAAAGGAAGGAGAGGAGTCTCCTTTAAGAGGGAGGGTATAGGGTATAATAATATAATAATAATTTATTATTTGTACCCCACCCATCCGGCTGGGTTTCCCCAGCCACTCTGGGCGGCTTCCAACAAAGATTAAAATACATTAAAATGTCACACATTAAAAACTTCCCTAAACAGGGCTGCCTTCAGATGTTTTCTAAATGTCAGGTGGTAGTTTATCTCCTTCTGAGTACTAAAGGTTTTGTGGGTGTGCATCTGCTTTGTTCACAGAAAGAAGGTATTAACTGGGTAGTAGTTGGGGATGAAAACTACGGTGAAGGCTCAAGTCGGGAACATGCAGCACTGGAACCACGGCATCTTGGAGGAAGAGCCATCATTGTCAAGAGCTTTGCCAGGATTCATGGTGAGAACCTCACTTTTTATAGAGCCAACTGAAGTGATACGGAGGTTATACACATGGTTGGGTTTTCATCCAAATCCAAACATTTGCTCCCTTAGGAACTTGTGGGTGCATACATGCTTAGATCCACATCTATGCACTAGTGGTTTTCTGTAAATGTGTATCACCTCCGTTGTACTCAAGATCCTCCCACCATATATATCAAAACTTACATGTCCAAAGTGGAGAGTAATCAGATTAGTTTTTGTGCTTTAGTTACATCAGGACAGCTCAGAGGGATTCGCTGGAGGAAAGCTGGTGTCGCTGTGAACAGCCAGCTGTGGAAACCCTGGAGCATGTAGTGTGGCATCTCTGTCTTTGTAGCTGCCCTAAACAAAATTTAATAGCAAAGTGGTACGGGGAGAAAGGGACCGTGAGGATAGGATGTACTGGACTTCTTGCTGACAAACCAGACCCATAGGATTATGTATGATCTAGCTAGTTTTCTAGTTATGGTTTTGTCTAAAAAGGAATGGGCTGAATCCCATATGGTAGACTGCCAGCACAACTCAGAACACTGAAAGTGGATAATGGGTGCCAGACAATAGGGGGTTACTAATTTTGTGTTGAAGTATTGAGTTAAATTATAAGTAGTAGCATTTTACCTGTTTTTGCAGCTTGCTATAGTTTATTATTACTGTTGAAATGCAAAATGTTGGATGCTACAACACAGTGTGCTTCTGTTTTAATCATGCTCTGAGTCATCTACTTTTTATGGCATTTGGTAACAGATTTGGACCTCTAAATGCTTATATCCAAATGGCTAATGGTACCTTCTGTGTTCACTGATCTCATGTATGGAATCCAACAATATAGAAGTTAATTTTCTTATATTCTGTCTATTTTGTTGAACTCTCATTGCAGATAATTGTGTACAGTACACATATTAAGGGGAAAGAGGACCCTTCCATGGTTATTTTGTTGTAAAGAAATGGTCCCCAATTCAGGGAGTTCCTTATTCTGGTGTAAACTCCTCAAACTATAATCCTAGGCCTTTAGACTAAAATTTCTTCTGTATACCTTCTCCCTGGAAAACTGTTCATGTGTCAGTGGCATGTTAAAGTAACAAAACTATTTCTATTGGCTGCACATTTAGAAAGCTGGAGTAGTGCATGCAAGCGGGTGAACAGTTCCAGTTGAAAATCTTAAATGATTTGCCTTTGGGATATAGAGACTTGCTTCCCTTTGTTTCTTCAGTCACATTTAATAATTTTGCTTGCTAGGATATCTGTTACTGCTTCTGTAGATGAAATATAGGCTACATTGAAAAACCATTCAGTTACTTCTTGCAACAGGCTGCTAGAATGTGTCTTAAAAGTGTTCTACTGACTGTTTAAGTCCAATGTTCTTAATAGAAACCAATCTGAAGAAGCAAGGCCTCCTGCCACTAACCTTTGCTGATCCAGCTGATTATGACAAGATCCACCCTGTGGACAAGCTCAGTATTGTGGGTCTGAAAGATTTTGCTCCTGGAAAGGTAATGGCCACAGTTTCTCAGCAAGTCCTTCCTCTCCCTGCTTTTCTGCTGCATATTTGTAGTAGACAGCTGTATATATCAGGGCTATTGTTCCACTTGAGTAGATCAATTTCTAAAGAACTTATAATTTTTTAAAAAAATGCAGTTCAGATATTCTGGATTTCTCAGAGGCACCTGAACAAGCAATATACAGTAATACCTCCGCGAACATCCGCCTTGTCTAGTGTCCATTCTGGCAAACGTCAGTGGCAAACCCAGAAGTACCGGAATGGGTTATTTGTGGGTTTGCCACTCGCGCATGTGCAGAAGCGCAAACCGCTCCGTGCGCATGTGCAGACGCGGTGCTTTGCCCTGCGTCCTTTTTGGCCAGCGGCTGGGGCTCCGGAACAGATCCTGGCCGCAAAACAAGGTACAACTGTATTAGAAATCTGGAATCTTGGCTACATTGAATGGATGGACTTCTTTACTTTGTACAATATCCAAGTGTTTTGCTGTGCTTATGGTTCCAGCTTCTTCTTTTCCCATAAAATGGTGCAAATATTTTGCTGCAGATCAAAGTGTAAAATCTTGTAAAGACAGACCTTTTTGCCCTGACTTTCCCTGACCCATAAGACTGAACTCTTATATTACCAAATTCTGTATTTATAATGCTATGTTTGCTGTTTTGCTTTTTGTTCTATTGACACTGTTTTACTGTTGTAGTTTTGCATACCACTTAGAGATTATGAAATATCCAGCAGTTCATAAATGCTTTAAAATAAAGTCTTATCTGGAAAATGCATAGTTTATTTTGGGACAGATTTTTGGGTCTTTTGCATAGAATTCTTGCGTTTGAGCTCGGATCTTTACCCATAACTTCTAGCTAATGTTAACTGGATACATGATCTGCAATACAAATAAGTAGGCAAGTCATGTTTTATGTAGACCTGAGTTGTGAATTATGTTAGCTGAATGGATAGTCTTTTAAAACAAAAGATCTGGGTATCTCACCTCTTAGACTTAATTCGGCTGGGGGGGAAAACTGGAAGAAAAATCAAATGCATTTTTAGACCAGAGTAACTGATAAATGGCGCCTTTAGCAGTCTGGCGGAACAAGCTGAGATGCTTAACCTACGTAGTCCTAGACTTCTAATTTCTCTCCTTTCCTTCATAGCCCCTGAAATGCATCATTAAGCATCCTAACGGGAGCCAAGAAACAATTGTTCTGAACCACACCTTCAATGAGACTCAGATTGAGTGGTTCCAAGCTGGTAGCGCACTCAACAGAATGAAAGAGCTGCAGAAGCACTGAACCTACACAAGTACGCACATCCAGTGGACCTGATGACTGTCTCTATAAAAGTGCAATTCCACTACGATTCTTGACAATTAATGTCTGTGATCAAATGTTAACTTAGCTTCCCCTTTATTACAGTACTCACATGCTGACACTAATGAGAGTACTCATTTTTGCATTATCAGGTTCTGGCTTCCATAGCTGCCTATGTTTGGTGCATTTCAGTTGTCCCATATTGCTTTGTATTTATATTTCCTGATTATTTTTCTGCCCGATCATTTCAGTGATGGCAAAGGGATAAAATATTAGAAGATTATTGTTCTTGTGGAAAACAAAATAAAGATTGTGACTGACTCATCTAGTCTTCATTTAGTATTCCTACTAGCACTCTGCTCAGCTTTGTAGTGGATAAAGGCTTTAATATGTGGTTGAGGAGTCCATCAGGAAGCATACTAGAATGTGGCCTCTATGTATAATCTAGCTTTTTGTGGAATCTTCATTTTAGTTAGAATTTTGTTTGTCTTAAAGGTTTCAGTAAATATATTGATATAGGGCGCAGCACCTGTTGCAATATTGAACCCATACAGTATTAAGATTTCCCAATACCAGGGGATTTTACTCCTATTTGGCAAGAATTTCCATACCTATCCTTGTTCTACATATCTCTCTGCTCCTCTTCATGCTTTCTTATTTTGATACTTTCTTAAATATCTGGTTTTAAAAGGAATAAACAATTGTACAATAAAATTGCAACATAATATAGCACACTAGATAAACCTGCTATCAGAGTTTTCCCCTGACCTGACTACAACTATTCAAAAAGGGGAATGAATCCCACTAGGTTAGAAATCTAACATACTTGCTAGACCTCTGCTGGGACACCCATTGGATATTATAATATCTTGGCTTTGGGATAACAACTGTACATTGGGGTGGCTGTAATTTCCCATTGAGAAAATAACAAGTTTGCAAAAAAAAACCCCACTGACAGCTAAGGATGATACCCCTCCCAATTCTTCCTTCAACTGCAGTTAAATGTTTTCAAATGTAATGCAGTTTTGAATTACTGCACAGAAAATGACTTAAGATTATAAGACCAGTACTGTGTCTAAATCATCTCTGAGGTCCCCCATGACCTGGGTTTAAGCGATCAGAAGCTTATTCATGTACAACAACAAAAACTCAGGCTTCCTCCAACTTGGCCCTCCAGATGTTTTGAGACTGCAATTCCCATCATCCCTGACCACTGGTCCTGCTAGCTAGGGATCATGGGAGTTGTAGGCCAAAAACATCTGGAGGGCCGAGTTTGAGGAAGCCTGCTGTAACTGATCCAAAGACTATTCTGTAGTGACCCATGTAGTTGTCATATTCAGAATTGCTCTGTCAGCTACATTAAAATCAGCCAGCTTTCACAATAGCTGCCACAACCTTGCTCCTTCTATAGCCAAATAGAAATAGTTCCAGGGTGTACATAGATAACTGAATTTTAATTGATGCAGTGCACATTTCTTGAGTCACTTCCTCACATTTCTCTATACTCCCCTATGATCTGGGAATACTAGTTAGAATGCTATTATGGCTTTCTGATATGCAGGACTTATATGCTCCGTGCTTTTGATCAATCTCACATTCAGTTGTTGCAAAACCACAAAGATTAAGTGCTCAAAATATAATACACACTGGGAAGCTGCCTAACTACTATATTATTCTTTTCCTGAGTTCTCAGAGGCCTGCGATAATGTGCCCAACTAATGGAGTAGGGATTTTTTTCCTCCTCCTGCAGCACTTAAATACAAATTATTCACTGCCATATTAAAAACAAAATGGTGAGCATGAATGAGTCAATACTCACTGTGCACTTCTAAGAATGGGTTCCCCTGCTTAACTAAAATGAACCTGTTCCTTGCTTCATGGATGGAGGATTAGTACCCCTCCAGATATTTACAGGGCTGCACCTCCCATCATTTCTGACAATGAGCAATGATGGCTGGGACTGATGGAAACTGCAGTCTAGCAACCCGGGGGGGGGACACAGGTTCCCCACCTCTACAGCAAGGTTCCTTCCACTCACTTGTCAGTCAGATACATTGCTACTCTTCTGCATCTGGAACAGGAGAAGAACCCTCCTAGAGGTCCATCTAGTTCAGCATGTGGTTCTCACAGTGGCCAGCCAGAAGCCGAAGGGAAGTCCACAAGTAAGATGAGTGCAATGGCATTCTCCCTTGTGATTCCCAGCAACTGGAGTTGCTGCACTAGTCCACTGGAGATAAATGTGGTTGGGACATAATAGTTAGTTTTAAATTGATATTCTGCCCTTCATCTGAGGATCTTTCTTTGACGATCACTCATAGCCGAGTAAGATTGTCTTCCATAAACACATTCTTAACAGCGAGTCTCTTAAGTGACTGTGGAGGCCAATTCTGGATCCCCATGTCCTTTCGCAGTGGGGGTCATAGGTTTCCAGGTGGGAGTTGATCACAGTGAGGGTTTGCCAAATGTGCCTTCCTCTTAGCATGTTTCTCCTTTTAACCCTGAGTTCGTCCTTATTCAAAGTCCATGACACCTTTGGTAAAGGCTGTTCTCCAACTGGAGTGCTCACAGGCTAGTGTTTCCCAGTTATCCGTGCTTAATATGTTATATTTTTTTAGATTTGCCTTGAGAGTCTCTTTAAACCTCTTTTGTTGTCCACCAGTATTTTGCTTTCCATTCTTGAGTTTGGAATAGAGTAGTTGTTTTGGAAGATGGTAATCAGGCATCCGAACAACACGACCAGTCAAACAAACTTGATGTTGAAGAATCATTGTTTCGACATTGGTGATCTTTGCTTCTTCCAGTACACTGGCATTAGTTCGCTTGTGCCAAGTGATAGGTATTTTTTCCCCGGAAACACCATAGATTGAATCTTTCGAGGAGTTGGAGATGGCGTTTATAAGTAGTCCATGTTTCACAAGCATACAGTAAGTTTGTTAGTACAATAGTTTTGAAAACAAGCATTTTGGTTTCCCTTTGAATGTCCTGGTCCTCAAACACTCTGCACTTCAATTGGGAGAAAACTACACTCGCAGAGCTCAGGCGATGCTGGATTTCGGCATCAATGTCAGCCATGGTGGAAAGGTAGGAGAAGTGATCAACACTTTCCAACGTTACACCACTGAGTTGGATTTGTGGCACTGCAGAGGGGTTGTTTTGTGCTTGTTGGTGCAGCACTTTGGTTTTATGGATATTGAGCAAAAGGCCAGGTTTTCCATAAGTTTCTGCGAAGACATTTAGGATAGTTTGAAGGTCATCCTCTGAGTGTGCAAACATGTTGTCATCAGCATACTGAAGCTCTATGATGGAAGTTTTGGTAACCTTACTCTTTGCTTTCAGCCTTCTCAGATTAAAGAGCTTTCTGTTTGAAGATCACAGGGCAGTTAACACTATAAAAACCACAAAAATTGATAACATAACAAACCAGTAAATCCCACCCCCAATTTAAAAGGCCATCGGTTGTTTAATTAGCCAAAGGCCTAGGAGAAGAGGAATGTTTTTGCCTGGCACCTAAAGATATGGAATGGACATAATTCTACAAATGGAGAGCCATCACAGAAAATGCCCATTCTTGTGTTTCTATCCTCTTGAATTTGAAGCTCCCATGGAGGGGGCACACAAAGAATGGTCTCAGATAATGATCACAGGGTCTGGGTTTGTTCATATGGAGAGAGGTGGTCCTTGAGGCATTGCAGTCCTGAGCTGTTGAATGCTTTATAGGTCAACACCAGCACTTTGAATTGGGCCCAGAAACAAATTGGCAGCCAGTACAGTCAGGAGAATATTGGTGTTATATGCTCAAACTATCTTGTTCTGGTGAGCATCCTGGCTGATGAATTTTGCACCAGATTGTTTTGTTCAGAACTGATGTTCAGTCTCTGAGTAGAACTTCCACGTGCCTTCAGAATTTTTTGTGACCTTGCACTGTCTTTATTCATGCTGCATGTGCAGAAATGCCAAATATACACTCAGGTGCTATAAAGTCACTAATGTTGCTGTTCTCACTTCAGGTCAGCAGAATTGTAGCCTTCTAATGTTGCAGTAGCAATCTTGCCCATATAGCTGGTGCAAGAGCCTCATACTGTACTTCATTCCAGTCTTGTACTGTATATATTTGAAATGAAAAAGGGTGACACCGTTTCCTGGATTGGCCACTGGAGAGCAGGAAACAGCATGGCTACATATTCTAGGCTTTCTGTACATAAATGCAGCACCCAGAGAGGGATAGATAAGGCTTTTCTGACAGGAATATTGGAACGATTGCTGCCTAATACAGGAAGCAGTCATGGTTATATAAATTCCTCCGTTATATCCAGCTCTCGTCTTATTTAGATGTGTGACTATGCTCTTCCAGTATATTTCAATGGGACTTGGCCTGTTTTGCACAGCAGAATATAGCCCACCCACCTCACCAAACTCAGAATAATAGCAGCCATTTTCTTTCTCAGGAACATAGTAAAGGATTAAGGAAGGGCAGCTGAATTGATTCCTGTTGCACTGTAACCATCCCAACCTTCTTGCAAACTGCAATCTGGAGACCATTTGGACAGCACAAGGCCCATTCATTTGGTCAGGACTTGTGCCAATAGCACTTTAATGTGGCTGCCTGTTTGTACAACACAGTACAGAACAGACCAAAGGGAGATTGGCAGCATTATGAAGAAGGGCCAAATCCCTCTTCCTGTCACAGCTTTCTTTATTGGCATTTCCAAGACTAAAGAACCAGATTGTTGTTTTCCAGACTGCTAATCCAATGTGTCAGAAGTGCCTCCATCTACTTTACATGCTAAGGAAGAAATGGTGCCTGCAATACTGGATAAAATGGCTGCTTACTTTCATAGTATGTCACTCCATGTTCCTCTTCTCACAAAATGCTTCTCAGGTTCTACATGAAGAAAACAGAATGCACCTCAAGTGGCACCAGGAAGGAATCTTCCCCAAACTTTGTATTATCAAGTAGCTTGAAAAAATGGAGGAGGGATTACCTGGTTGAGGAAAAAAACAAACCTTTTTGCATTCCAAAATAAGATAAACTGACAGATTTCAAATCAGCCACCATGAATCCCAGTTCCTCTGTCTGAAAAAACAATGAAGAACATTACCCAAAAAAAGTTAATTGTGTATTCTGACTGAACATAAGAATTGACATAATACCCCCATGCTGTATAATTGCTGTATTTTGTAATTAACAGTATGTATATATACTATATATGGAAGCAGAGCCGTCCTTCCTATTGGGGCTACTGGCGCGTTGCGCCAGGGCGTCAGCCTCTCAGGGGCGCCCCAGCGAGTGGGGGAGTTGCGTGACTTTGCCGGCAGCTTCCCCTTTCCTTGCATGCCGGCTCAAGTCGCGGCGCCCCGCCGCATACAGCCCGCACCTGCTGTTGCCACGGAAGAGGTGGAGGTTGGACGCGGCACCTCCCGTATCAGCTTCCCGCCCTCCCCCATGCTGCAACACGCGTGCTTCGCCAGACTTTCGCAGTGCGCAAGGGCTGCCGGGAGGCGGCCGGCTGCCAAGGGCGAGCCCCCTCTGCCCTCGGCGCTGTGTCCAAGTCCTCCGAGCGCGCTGAGGGCGCAGCAAGGCAGCGTCCGCTGCCTTCCCTACTCAACCCCAGGAGGCAGCTGCTGCCTCTCACCTTCCACTGCAGATCAAAGTGTAAAATCTTGTAAAGACAGACCTTTTTGCCCAGACTTTCCCTGACCTATAAGACTGGACCCTTATATTACCGAATTCTGTATTTATAATGTTCATGTCCATGGTCCTTCATTCTCCCCTGTCACCCATCCTCATTATTTCCACTGTCCTTTAATAATTCTCTTCAGGGCATCTCCTGCCTCTCTTCCCCTCCACCTCTTCCTTGTCCATGTTAAATATCCTCCTCAGGATATTCTTTCCCCAAACTCCATTTGGCATGTCAACCCTCCCTCACATTTCCCTCCGAACTTCCTCACCAATTCTCATTCTCTTTTTCAGTCCCTCCCCAGTCATCACCCCCAATACCCCCTTTATTGTATCCCATTATTCTCCTCAGGAGCCCCTTTTCCAGGTCCTGAGAGCTCCATTCTTCTTCTTTGGCGATCATTCGTAGCCGAGTAAGATTGTCTTCCATAAACACGATTTTAACAATGAGTCCGTAAGTGACTGTGGAGGCCAATTCTGGATCCACACGACCTTCCACAGTGGGGACATTGGTTTCCAGGCGGGAGTTGATCACGGTGTTGATTTGCCAAGCGTGCCTTCTACTTAGCACGTTTCTCCCTTGCGTCCTGAGATCGAGTTTCTTCAAAGCCCATTACACCTTTGGTAAAGTCTGTACTCCAACTGGAGCACTCTCCCTGTCAGGATATTCAAGAACCCTTTCTTTTATTTCAGGTTCTCTTCTGCCCCCATCCATTTAGCCACTCCCTTTGTTATTTTCTTGCAAGAGACATTCACTTGCACTTTACCCTCCCTCCCTCCCTCCCTCCCTTCCTTCTTTCCTTCCTTCCTTCCTTCCTTGCCTTGCTTCAAATGGGCACTTTTGTTACCCTGTTTGATCTCCCCTGCCTGTCCCTCTACTGCCCATTATTTTACTTAACAAATTCTAAATAAGCTTTCCCTGTTAAAAGGATTTGTGGCTGGTTGCCTGCTCTTCATGCTGGGCCATAGAACTATAATGGTGAGAACATGCTGTTATAAATTTATTGGTGTCTCTTGGGCTAGTCACACTTCTCTGAAGTCTCCCAGCCCCACTCACCTCACAGAGTGTTTGTTGTGGAGGAGGAAGGGAAAGGAGAATGTTAGCCGCTTTGAGACTCCTTTGGGTAGTGATAAAATGGGATATCAAATCCAAACTCCTACTCCTCCTCCCACATCCTGGTTATAAAAATGGAAGCAGCTACTGCACATTTTTTTAAAAAAATTCAGCACTCTTGAGCTGCTCAGATGATGCAGCTTGACTGACCAGCTATCAGGGATCCTGGATGAGTTATGATGTCAACCCCAGAGGGGCATAAAAACTGAGATAAATAATTTTGGTATAAAATGCATGTTACCACATATTTCTTGTGATACAGCAGGGAGTCTGAAAATATGAAAGACTGACCAAGACTCTACGGAAGCTTTGTCAGTCAGATTAAACAGTACTTGGCCATATGGACCAATAGTCTGTCTCAGTATAAGGTCTTATATGTTTATAAAATCCATTAAGGAATTGTTTCTGCTAACAGGGGATCCTAGAGTCAGTTAAATGTATCACAGTGATTTACAGAAGCCTCACAAAGAGATTGCCAGTGACTGCAAATTCTGAGATTTCATATTACCTTGGGTTAGAAAGTAAAATATCAAAGCTATTAAGAAAAAAAAGCCTCGAGCCTGTCTAAAATCAGTAGCTGAGCCACTCAACTCCCAAAAATGGTTCCACTTTACCATAATGGCCCAGTATAACAGTAAACACATTCCATAGGCATTAAATTAATCATTAATTATACACACACACTCTTGTTTTGTATTTATTTGCATTGGGAACTTGCTTTCACCTTTCTACAATGCCTAATTGTATTAGGCAGTTTTACAAACATTTCATGATAATGAGGGTCATTATAATAGCAACAATCAGGGTAACACATGGGGAATTAAGTCATTGTTCTCTGGTTTCTAAATTTGACTAACAAAATGGCTTCCCTTCAGGATCCACTCTGTTGGTTCTCCTCATACAATGTGCTATGCTGTTCTCTGCACTCACAACTAGCCGTCTAGAGACCTTCAAGGCTTCTGTGACTGGCCATGGCTGTCTCAAAAGCACCCGTCTCCTTTCTAAAAATTAAATTATTTATCATTAATTCCTTTCAGACAAAAGCTTTTTATCTCACCAAGCAGAATCTCCTTCAGCAAGGGTGAAAAGCAATGTACCAGAAAAGCACTCAAAAGGAACAACTATCAGCATCATACTTGGAAAAGTCCCATCTCCCTCCCACAAATTACATTTCTAAAAAACAAAATAAATCAAAGAATGCAGCAATCCCATTAACAGCATTCTCCAGAAAACTGCATACTGCGTCATCAGCTCCCAAAATGAATATTTCTGTTTAAAGCACTGTGACATATTTTCGCATGACTGGAACACGTAAGCATATAAGTTTATGGCTTTGCAGAGGTGGGGGTTAGAAATCTGCATGGCTCTCATCACCTGGAACATGCGTGACCCATGGTGTTGCAGAATCTGGCAGCTTAACTAGGATCCAAAGAAACAGAATTTATCAGCAAAGTTTCTCTCAGTTGCACAGCTGATTATGCAAAACATAAAAGCATCCAGTTCTAAGCAGCTGAGTGGTTGTTGTTGTTGTTTTTCAAAAAACATTCTGCAAGCTGGACAGACCAGAAATAGATTTCTTTTTATCTATAATCAGAGCAGATAGGACAGCGTTAGGAAAACTACAGGGGGAATGAAAGTTGAGTGCAAACAGCATCACTATTGTCTCGGTTAAATGTTAGATGTGTGTATTTTTAAAAATAAACACATCAAATATATGCAAAGGAAAGACATGCCAAGAAGGCCTTATTTACAATATTTATATTATATCCCCATGGAACTGACACAGTTAGAGGTTCCACAAAATATTTGTTCTGCAGTTGTAAAAAAATGAGTCTTTCAGTTTGGCAGCTCCCACACTTTGAAGCTCCCTGCCTATCAACATCAAGTAAGTGCCTTTGATGAGTTCTTTTTGATACCTGCTAAAAACAAATTTCTTAGGGGTACTCTCATTTTCCTGCTCATATTGAAATAAAGTCCCTCAATGAGGCAAAACTTAGATTCACAAAATGGTTAGGGGTATGCGTACCCCTGCGTACCCCCAGAAAAAGCACTGTATACATATATTACAAATACCTATTTTCAGCATTGTCTTCTATTTAAGGGCTGCCATATGTTCAGGAATCACTCAGAAAAATGGCGTCTGGGCAGAAAACCCGGACGTATGGCAAGTTGTGCTATTTTTATAAATAATTTCTTCAAAATCTAAGAAAAGCCCCAACATTTTATTCCCCACCCCCCAGAAAAGCTCAACAACTCTTCATTTTGGGGAATATAGCAGGCCTATATATTTACAACCAAGTGGTATATAAATGTTCTTAAATAAATAAAAGATTCCCCCCCAAGCCCAGATCTGTTTACAGAGGGTCCTCAGGCTGGTTTCCTTTCAGATACCAGCCAAGCCTAGGCTTGTTTAGCTTCAGATCACACCACTGTCTCCTGGACAGAAATAGTCTGGCCAGTTATTCATGCTCTAGTAGTGTCCCCATTTAGATAACATTAATGCATTTTGCATTAGGCTGCCTTTGAAAACTGTTTAGGAAATTCAGTTGGCACAAAACACTGCAGCTAGCCTAGAGTACTGACCACAACTGGGTATTTGGAACACATCTTGTTGGTTTTAAAGCAGCTGTACTGGTTCCCAATCTATTTCCAGGCACAGATCAAAATGCTGATTTTGACCTTTAAAGCCCTATGTAACTTAGTGACGGTGTGCACATCCCGGACTGCTTACTCCCAGATGACTGTCTGGAAACTTGGTCATTTTCACAGGACGTTTTTGGGAACTGCTTACCTTCAGAGGTGAGCTGGCGGATGGAGACCCAAGAGATAAAGCATTTCACTGGTGGCACCTGCCTCTGGAAGTTTTGTGTGGTGCCAAACCTGGTGGCCTTTTGGTGCCAGGTTAACACCTTTTTATTTGCTCAGGACTTTTATATGTCTTTCTAAAATATCTGCTTAGCTCTGGAATTATCTTGTTTTAACATCAGTTTTGTTGTTCTGATGTTTTTAATTTTGTTATAGCATTTCTATTTTTATCTGAACTGATTTAATTACTGTTTTCACCATTAGTCACTCTGGGAATCCTAAGGGGTTGCAAAATGGGCTAAAAATGTTCCAAATAAACCAATGAACAAGACCTTTAGGAATTTTCTGGGGTAAACAAAAATACATTTAGGCATTATTGATTTTTTAAATTTGGGGCTATGTATGTCCCTTTATAGGGACGTGGGTGGCGCTGTGGGTTAAACCACAGAGCCTAGGGCTTGCTGATCAGAAGGTCGGTAGTTCAAATCCCCATTACGGGGTGAGCTCCCGTTGCTCGGTCCCTGCTCCTGCCCACCTAGCAGTTCGAAAGCACGTCAAAGTGCAAGTTGATAAAAAGGTACCACTCCAGTGGGAAGGTAAATTGCGTTTCCGTGCGCTGCTCTGGTTCGCCAGAAGTGGCTTAGTCATGCTGACCACATGACCTGGAGGCTGTATGCCGGCTCCCTCGGCCAATAGAGCGAGATGAGCGCCACAACCCCAGAGTCGGTCATGACTGGACCTAATGGTCAGGGGTCCCTTTACCTTTATGTCCCTTTATTTCTCAAAAGTAGCATTTATATCTGCAATTATGTACCTAATCATTTTGCACAAACTAGTTTTAGCTCTGTAGTAGATTTGAACCCAATTCACAAAGAAGCCATCGTTTATTTGGCTCTTTATTTATTTGGTACTTATTCTGACTCAGAAAAGCATGTTATTTGGACCGGTCCCTGTGACATATGCCAATGCCCACCATGAAATAAACACCAGCATTTAATATTGCAGAAATATGCCACCTTATTAATTACACCTGGGAAGGAATTGGGCTCCCCATTACTGGCATTTGTTTCTCATTGATTATGCATCAAATGTAGGAGTGAAGAAGGAGAGAGGGGCAGCTGTTCAGCCATACAAAAGAAGGAATGGGCTGATTCCCTTTGGTAGAGGATTCACCCACTGGGTCTAAAACAGCATCTCCCCAACCTTCAATTGAGAGCATTTGCATTCAGGTCTCAGCTCCAGTCCCTTGTGAATGTGAACTTCCTGGCATCAGGACCAGCCTTCCTTTGTGTATGTGGTGCCTAGCAATCTCCCCTAATTGAAGCTTCTGTGAGAAATTGCAATAACAGATGCAAACAAAACACACTGCTGAGGGCAAGCAATTGTGAGGGCGTACTGCCAAACGGAAGCCTCAGAGATCAGCTCCACACAGGATATGGCTTGTCTTTTAGAACAAAGTAACAGAGATGCATCAGGGACGCCAGGTTGCAACCTAGAGAACCTGTCTGTTGGCTTAAAAGTTTCCCAAGCAGTGAGAGAAGAGACTGTCTCTCTGAAGGGCCACAGCTCAGTTTGATATTTTGCATGCAGAAGGTTCCAAGTTCACTGCTATCTAAAATTTGAAAAAAAATCATTATGATGGGAAGACTTCTGCCTGGAACCCTGGAGAACTGCCATATCAGAGTAGACAATAATAGATGGCAGGGGCGTAGCAAGGGGTGTGTGGTAGGTGCAGCCTGCCATGGGTGTCCCCACTCCTGGGAGTGATAAAATGGTGGGTGGCACTCACCGCAGGGCCTGCAGCATGCCCAAGACACACGTCTCTCCTGGGAGTGATGCGGTGGTTGAGCACCCACAGCCTCCGCGCTGCCCCGAACAGTCCGCTGTTGTCACCCCCTCAGCTGTAGGGTGGCTGAGTGGGAGGAGGCAGGCAGACTCCTTTGAGGCCCTGCGGTGCCCCTGCGGGCGGCTGGCCCTGCGCCCCCAGGCGGTGGCGCCCCAGACGCCTGATCAGCTTGCTCAGTCGCTGCAAGATGGACCAGTATTTTATAAAGTAACATAATCTATTAATTCATCATCTATCAATAAACACACAGCCCTGTCATCTGCTTTCTCTCTGCTTTCATATGCAACATTATGTACCAGGAGTCATGGGAAGACAGATGACAGGACTTTTAGTGCCCATAGCAGACAAATTTAAAGCACTACATAACCTTAAGCTCCAATGATAGCCTGAGTTGCCCACCCAATGGACATGGTTCCATAATGAGCCAACAACATCCCTGTTCAGGTGTTTTTCCTGAGCATGATTGTCCAACTCATCTAAGGGATAAGCCTCACTAAAAAAATCCCCTTGGGCTTTTTAGTTTAGATAAAAGGCAAGTAAGAGGTGACACGGCAGAAATGTATAAAATCAGGCCCAGCAAGGAGAAAGTGGATAGATAAAAAGTTTTTCTCCCTCTCGCATAACACTTCGTTGGACATCCAACGAAGCTGAGTGTTGGAAGATTCAGAACACATTTTTAAAAATGCTTCTTCGCAAGAACGTAGTTAAACTGTGGACCAGGAGGCAGTGATGGCCATGAACTTGGATGGCTTTAAATGGGGATTAAACAAACCAATGGAGGATAAAGCTATCAGTAGACCCAGGTGGCGCTGTGGGTTAAACCACAGAGTCTAGGGCTTGCTGATCAGAAGGTCGGTGGTTCGAATCCCTGCAACGGGGTGAGCTCCCGTTGCTCGGTCCCCGCTCCTGCCCACCTAGCAGTTCGTAAGCACATCAAAGTGCAGGTAGATAAATAGGGCCTGCTGGTGGGAAGGTAAACGGCGTTTCCATGCACTGCTCTGGTTTGCCAGAAGCAGCTTTGTCATGCTGGCCACATGACCTGGAAGCTGTCTGCGGACAAATGCTGGCTCCCTCAGCCTATAGAGTGAGATGAGCACCACAACCCCAGAGTCGGACATGACTGGACCTGATGGTTAGGGGCCCCTTTACCTTTTTAGCTACTAGCTATGATGGCTATACTCTGCCCCTCCATGGCTAGAGGCAGTATCTCTCTGAATGCCAATTGCTGGAAATCCCAGGAGGGGAGCGTTGGTTCAAGAAAAAACACATGCATATCATAGAATTGAAGAGCTGGAAGGTACTCCAAGGGTCATCTAGTCCAACTCCCTGCAATTCAGGAACTTATACTCATACTAGTCATGAAGCCCGTTAAATTAACGGGTGCTAGAACAGACCTGTTGCTCTAGCAACCTCGGGGACATGCGCAGAGCTGACATTGCTCACCCGCCGCCACTTGTAACGGCCGCTGCCGCTTAGAAGTAAGTCCACGCGAGAAGTAAACGGCCTCGCGAGTGCGCCTGTGTGGAGACACGGGGCTATCTCGCACGTCCTCTGGATTCTCTCGCGAGAGCTGCTCCGAACACCGAGAGGCTGAGCTCCCTTACGTGCCGGCCAACGCGCTCCGTCTCTGCGCTCCAAGTCCCAACGGCTGTCCGTGAGGCACATGCGCAGTAGCGCAATCCCACGGACACAGGGACTGGACGCAGAGACACTTGCACTTTATTATAGAGGATTAGATCCACTAAACTTAAGGGATCTAAGTTATTAATAGCCATTAATCTCTTTGAATAAAAGTTGGTTGAATACAAGCCTATCACAGCTATGTAGGATCCCAGGCATGACTATTTCATAGATGAAAAGCAGACTGGGCTCCTACACCTTTAATAATTGTGTAGAAAGAGGGAACCTCAGCCGGTGTAGTTTGTCATGCAAGGTTGATAGCAATAATGACACGCAGTTCTGGCTAGGGTGGTCAGATGCAACAGAGCTCCTGCACCTTTAATTGTTGCATAGAAGCAGGAATTGCAGAAGCTGTAGCTTTCTATGCAAACCACGCCTGCTGACATTCCCTCTTCTATGCAACAATTAAAGGTGCAAGACCCCTGTGTGCTGTTGCATCTGGCCATCCATGCTAGTCTTGGCTGCCCCACTGAGGTCAATGAAATTTAGAGCCTACCGTAGCTTCACATCTGCAGTAGCTCAGGCCTCTGTTACACCAGTCTTTGATTAACATATCTGTATGGTGACCAGAGTACTTATGCAGGTGCAGCCATATATCACTTCTGCGAGTCAAGTTGACCTGCCCAAAACCCTGGGGTTTTGCAAGCACCTCCATTCTTCTTTGTACTTGGTAATGTGTTGGTCCATAAGGGGGGAAAACCAGTCCCAACTACAATAAGGCAAGATCTTTATTGGGACGAACCAAAGTGTCACAGAAATGTTGCAAGCTTTTGAATTCTCCATAACTCTTTGTCAGGCAAGATGTTACACAAAGTGGGGGGATGATGACAAAGAGTACAAAAAACCAAGATGATGTAATAATAGCCATGAGGTCAACTGTTCAAGCTGTCTGCAAAGAAGGTGGGACTGTCTGGTGTGACAGGCAATGAAAGCTCCTGGGGGTTTCCTGAAACTGGACTTCGGAAAGCCTGCTCTATGAAACAGGAAGCCCCTGGGCGCAGAACTAAATCCCAGAGAGGGTGCAAAATGCATCTTTTCAGGCAGCTAGTATTTGATTTAATTAGATCAGTGTTTCCCAACCTTGTGCCTCCAGATGTTTTGGGACTACAACTCCCATCATCCCTAGCTAGCAAGACCAGTGGTCAGGAATGATGGGAATTGTAGTCCGAAAACAGCTGGAGGCACAAGGTTGGGAAACACTGAATTAGATGATCACTTGCCTGGGGTGTTTAATGTCACCGGTTTTTGCAGGGCAGCTTTTTGGGTGTGAGTGTATTGTTCCATCTGCTTTTGTGTGCTGCCTTTGAGTGTGTGAAAAGGCAATAGAAACAACAAAGGAACATGGTGTAGTACGGAGGATCCCATGGTGGCCAGCTACAAAACAGAACAGGGTGGCCTTGAGCCAGTCTCTTAGCTGAACCCACCTCACAGGGTTGTTGTGAGGATAAAACGGGGAGGAGGAGAACTATGTCCACCACCTCGAGTTCCTTGGAGGGAAGGTGGGATACAAATTTTAAAATAAATAAAAACAGAGTTTTCCCTACCCCTCTTAAGAGCCATGTATTAGCTAGTGCAGCTTGCTAGCCATGCACGACAAGACTCTTCATATTAACGCTCTCACCTGTAGAAAAAGGATTACCTCTGACAGATATTTCCTTCGGGAGTAACAGGGTCAGGGCACTGCTGGATCTGGATGGACAATTAGTATTACATCCTTAGCTGGTTCATATCCGGGTGCTCCCTCCAAAAAAGAAAAAAAGTATTGCACCCTTAGGTACCACTGTGGAGACATTTTCACATGGACCCCCAGACATGGCGGTTCCTCGTCGTTGTGAACCAGCGTCCATTGCAGATAACCCAGTTTCCTTTCCCCCTCCGTGTCTCTTTAAAGTGCGGAGCAGAAGTTCCCCCTCCGAATCCCTCCCACCTGCCTCCCTCGCTGCTCTCCCATCATCGCCCTGACGTCAGGAGGAGGAAGGCGTGTGGGTGCGTGTCACGGCCTCCCTCCCCCGTGTTTAAAATCCACCAGAAGGCTGCTCGTGAAGAGGGAGGAGAGCGAGCAGGGAGCGGAGCGAGCAGAAGCCTTGCAGCAGAAGGAGCGCCGTTGGCCGCAAGGTAACTTGCTCCGCGGGCGCGCAGGGATGCTTTGTGGATTGGCGCCGGAGGCGGGGAGGGAGGTCCCGCGGGCTTCAGACGAGGGTGGAAGGGGACACATGGGAGAGGCCACGCCGAGGAGGCGCGAGGAAGGTGATGGAGCCGGCTGCCGAATGGTCTCGGCGTGGGGTGATTCGCTTAACTCTTTTGTGTCGTGGCTCCCGGGTGGGGAGAGAAGGTCCTCTGGCGCTGGGAGCGGAGAGGCGTGTCCCGTCTGCGCGCGCCGGGCGATTTCAGCTGGGGCGAATGGCTGTGGGGAAAGATGTTTTCCGTGCAGGTGGTGATGGCGAATAGCTGCCTGCCTGTATGGTAGCTTTGCTTTGCAACCGAAGGCTGGGGTCGCCTTTCTCGATTCCTATTCCAAGGGATGAGGGATCTGGTCAGGAAGGTGTGTGTGTGTGTGTGTGTGTGTGTGTGTGTGTGTGTGTGTGTGTGTGTGTTTAAATCTGCTTTGGCACCTAACAAGTTATAATGGACACGGCAGCAAGTCAAAGAAAGGACTAATGTGAAAGCAATAACTGAAGCTTAGTGATAGCCCTACAAAAAAACCCCAACAACCTAAAGTAGTACAGTATTTGGTTTGCATGGCTTTTGATGAAGCTATCAGAAGGTGCTATGGTTGTTTGGAGTCCCCACCCCTTTTTTGGTCCTGCCTTTCTCCGCTCCGCTGCCTTTCTTCTTTTCTCTCTCCCACCCCCACCCAAATATCTTGTTTCCCAGTTCCAAGGATGCTTCTGTATTCCGATCATAAAGATGGCACTTGAATCTCATTGGATAATCGGCCTCTTGTAAATGTGACTGCTTAACCAGAGCTCCACCAGAGGGATGAGACTGGCTGTTTTTAGATAAGGGGTTTGAGGCCTTGAAGGACGTAACCCAATTTTTTTGGGGGGGTTATAGTTATTTAAAATTTATTTCTTGTTGTAGTTCTTTTTCACTGAAGAGTTATCTGTCTGGAAATGAATGAGTAGATTAATGTTCTCAATTGCATGACACCATTATCACCAGTCTTGGAAGGAAATAGGCTTTTATGAGCATTGGCTAGATAGCCTTTGTATGTTGTTGTTTTTTTAAAAAAAAACCTGCTAGATACAAGTCTATGGAGAACAGTATTGGAGAGAGAATAAATGTAACCTGTAACCTGGTTACAGGTAACCTGGAAATCTGTAACCTGGAGGAAAGGATTCAGACCCTCTTTATGAATGTGGTTTATTTAAGTCAGGCTTCCTCAAAGTTGGCCCTCCAGATGTTTTTGGCCTACAACTCCCGTGATCCCTAGCTAGCAGGACCAGTGGTCAGGTATAATGGGAATTGTAGTCTTGAAACAGCTGGAGGGCCAAGTTTGAGGAAGCCTGATTTAAGTGTTTATGGCTGCTTGTAGTCTGTTAAGAATAATCAATATGTTATAGCAAACCTCTTGGGCGGTGTGCTTTTAAGATGGGCATGTTAAAAATGGTACTCTGTTTAATTCTATGACTATGGGCCTAATAAACTAGTTGTGGTACAAAATCATGTTTATTAGTTCACGTGTATGGTCCCAGTGCATGTACAAACTGCATGTGTGGTCAGGGACTATGGTTTGTTTCTAGGATGGGGCATACGCAACCTTTTGGATGTTGGAGTGCAAGTCCTATCAACCCTGGCTGTGGTGGATGGTAGTTAAGAGTCCAACAATATCTCAAGGCCACGGGTTCACCTTCCCTCTTTTGGGGTTTCTAGCTCCATGTACAATCTGTGTATCCATAGGAACTGTATGGTCTAGTACATGAAAATTGGGAGTGGGCATTGACGCCACAATCCGGCTCCTTTTGTGCCCATTTGCTGTCTGCACAGTGATCGAGTGAAAAGCCCTCTGGCCTGGTGAGTTCATGGCAAAAGCAAGAACATGGGAACTTCCTGTTCTGGAGCTCAGCATGTGCATAAATTGACTCCATCTCTCTCCCACTGCTATTGTTTGAAGTAGAGTACACATGTTATTAGTCACAATCCATAGGTATCCTGTAGTTTATTGAGAAATACTGTTGTTTGACGTGCTCTCTCTCAAACCAGCTTCCAGTCAATTAGAAAACGGAAGCTGTGGTTAGACTGAGGAGTTGTACACTTCAGGCAGCTGTTGAGCATGTGACAGCTCCCAGGAATTGGAGTTAGGTGCAGGGAAGACAAATCCGGTGATGCACATTGGGTAAAGAAGGCATCCTCACCTTTTTCTCAGGAGTGAAAAGCAACATTAAAAAAAATGACTTGAAAAGTAGAGGGGAGACATGACCTTGATGAGCTTCAAGCTGCTAATGTGGACATGGGCAGAGGGGCATCTGCCCCCCCCCAATTAATAAAAATACATAGCTGAGATTCTGCCCCCTTAACAAAAGACTTGCCACCCCACAAAAAATCCTGGCTACGTCCACATAGCTTCAGTCTCTTAGCCTCTGGCCCTGCCCAGATCTATAACCACAATTTAGATTGCAAGCCTGCCTGTAGGACAGAGCAACACTGTCTGCCTACACAAGTTTGGGGTTCCTCTATTTCTGGAGGCTTGCAAGCCAAGAAAGCATACTTTGTTTTCTATCTCCTTCATGGGTTCTCCCTCTCTAAAGTTTTAGGTGTGGCTATATATGGGAAGGTGCTAAGAATAAGTATGCGTGTTTATTTGGTGGAAAGGGAGAGGCTTCCACAAACACCCTGCATAAATGAACACTCAGTTCTTGCCTTAAGAAAAATAGTAGTTTTATGATGTCTTGCATAGAATATTGAGGACACTTGATGGATACCAAGAGCCGAATGTGTCTGTGTATCTCTGAAAGGGGCAGGAACCGGAAAGACTTCAATCAATTTCCACTTAAAAATGCAATTGCGGATAACTAGTTTAAGATGCAATGCTTGGAAGTAAGTTCAGAAGTAACACCACAGTGGGGTTGCATCTAAATACTGTAGATGTGTATAGCAGGAGCAAGCAATCTGTTGCCTTTGGTCTAATTTAATGTGGCCCTTAGTCTAATTTAATAGTGGCAAGGAAGAGAAAATGAAGAAAGGAGTGATAGAAAGAGACACACAAAATAGGTGAGAGGACCTCTGGCCCTTTTCACTTTTTGTTCCAGCCCTCCCAGCTTCTGGCACTGAAATTTCACTGATGGTACGTGGCCTGTGACAGATTACTCCAAGGGAACATGGCCCTCGATGGGGGAAAATATTCCCCACCTTAGATGCATAGGGGTGGTTAGCCTCTGAGAAAGGTTAGCCTCTGAGAAAGAAGATGGGAATCTTTCAGGTGGGAGAAGGCCCTCTTTTAGCCTCAGATTTTGTGTGAGTACAGTATATTTGAATTATGGTGCTGGAGGAGACTCTTGAGAGTCCCATGGACTGCAAGAAGATCAAACCTATCCATTCTGAAGGAAATCAGCCCTGAGTGCTCCCTGGAAGGACAGATCGTGAAGCTGAGGCTCCAATACTTTGGCCACCTCATGAGAAGAGAAGACTCCTTGGAAAAGACCCTGATGTTGGGAAAGATTGAGGGCACTAGGAGAAGGGGACGTCAGAGGACAAGATGGTTGGACAGTGTTCTCGAAGCTACGAACATGAGTTTGACCAAACTGCGGGAGGCAGTGCAAGACAGGAGTGCCTGGCGTGCTCTGGTCACTGGGGTCATGAAGAGTCGGACACGACTAAACGACTAAACAACAACAGTATATGTACACACACTTGTTTCAAAAGAACGTATGCATTGATACACCACTCTTGCATCTTAGTATTAGATGGGGTGGTGGTGGTGGTGGTGGTTCTGAGCAATGAAACATGAGTGTGCTTTCTGGGCAGTTGGATTCCCTTCAGTCTGACAAGATATTTCAGGTATGTAAAAAGGATAATTATGGGATTTAAAGATGAGGGGCCTGAGAGGAAAGAAGGGATTGGTCTGCGGGACAGCTAATGTTAATCAAATGTGTATGTACTGTAGTAGTTTAGCGAAAAGTGCCATCTGAGAGATTTGCCCTGCCTGCTGCAGTGGTGGCAGGGCTGGGGTGAGTCTGGGGCTGTTCTCTATGTAAGGCACTTCCACTGGGACTAAGGAGGAGATGGAGGAGCAGTGTTAGAAACTGGGATAGAAAAACTAGGAGCCAAACGGCTTCTGGGACCTGGGTTGTTAGGCGCCAAAACATAATGTCTAGTTGCCAAACTGGGGGTCAGGGGTCGGCAATACTTTTAATTTATTATTTTGATAAGCATGAACTAATGCGCAATTCACGCAAGTGACACATTATTCACACCACATTTTTAGCAGACATTGTTAATACATGTTTAATTTGGTGTTCGTTGCCTATGCTTAACATATACTTCGAGGCTTCAGATCACATACATTTCAGTAATTCTTGAGTGTCAGCCAGGCACAAAAAATGGCACCCAGACTTTTTGAGGTGCTCACAAATGGAGAATCTTTAGGAGCAAAATGCGCCTAGGTCCCTGCTAATTTTGAACCTGGAGGAGGAGGAGGAGGTTGTTGGCTGCTGCCACCCAGTGGACTGGTTGTAACTATGAAGATGGGGGCACTGGTTGAGAGTAGGCTGAGGTGGGCGGGGCAATGCTTGTGCCATATATCACAGGCCTCTGCTGCCATGTCCTATTCTTACTTTTCACCTTTTATTAATTGTAACACCTGAAAAAGCTCAGGAGGCCTTGCATAGTTGGCAGGACTCGTCTTGAAACAGACATTTTTTGGGGGTAGAATCTGTGGTGGTTGTTTCATGATGAAGACTGGTAATGCGTGTGGTGTGCCCTAGGCCTTTATAGCTGGTTGCCATCATGCCTTATCTGTGAGTTTCCCAGAGCATCTGGTTGAGGGACAGAATGCTAGATCATGTAGACCAGGCCTCTGTGTGGTCCTCCAGGTGTTGCTGCACTACAGCTTCCATTAGCCCTTGCCAGCATGGCCAACGGTCAGGGATGAGGGGAGCTGTAGTCCATCAACATCTAGAGGGCCACAGGTTCTCCACCTTGAGGTACTCTTTTGTTCCACCCACAACGGTGGTTCTTGTCATCTTGGCACCCTGGAAAGAGCTGCTGTAAAATGTATTTTGTTAACAGTAGTTCAAGGGTTTTTGAACAGGGAAATGAAGTTTGGTATGGGACAAAACAAAAATATATTATTTGGACGCCAAAGTTTGATCTTCTACATTCTTTTACCTCCTCTCGCATTTCTTCTGAATTTCCTATTATAGTAGGCCTGTTAGCAGACTTACTGCAAGACAGTGTGATTTCAAGGGATTAATGAAATAGTTCTGCTGCTTTCTAAAGCTGCAAAGTACTGTAGTTACTGATGCCAAGTGTTACTTCTTTTCATCCTACTAGCCTGCCGTTTAATCCATTGGCTATGAATATACAGAGAGTGAAATCGCACCCATAGAACATAATGATGGATATCTCTTGAGGGATGACTTCTGACTACCCGCCAGGCTCCTCTGTTCCAGTAGGGCTACAGTATATGGGCCTACAACACCCACAGTGGAAAGCCATTCCACTTCCTGTGAACCAGAGAATGGCTAGTGACCATATACATCCAGTTCCTAGGTATCCATGGCACTCATCCTTTCTTCTGGAAAAGGACTAGTGGGCCTAAAGTTGAATTAGGATGACGACTCTTAAAGATGAAACACAGCTTCTGGCATATTTTCTCCCATCCCTGCTGAGCGGAGAGCAAACCTCTTACACTGCACTAGCTAGTTCCTGGTGGGTAGGCCTACCCACCTGTCAGTCCTTTTATGTCCAGTGATGTCAAGTGACTTGATTTCACATGAAGGATTAAGAGGAGTGCACTCCAGGTGCACTCTGATTCTCCTTTCCAGCTGCTGACAGATTTTGGTACTTTTTGAATCCGCCACCTTTCTCTGTTGTCACATTCAAATATAGTGCTTAACTCTACCAGCAGCTAGAAAGGAAACATTGCTTCTTTCCTAATTCTTCCTCTGCATCTCTGCAGCTTGACCCTGTGGGTTTATCTGTTCTGTGCTTGATGCCTTATGACATCAGGTGATAGACAGGTGGATAGAAGTGGGTATAGTTTAGGCCCAGGGTTTCCAAACGTGAATCTCCGGCTGTTCTTGGACTATAGTTCCCATTGTTCCTGGCTACTGGTCCTTCTAGCTAAGGATGATGGAAGTTGTGGTCCAAAAACAGCTGAAGACCCAATTTTGGGAAACCCTGGTTTAGGCTAAATAGGGAAGCTTGGTGAGCCAAATTATGTTTGCAGACTGGAGGTTATCTGGCCTTAGGCCTGTGTTTGGCGCTGAAATACCCTTGGTCACCATGATGGATGACATATGGCAGAAGGACTGGGCAGAGGTGGCTTTAGGGTACTGTGACCGGTTTGGCTGCACTGGTTGCTGGCACTGCAACAATGATGTAGAATGGAGGGCAAGAAGCAGGGGTGGGTGGGTTTGTGCTGAATTTGAGCATCACACAGGGCGCTGCTGAAATTTGAGAGCCCAAAGTCCGCCACTGAACAGGAGAGTGTGACCTTGCCGATTCTACTGGATCTCTTGGTGACTTTGATACCACTGTATCATTCTATGTAAGCTGTCCATGTTGGTGGTGTGTGTGTGTGTGTGTGTGTGTGTGTGTGTGTGTGTGGCATTCCTCTGTAATGGTTGTGGTCAAATAGATAATTCCAGAAGACTGGGCTCAGGAACAGCCCAGGCAGTTACACCATGGGGTCCCATAGGGTTTCAGCTTCCATGCTATTTTAACATTTCATATGAAACTAGTGAGTGAGGTCATCTAGATATTCCAAGTGAGGTGCCATCAATATTTCAGTGGCATCCATCTCTTTTTCTCCTTTTCATCTGACTCAGGTGCTGAATCAGTGCTTGGGAACAGTAATGGTCTGGATGAGGGCCAACAGATTGAAGCTCAGTCCCGACACTCTGGCTTGGAAGTGCAGCTAATTCTACTTCACTTCTGAGCCATGCCCTGTGCTAACCTGAGTATGAAGTATAACTCTGTTAACTGATCAGATATTCTTCTGAGACAAAACTGATCAATAGAGTTGCATAAAGAATTGGTCAAAGGCAACCGTAAATTTAATTTTAATTTATGTTTTACATTTTTAATATGGAATACTTTGTCATTGTAATCTGCTTTGAGACCTAGATGGTGAAAGGAGCTGGATATAGTCTTTAAAAATAAATAAATCCAGTTAACATCAATAATTTACAAGCAACAAACAGGGAGGCTGATAAGAAATTAGTACAAGGCCAGCTTATCACAGAACAATTTTGGACTTGCGATTTTACTTCCTTGTTTAAACTATTGAGTGTTGGAAGCCTTAGTACAGCAAATTGCCCTCAGCTCTACTCCTGGATATTAGAGGGCTTCCCTTCCTTGCCTTTGGCTCTGCGGCTAGTCTTAAACTGAGTGGTTAAATACTTAAGGTCAGTGGGAAAGCATTTCACTCTAAAATGAGTGTATTTTGTTGCCTTCTTCCCCTATTGCTATAGGGACTAGTTTTTGAGTTGGCCAGGAGTTGTTCCCGTGAATCTGTTGTCTTTTGGTGCCCTAATTTAGTCCTGTCCCCTGGTTAGGAAGCTTGCATGATTTCTCTGTGTTCTACTATAGCATTATGTAAACACCCATTTTGGCGAGTGAGAAGGAATGCAAGTAAATAGGCGCCTGCTGCTAACCAAATAGCTGAGCGCTTAAATCCCCATTCTTTTGGCTTAGTGACAGGTTCGTGCTCTTTGAGTCAGCTGGTTTTCCTCTCCCTCTGTGTCTCATGCACACCCCTATACCTACCTAGTTACCTTTCTTTTCCTGGCCACGTATTGTATTGCTGTTACTGTAGCATCACAGTGCCTGCAGCATCCTTCCGTTTTTCACGGCAGGGTGGACTGGGGGGGACCACAGGGGAGCACGGGAAGTGTAGATGATTTGGGCTTGTGAGATCACTTGCAGAAATAATTCCTTTAGCCTTGAAGTGACAGCTCACGTAGCAAAAGGAGAGAAAGCAAATGATGTTATAAATCCCACCAAAGATTAACAAGCTATATATTTGGAGGATAATACTGGAGCCATGGACGTCATGCAGCCACCTTTTAATTATCTGCACAGTTCTGTGTGGATAATTAATATGGTTAAATAAGCCTGAAGCATCTGTGTTGCAACTGCATCTAAAGGGGGGGGGGGCTTTTCTTTTCTTTTTGCAATGTGGTGGTCAAAAGAGACAGACCTGAAATGTCATAGGAAGTGCCGAAAGGTAGCATTGTGTGATGGAATGTAATTATCCAAACTGAGCTGCAGCGTTTTTATCTCTTTTAGAAGTGACATTAAAATGGTCTCTGAGGTTGGGCTGATCTGTGCCTCTTCAGCATTGCAGGCTTTCTACAAGGAGTAGCCAAATTGGTGCCCGCCAGACATAGCTGGACTCCAGCTCCCATTCTCCTGACTCGTTGACCATGTTTGCTGGGGTTGATGGAGTTGGGAGTCCAACACACACTGGCTACCCCTCCATTAGGCAGTTGGTTATGATTCCAGAAGCTCCATCTGGCTGCCTTTTCAGCCCCAGGCTGCACAGTTGCTCAGTCAACTAGTTAGAACTATTTATTCCTCTCTGAGCTAATGACGACATGGACACAAGTTTTTAAGTAGCCTGGAATGCTGCTGTGGAAGTCTCCATAGACCATTGTCTTTGAGCCCACAGACGTGCTGGTGGCACCACTGTCAATCAGCTTTTCCATTACTTAAGACTCTTGTTTTTCTGTTTTCATGACAGGTTGATCCCAAAGGCTGAGAGTTGTTGATCACCTCTTTCCTGTTGACATACCAGAGGACAGCCACACCATGTCATCTGACCAGACTTCTCAGGCCACTGTGCCACCTCTCCACTCTCCAAAGTCACCTGTGTGGCCAATTTTCCCTTTTAACAGAGAGGGAAGCCGGATCTGTGAGAGAGGTGCCCACCTTCTTCGAGACTTACCCAGCCCACTTCCCACAAAAAGAACCAGGACATACTCTGCGTAAGTAGCCAGACTGTGCCACTAAACTAGGAATCACCAGGGTCATTTTTTTTCATTCTAAAATTGGTTAACAATTAGACTTTGACCATGTGGAATATACCAGGACAAGGAGGCTTGGGGAGAGGAGGAATTGAGTTTGTTCTGAATTGTACACATTATTTGATTGTGGTTGAGTTATGACAGAGTTCTTTCAGACTTTGATGGAAAGTGGTGGTGTGAGCAGACCACGATGACACTGTTTTCTGATAACTTCGGTTAATTCCCAGTCAAATAGTCCTATTGAATCATTTTGTATTCATACCCCAGAGTCTTCTGAGCAGTCATTGGCACAAACTATTAATCTTGCAGTTCATGAGCAATGCTACCCTTTCTTGGAGCCCATCAATTGTACGACCTGTGAGGCTTTGAGGAACCTTACGCATCTGGATTAGAGTACATTTCTCGGGGGGGGGGGGGAAGAACTCTAAAGCAAAGTAAGAGTTTCCTTACCAATTCTAATTCACTCTTACCACCTTACCACTCTTCTAATTCAAACTTTCCCCAACATTCCTAGCTATGGTGGTTGTTGAATTGAGAGATGTTAGATTGTGCAAGTTGCTTTTTAATGTAAGTTTTTTTAAAAAATGATATCCTCTGTCAGATTTCAAATTTTTTTTGAGGCTTTGCTAAATTTGTATAAAATTTTGTTCCAGCTATAGTCTGGACTGTGGGGGGAAATGGGAGCCTTGAAACCGTGAGGTTGTGTAGAAAGGTAACACATGAACATTTTCCTGGCTGGAAATGCCAGTGTGGTTCAGACTGAGTCTCAAAACTCTTTTTTCTTCCTAGGACGGCTCGTGCTTCCGCTGGTCCTGTCTACAAGGGTGTATGTAAGCAGTTTTCACGCTCCCAGGGCCACGGCTTCATCACCCCAGAGAGTGGCACAGAGGACATATTTGTACATGTGTCTGAGTAAGTTCCATGGCTGCAGAGCCTTTAACATCTTATGTTATGATGCAAGTATCTCATGTCTGAAGAGTCACTGCTCCTGTCTCTCTCCCAAACCCTACTTGTGTCAACAGTATCATTGTAAGTACACATTTATGAAGGAGCCCTGTTAACCTGGATGTTGATAGATTTATTAATAATAACGATGATGAATTAAACAGAAAATTAAGAAACTGCTGAGATGTTGTTTATTTTCTCTTTTTCAGCATCGAGGGGGAATATGTTCCAGTAGAAGGAGATGAGGTCACATACAAAATCTGCCCCATCCCACCAAAGAACCAGAAGTTCCAGGCTGTGGAGGTGGTGCTTACCCATTTAGCTCCACACACAAAGCATGAAACGTGGTCTGGCCAAATAATTGGATCGTAAACTTCTTTTTGAGCCTGCAGGACAACCCCACCGAGGAGGTGGGGTTGAATGGTGTGGTGGGTGGTGGAACTGCTGGAGCAATGGGAGAGAGCCCAGGCTGGCAATTCTTGTTTGCAGTGTGACATGTTGGCATTTATGTTGTCTTTTCTAAGATTTACCTTTTGGTTTGTAGCTGTGCTTTTTTTCCAAAATGGGAAGCAGGAAGTGGAAAAGGGTTGCTGGGTGGATTTTCTCCTATGTCTCATGAGCTCATAATTGTACCTGAATAGGCAAAGGAAGAGCTCTGGGTTTTTTTATTTGGTGTGTGTTTATCCAGAAAGGCAGACTGGTATTTGTCTCGCTGCTACCTTAAATGCATTAACAAAAGTCTTATCTATTGTGCTGCTCCGTTTAACAAATTATCCCATTGCTTTTTCAACGGGCTGGTCCAGGCAGTCCATCCAGGGAAGTTTGCATTAAGCTCTGTTGTTCTTCCCAGCCAGAGCAGGTATTAAGAGATGCAGTAATATTTTGTAGGGGGAGACAATTGCACATTGCCTGAAGACAGTGTCTCCCAGAGCCCCACACAGATTGTGCCATCTTCAGAGACACATGTAGGTATGTGCTTTTTGTCCCATCTTGTCCCCCTACCCCTACCCAGCCACCTTGCCCTGTGTAAGGGACCACATGACTTGCACTCCTCTCCCTAAGTCCACTGATGTCGCTCTTGTTGTCTGTTGAGATCAGTGGTTTGGCTACCACAGCTAGGCAAACTTTGGCAACCAGA